>NC_042618.1:39670923-39986410 GCF_901001135.1 Rhinatrema bivittatum | reverse complement strand
GCGCACGGATCGGAACGGTGGACAGGGCGGAGAACAGAGCAAAATGGTGACAGCAACCACGCGGACAATACACTAACCAGATTACTAGCCTTAGAGGCTATTACACCGGTGCCTCCACAACAAGTAAATACTGGGCATTATTCCATCTATTTTATCATTCACAAGAAAGAAGGAACGTTCAGGCCCATCCTGGACCTCAAGTCGGTCAGCCATCACCTGAAGATTCCTCGCTTCCGCATGGAAACCCTACGCTCGGTAATAAGGGCGATACAACCGGGAGAGTTCCTTACATCCCTGGATCTGTCAGAAGATTACCTACATATTCCGATCCATCAAGAGCATCAGCGTTTTCTACGCTTCACGATCCTGGACCGTCACTACCAGTTCCAGGCACTACCATTCGGGTTAGCCACAGCACCCCGGACGTTCACCAAGATCATAGTGGTGGTGGCAGCAACACTGAGGAAGGAAGGAATCAGCATACACCTTTACCTAGATGATTGGCTGATCAGAGCAAAATCCACAGAGGAGAGCTACCAGGCGACCAACAGAGTCAAAACTCTACTGGAGAGCCTCGGGTGGGTGGTCAACAAACAAGAGCTGTCTGCAGCCCTCCCAATCTTGAGAATACTTGGGAGTCTGGTTCGACACCAAACAAGACAAGGTCACCCTGAGACCGACAAGGAGATCCAAACTGATGACCCAGTTGCGAACCCTGTTGGGCGAGCTTCGCCCCACAGCATGGGACTACCTACAGGTCCTCGGCCTCATGGCATCCACACTGGAAGTAGTGCCATGGGCAAGAGCCCATATGAGACCCCTATAGCACTCACTACTATCACGATGGAATCAACTGTCCCAGAACTACACCATATGCCTTCAGCTCCCGGACAAAGTCCGGACCCAACTACGATGGTGGCTACAAGAAGACCATCTAAGCCAGGGAGCGAGACTATCCTCACCATCTTGGATCCTGCTCACCACGGATGCCAGCCTACAAGGATGGGGAGCACACTGCCAGGAGCTGACCGCTTAGGGATAATGGAACAAAGAAGAGTCGGGGTGGAACATCAATCACTTAGAGGCCCGGGCAGTCAGACTAGCCTGCCTACGGTTCGGTCACAGACTGAGAGACAAGTCAATCGGAGTAATGTCGGACAACGCCACAACAGTGGTCTACGTCAACCATCAAGGAGGAGCCAGAAGCCAACAGGTGTCTCTGGAAATAGACCCCCTAATGTCATGGGCGGAAGCGAACCTTCAAGAGATCTCGGCCGTCCACATTGCCGGGAAAGACTGCGGATTGTCTCAGCAGAGAAAGTCTAGACCCAGGAGAATGGAGGCTGTCGACCACAGCATCCCAATTGATAGTAAACCATTGGGGAACACCAACCATGGACCTCCTGGCAAGCCGGTCCAATGCCCAAGTGCCCAGCTTCTTCAGCCGCAGGTGGGAACCCCAGTCCCAGGGAATCAATACCCTGGTACAGACCTGGCCACAGGAGACTCTGTTATACGCCTTCCCACCGTGGCCCCTATTGGGCACAATCATCCACAAGATAGAATACCACAGGGGACCAGTACTTCTAGTGGCCCCAGACTGGCGAAGAAGACCGTGGTACGCAGACATGCGAAGACTGCTAACAGGGAGCCCCCTCCCTCTACCTCCACACAGAGACCTGCTCCAACAAGGACCGATCCTCCACGAGGATCCAGCTCGATTCTCTCTTACGGTCTGGCCATTGAGAGGACTCGCCTGAGGAAGAGCGGATACTCGGGGGCAGTAATTGACACCCTACTCTGAGCACCCAAGTTCTCCACATTCCTAACAATCATAAGGATTTGGAGAGTATTCGAAGCCTGGTGCGAGGACCACGACATCGTTCCACGCTCAGTCAAAATTCCTGCAGTTTTGGAATTCCTACAGAAGGGATTGTCTCTCAACTCCATCAAGGTACAGGTGGCCACATTGTCATGCTACGGAACCAAGAGCGAGAGCAGCAGCATAGCCTCTTACCCGGATGTCTCCTGCTTTCTGAAAGGAGTCAAGCAGATCTGACCACCCCTAAAGTGGCCGGTGCCTCTTTGGAACCTCAACCTGGTCCTAGATTTCTTAGCAGGAGCTTCCTTCAGACCCCTTCGCGGCCTGTCTCTCCGACAATCAACACTGAAGACAGCCTTCCTGGTGGCGGTCTGTTCAGCCCGCTGTATCTCTGAGCTACAAGCACTGTCCTGCCAGGAGCCATTCCTCAGACTCACCTCGGGAACCATCCAGTTACGCACAGTACAGTCATTCCTCCCCAAAGTATTGTCTCACTTTCATCTCAACCAAACCATCTCGCTACCATCGCCAGATGAGCATAAGAATTCGGAAAGTCTCGCAGCCTACGCCATCTCAACATCGGTAGACTCCTAGTTCGATACCTGGAAAGGTTGGAATCCATACGAAAGACGGACCATCTATTCATCCTTCACAGCGGGAAGAAGCAAGCAACCAAAGCCCGCTGGATCAAAGAAGTCATCAAGGCGGCCTACGTAGAAGCAGGCAAGCCACCGCCTTTACAAGTCAAGGCCCATTCTACTAGAGCCCAGGCAGTGTCCTGGGCGGAAACAAAGATGCTGTCACCCGCCAAGATCTGCCGGGCGGCGACATGGTCCTTCATCCACACCTTCTCCAGGTTTTACCGTCTGGATGTTCAGGCTCGGGAGGACACAGCATTTGCAAGGGCAGTGCTAAATGGGTCACGGACAGCCTCCCACCCGGTTCGGGAGTAGCTTTTATACATCCCATTGGTCCTGAGTCCATCTGCTACACGCTAGGAAATGGAGAAATTACTTACCTGATAATTTCGTTTTCCTTAGTGTAGACAGATGGACTCGGCATCCCACCCATGGCTGCCGTTACTCATGGAATTCTCGGGTGACATCCCCAAGAGCGAGTGATTCACGGGTAAGCCATGCTTTCCTTCAGCTAGGACACCCATCCTACTGGGTGTCGACGTTTCTCGGTTGAGGGCACTGGCGGTCTCCAGCTATAACCAATTCAACCGATTCAAATAAGTAAACCAAGTTATAAAGTTAATCAAGTTATTCAAATTATTCAGTCATACATATATCCAGAATGCTTTTCGAGGAGAATACTGAAGAGCTGCACTTCCTGCAGGGGTATATGTACTAGGGCTGACGTCAGATTGAAATCTGATCCATCTCCAACTGCTATCAGGAGTACACTATACCCATTGGTCCTGAGTCCATCTGTCTACACTAAGGAAACCGAAATTATCAGGTAAGTAATTTCTCCAATTTGTCTTTAAAAATATAGATGCTCAGGAAATGTTTGTTGATCTAGCACTATTGTAACCTATTTTAAATTTACTGTAATTTTTCAGGCCATTCATGGTGAAAAATGGAATATCAGATGCCCATAAATTAAAATAAATATAAGTATGCAGACCACTTTCTAAGCAAACAAGCTAAAATCTCTGTTAATTCTAGCATGATGTGCAGCGTATCTGTTTTTCATCATCTCCTTTACTATTAATAATCTCTGTAATCCAGTTGCAGTATCAATCCTCATTTTATAACAAGTTGAAAATTTAATTAGAGACTGCCATAGTATGTAGTAATGATTTACAGTCTGGGGAGGTGGAGATGAAAGTGTGATCTAAATAAAATGATTGATCTGCAGAATGATGAGGGGTGTGAATTTCTGGTGTAGCTATTTTTCTTCTAGGACAAGCAGGATGGTAGTCCTCACAACTGAGTGACATCCAATGGAGCCCGGCTCGGAAAACTCAGTGTGCCAGTCAAAGTTATTAGAAACTTTGACTGGCACACTGAGCATGCCCAGCATGCCACTATCTACATGGGATCTCTCTTCAGTCTCTTTTCCGCGGATCTGGTCATCTCGTGGCAGTGGAGTTAGTGCTCTTTTTTGCGAGAAGCGTCCACAAAGTGTGTGTTTTCACTTCCTTTTTTCCTGCTCTGGGTATCTCTCTGGTTCCCCGTTTGTTTTCTCATCAGTCAGTGGATTTTTTCCTCTCCGGTGTCCGCCAGTCATCGCACCCTTGCGGTCTTCTGTGAGCCTTATGGTGGCATCGGACTTCCGTCAGTGCCCCCGGACTATGTCCTTAACAGATCCGCATGAAGTGTGCGTCCTGTGCCTGGGGGCATCACGCGATGTTTGAGGCTGTGTACTGTGTGCTCAGATGACTCCAAAGGGTCGTCAGGCCAAGCTGAACAAGATGGAGAAGTGTTTCTATTCGGGTAAGTCAAACATCGATGCCATTGATGCCCATGGACCATGGGAACTGTTAGTCCACAAACCTTCAGTGGCCACGCCTTCCCCAAGGCCTTCAAGGGAGAAAGGCTCCAGGGATCGATGAGTGTCAGTCTCCTCTGTGTCGCGGACTTCTGGATCGTCATCCTCGGCGCTGGGGAAAGATCGGGCCGAGCACTGTGGGAAGCCTCAGAAACACAGTCACTGGTCTCCGTCCTTGCACGGCGCCAGGTTTGGGCTGGCCACGACGCTTGCTGCCTTGCCCCCAAAGCTGTCCTGACGAGAGGAGGCCCCATCCTCCCTCGAGTCTGGTGGCCCGAGGAAGTCCACACCAATTCTGGTGTCAGGCACAGACCCTCCTCTGTCCCAAGGAGGAACTGGCCTCTCCTCTCCCCTCTGAGCCTGCCCTTTCATCGGAGGCTTTCGAGACTGAGCTTGAGTGTCAGGTGTACCTGGTGGTGAAACGTGCCTTGCGCGACAGGAAGCCAGTGCTCCCGCCACTGGTGCCAGTGCCTTCCCCAACTCCAGTGTCTGTGCCCTCGCCAATACCAGCGCCTGTGGTGCCCAGGTTGGAGCTATTGCTGGACCAACTCTGTGTCTTCCCGACACAGTTGTTGCTGGCGCTCTGCGATTCCTCAGTGATCCATCGGGCACCAAAGCGTAAGGCATCCGAGCCAGTCCTCATTGGGTTCTCCTCCAGGGACCGAGGGCCCGTCGATGCCTTCCGCACCACTGATACCCCCGTGCCCTGTCCCGCACTGCCTGAGCCAGTAACTGGACCCTCGGGTCCCCCATTGCCCTCAGGTCCCTTGGTACCTCTGCCCTGGGATGGGCCCAGCCTCCCTCTCCAGGCCGCCTCAATGAGTCTGAGGGCCCTTATGACCCTTGAGAAGGGGATAATTCCAATGTCTCGGATTCTGATGCTCTTCCATTGGATCCTTCTCCCTCAGAGGAGCAGTGTCTATCTCTACCAGAGGACCTGACCTTCGTGGACTTTGTCTGGGCTATGGCTGAAGCCTTCCAGCTTGAAATGGAAGAGGATGCCCGCCATAAAATGCTGAAGATTCTTCAGTTCGTGGATGCCCTGAAAGAAGTGGTGGCAGTCCCTGTTCATGAGATTCTCCAGGAGCTGCTGCTTAGGCTTTGTGAACACCCCCTCTCTGTTGTCCCAGTAAACCGGAAGGCTGATAGTTTATCTCAAGCAGTAAGCTGTGGGCTTTGATAAGCGCCAGCTTCCCCACCAGTTGGTGGTGGTAGAGTCTGTGCTGAAGAAGGCAAAGAAGTCGACTCTGGCTGGTAAGGAGAACAGGGCGTGGGGTGCTATGGGTAGGAGGTTAACTGTTGGTAGTCCGTATTGCTTCCTACCTTTTATACATGACCCAATACACCCATTACCTCTGGAAGCAAGTCCAGGAAGTTGCAGATGGCCTTGCCCAGCAGCCTCAGGAAGTCCTTATGGCTATTGTCCAGCAGGGCCTTGAGTGTGGGAAGCACTAAGTGTGCGCTGCCTACGACGTCTTCAAGACGTCGGGCCACGGGGCTGCGGCTGGCATCTCTGTGAGGAATCTCACTTGGCTCCGTGCCTCGGACCTTCGCCCTGAGGTTCAGAATCAGCTGGCTGATTTAGCTTGCACTGGGGATAACCTTTTTTGTGACAATTTATTTATTTATTTTATTTATTTAAAAACTTTTATATACCGGTATTAGTATGCATACATCATACCGGTTTACAATGTAACTTTAAAGGCAGAAATTACAATGAACAGGGAGGGCGAACAAGGAGGAGTATACAAAGAGCAGGAGGTGGAGGAATTAAAGCAATAAATAAAACTGCAACGGACTATTTACAGGAATATATACAAGGCATAGGCAAGATACTTGCGGAAGTCAGTGTACTTAATCAGGGTAGGCTTGTCGGAAGAGCCATGTTTTAAGTTTTTTTCTGAACTTGGCGTAACATGGCTCTAGCCTGAGAGTGGTAGGGAGGGCGTTCCATTGTTTAGGGCCTGCAATGGATAGTGCACGGTCCCTAGTAGAGGAGAGGTGGGCTTTTTTCAAAGGGGGAATGGAGAGGGTGCCTTTGTTGACAGTGCGAGTGGGTCGTTCAGTGCGTATAGGACGAAAGGGTTCATCCAACCAATTGGAATTGTGCGAGTGGATGGACTTGTGCACTATGGTTAGAATTTTGAAGAGAATTCGGGATGCGATGGGGAGCCAGTGGAGTTCTTTGAGTATAGGGGTAATGTGATCAGCTTTCCTTGAGTTGGTGATGACCCTGGCGATGGCATTCTGGAGCATTTGTAAGGGCTTGGTGGTGGAGGAGGGTAGGCCGAGGAAGAGGGCATTACAGTAGTCCAGCTTTGAGGAAAGGGTGGCTTGGACGACGGTGCGGAAGTCATGATAGTGGAGGAGGTGTCTGAGTTTCTTCAGGATGTGAAGCTTGAAGAAACCTTCTTTGAGGATGGAGTTGATCTGTTTTTTGAGATTGAGTTGTTGATCTATGATAACCCCAAGGTCTCTTACTGTGGGTTGGGGTGTTATGACGTTGAAAGCTGGATCGTTGGAGATCGGTGGTTTGGGAGGGAGGTGAGGAGAGATAAGGAGCAGCTCTGTTTTGGAGGAGTTTAGAGCGAGGTGGATGTTGGTGAGGAAGTCATTTATGTTGGCAAGACATGTGTTCCAGAAGGCAAGGGCATCTGAGAGAGAGTTGTGAATGGGAATGACTATTTGAACGTCATCTGCATAGAGGTAGAATTTGAGGCCGAGGTCTGTGAGGAGCTGACATAGAGGTGTGAGATAAATGTTGAAAAGGGTGGAGGAGAGGGAGGAGCCTTGTGGGACACCTTGAGACAAGGGGTAGAGTGTGGAGTTGGCGTTTCCTATCTTGACGGAGAACTTTCTGTTAGATAAGTAGGATTTAAACCATAGTAGGGCTAGGCCTGAGATGCCTATTTCGGATAGCCGGTTGATGAGGAGGTTGTGGTTGATGGTATCAAAGGCAGCTGAGATGTCGAGTAGGGCGAGGAGGTAACAGTTGCCTCGGTCCATGCCTATGAGTACGTGGTCCGTGAGGGAGAGCAGGAGGGTTTCTGTATTGAGGTATTTACGGAAGCCGTATTGGGCTGGATGCAGAATGTTGTTGCTTTCTAGATATTCTGTAAGTTGGATGTTTACAATCTTTTCCATAATTTTGGATAGGAAGGGCAGGTTAGAGATAGGGCGGAAGTTAGCGGGGTCTTTAGGGTCTAGTGTTGGTTTTTTTAGGAGGGGCTTGACAATAGCTTGTTTGAGAGCATCTGGGACAGAGCCTGAAGAGAGGGAGGAGTTTATGATGTCTGCGATGGGTTTGGATATAGTATTCGGGATGGAGAGGAGGGATTTTGTGGGAATGGTGTCTGAAGGGTGGGAAGCTGGTTTGAGTTTTCTGAGAATAGATTCCACTTCTTTAGCGGAAGTCAGGTCAAGGGTTTGGAGGGTGGGTGAAGTGGGGGAAGGTTGGAGGGAGGGGGAAGGGGAAGGTTGGAGGGAGGGGGAAGGGGAGGTAGATGGAGAAGGGTGTTGAAATCTGCGGAGGATGTTGGTGATTTTTGTGAGGAAATACTGGGCGATTTCTTCGCTCTTAGTGGAGGCATCATTCTCAGGGATAGTGGGCTGAGAGGATTTGGTGAGGTTGGCAACATAATTGAAAAGGGCTTTCAGGTTGTACATGTATTGGTGGATCTTAGCTGAAAAGTAGTCTCTTTTTGTTTTGAGGGTGGTTATTCTATATTGGTGAAGGGTAGTTTTGAAACTTGAGGCGAGTTGAGGTGAAGGGGCTTTACGCCAGCTTCTCTCTCGCTGCCTGAGGGTATTTTTTAGGGATCTTAGTTCAGTCGTGTACCAGGGTTGATGATTTTTTGTGGGTTGGGTAATGTTACGTCTGGAGATGGGGCATAGTTTGTCAGCAATTTCAAGAGTCATGCTGAGCCAGGATTTGATGGCAGTCTCTGGACTGGAGCAGTCAAGGCTAGTGGAGGTGTTGGAAATGGCAAGAGCCAGTTCATCTCCAGAGCAGGGTTTCCTGAAGGTGAAGGTGGTGTTTGAGGGAGTGGGGGTAGTGGGGAAGTTAAGGGGGAGGAGGGCTTTTATGAGGAAGTGGTCGGACCAAGGTACAGGGGAGCAGGTGGGGGGGGTGGGATGGTAGGAAGCAGTGGTTGATGAATATAAGGTCAAGGGAGTGACCAGTTTGGTGGGTGGGGGAGGCAACAATTTGTCTAAGGCCTAGAGCTTGGAGTGCAGTAAGGAATGCCTCACAAGAAGGGGTAAGGGGGGTGGCATCGACATGGAGGTTGAAGTCTCCTAGTATGATGGAGGGGATTTCAATGTTTATGTTGGCAGATAAGAATTCAATTAAGGGGGAGGGGTCCCGTTCGATGGATCCAGAAGGGGCATAAATGAGACAAATTTGCAGTGAGGGGGCTTTGAAGAGGCCAATTTCTAGCTTGGAGGGTGATGTGGTGTGGGAGAGTTTGAGATTAAGGTGTTTCTTGAAGGCTAGGAGGATGCCACCTCCTCTTTTCTTGGGTCTTGGAATGGATAGGAATTCGTAGGATTGTGTAGGTAGCTGGTTCAGGAGGACAATGTCTGTTTCTTTGAGCCAGGTTTCCGTGTTCGCACAGATGTCTGGCTTGGTGTCAGTGAGGAGGTCATTTAAGATGGGGGTTTTTTTGGAGAGTGATTGGGCGTTGAACAGAATGATGGAGAGGGTAGTGAGTCCAAGGAATTGGTTGAGGGGGGTAGTGAGGATAGGGAGGAGGGATTTGTAGGGGGGGGGTGGGACGGAGGGGATGGGAATGGGGGCGTCTGTTGTGGGGGAGGTGGATGCGGTTGATGTGTTGGGTGGTCATGGTGGGTGAGTAGGGAAAAGGAGGAGGGAGGGAGAGGGGGTAGGTAAAAAGGAAACTGAGAGGATATAGGGTAGTACAAGGCGGGGATTAAGGTATCAAGGAGTTAAAACTGAGGGAAGGGCACAAAGCTGATTAGGTAGAGTAAGAGGTGTAAGTAGTGTACCATGTAGGTCAGACAATGCAGGTTATACAGCTTAGATAACATGTAGGTAACATGCACATAAAACAGAATAGAGCAATTTAAGGTGTTAGGGGGAGTAGTCCAGTGGCTGGGAGGCAGGCTCATGAACACCTGTGAGAGGTGAGATAGGCACTTTGGGGAGGTGCCCACTCACTCGGAGGTCCTGGAGCCTGGAGCAGGGTGGTCCTGGAGCCGGATGGGTCTTGGCTGAGAGGCTGGCAAGTGAGCAGCGATACCTCAGGGTCAACAGGGACTGCTGGGCGAGAAGGAGGTCCGTGTTGTACTTTAGGGTCCTTCAGGGCAGTCCGAAGGGGCTGCACGAAGGGGCGCTCAAAGGGGCAGGCCCCTTTGTCGCGCACCTTCGGCGCGTGACGCCTGGCCTGGTTAGATTTTTATAGATGACTCTCTTCTGTGTCGCTCAACAGTGATGTCATCAATATGAGTCTTAGCATCCAGCACAGAGATTTAAAGGCGGAGTCGTTAGAAGCAGGGCAGTCTTCCAGCTGGGGGAGGGGTCAACAGCCACGAGGTGGAGGAGGAGGAGAGGGTCCAATGGAGGGCTGGGTGCAGGAAAAAGCTCAATCCAAGCCCTGGATCCTGGCTTGCAGAGCAAAGAAAAGGATGCAGTCGCACAGCTGAAGAATCACCATGAGACCCTCCAGCATTTATTGGCCAGTGTGTCGGCCTCTCCATCTAAGAGGTCTTTCCGGCCTAGGCCGAGGAGGCCCTTCTATTGGCAAAGGAAGTACTTATCCTCCTGCCCCTCGCTCCCGACTACAGCAGGCGAGTGCTAGGGGCAGATCTCGACAGCGGGGCCTCAGCCAGCACCCGAGGCTAGCCCTGCTAAGGGGTTTTGACTGACTGCGAGGGAGCATAAGCCAGTGATTTCTGCCGGTGCCGGAGGACCTAGTGTTCAGGGGCCAGCTCAGTTTCTTTGTGGACCAGTGGCCATCTGTGACTTTGGATCAGTGGGTCCTGTCTATCATCCGGCACGGCTTCAGGCTGAATCTTGTGGCTGTTCCACCAGATTCTCCCCAGTGCCCACTTTGTGGTCCCATCTCACATCCAGAATTGCTCATGGTGGACCTCTCTGGCCTTCTAATGGCCAGGGCAGTGGAGCCTGTTCTTCAGGAGCAGCGGGAATGGGGGTTTTATTCTCTTCTGTTTTCTTTCAAATAAAAAAAAAAAGAGACCTCCATCCCATCCTCGATCTACGTGCCTTGAAGTTTCTCAAAAGAGAAAAGTTCAAGATGGTATCCTTGGGCACCCTGACTCCCCTCTTGCAAAGAGGAGACTGGCTTTGCTCCCTTGATCTGAAAGACGCTTACACCCACATCGAGATCTTCTCAAGTCACAGGAAGTATCTCCACCAAGTCACAGGAAGTATCTCCACCAAGTCACAGGAAGTATCTCCGCCAAGGGTCTTCGCAACGTGCTTGACTGTGGTGGCTGCCTATCTATGCCAGCTGGGGATCCAGATCTTTCCATACCTGGACGACTGGCTGGTCAAGAGTGGCACTCAGGCAGGAGCGTTATGGTCGCTATGCTGGACCATTTGGGTATTGGAATACCTGGGGTTTTTAATCAATTATCTGAAGTCTCATCTCCATCCGTCGCCACGGCTGGATTTCATAAGAGCCATATTGGACACGACGCAGGCGAAGGCCTTCTTGCCCTGCGACAGGGTGCGTACGTTGCTGTCCCTGGCAGAGGAGGTCCAGCAATGCCGGCTGGTGTCTGCGAGGCATATGCTGCAGCTTATGGGGCACATGACCGCAACTGTCTGTCACCCCTTTCGCCTGCCTGCATATGCACCGAGCTCAGTGATCACTGTGCTCCCAGAGGCAGCAGGCCACCCAAGCCCTTCAGGTCCACATCTAGGTTTCCCCCTCACTCAGGGCTTCCCTGTATTGATGGAGATCCCCATCCATTCTAGAGAGGGTTGTGCCATTTCAGTCTCCCTCAACTCAGATTGTAATTAACACAGATGCATCCAACCTGGGGTGGGGTGCCTATGTAGAAGGCCTTCACACCCAGGGTCTCTGGACCACCCAAGAGGTTTTGTGTCAGATAAACTTCTTGGAGCTGCAGGCAATCCAGTACGCACTGTGGGCCTTTCGGGATTGGCTATCCAACAAAGTGGTCCTCATTCGGACAGACAACCAGGTACCCATGTGGTATATCAACAAGGAGGGGGCCGCCAGGTCCTTCCTCCTTTGTTAAGAGGCGATGTAGATCTGGATATGGGCACTGTCTCAGGGAATGTTGCTCCGGGCTGTGTACTTGATCGGTGTGGAGAACACTCTGGCGGACAGACTGAGTCGCACCTTCCGGCCCCATGAGTGGTTCCTGAATCAGGAGGTGACAGAACGGATCTTTCGTCTCTGGGGAGCCCCAGACATGGATCTATTTGCCTCCTGCTACAACAGGAAGATCCCTCAGTACTGCTCCCTGTCCAGGTCAGACAGCAAGCCAGCCACAGATGCCTTTGCCCTTCACTGGGGGATAGGCCTCCTGTATGCATATTTTCCACTTCCGTTGGTAACGAAGACTCTTGAAGCTTCACCAGGACCGGGGGACTATGATCCTCATAGGCCCCCATTGGCCAAGATAGGTTTGGTTCCTCCTTCTGCGGGATCTTTCCCATCAGACCCGATCCATCTCAGGACTGCCCCAGACCTCCTCACGCAGGATCAGGGTAAGTTGCGCCACTCCAGCCTCCGGGCCCTGTCCCTTACAGCCTTGATGTTGAAAAGTTTATTTTTATTTATTTATTTATTTAAATCTTTTCTATGCCGTCGTTAGGAAGGATCCGTCACAACGGTTTACAATAAGGCACATAAAATAAGGATGCTGAGAGACATTAATTTACATGCGTGCCATAATGATTCGGTACATAGTTTTCTCAATGATACAATTGGGGTGTGATGCAATACTGTCCGGGAACTATCAGTTTAAAAACAGATCTAATTTTATAAGTGTCAACTTCTTATCTTGTGAAGAACGAGAAGGTAGAGTAAAAAACAAATCGAAATACAGCTACACACTTTATTTGTTCATATCTCATACTTTGCCTGCCTCACTGTTTCTCCTTCTCTATTTGGTAGGCTAGCTTGAATAGCCAAGTTTTTAAGCCTTTTCTGAAGATTTTGTTGTCTTTTTGTAATCTTAACTCTAGTGGCATGGAGTTCCACAGTGTGGGTCCAGCCAAGGATAGTGCTCTCTCTTACTTGAGTTAGTCTTGCTGTCTTAATTGATGGGATAGCAAGGAGTGCTTTATTCGCTGACCTTAGGTTTCTGTTTGGTATGTGTACACGGAGGGCTGTGTTAAGCCAATCCGCTTTTTCATTATGTATTAATTTATGTAAGATGCAAAGTATTTTGTATTGTATTCTCTGCTCCACAGGTAACCAGTGTAACTCTGCTAGGGTTTCGGTGATGTGGTCTCTTTTACTTGATCTTGCAGCCTTTTGATCTTGCAGCCTTTTGATCTATCAGAGAAGGTGTCTCGGGTCCTCGTGGCTTCAAGAAAGTTTTCCACGAGGAAGTCTTATGCATTGAAATGGAGGAGGTTTACGGTCTGGTGTGAGCAGAAGGGCCTTGATCCCTTCTCCTGCCCGACCCGAGACCACCTGGCTTATCTGCTGCAACTCTCGGAAGCTGGCCTTAAAGCCAACTCAGTTCAGGTGCATCTGAATGCCATATGCCCTTACCACCAGGAGGTAGATGGTTCGCCCATCTCGGTGCAGCCGTTAGTAGAGCGGTTCATGCGTGGGTTGATTCAACTAAGGTCTCCCCTACAGACCCCAGCGGTATCCTGGGACCTTAATGTGGTGTTAGCTCAGCTGATGAAACCACCGTTTAAACCACTGCGCTCCTCTACTCAAGTATTTGACATGGAAGGTCATATTCTTGGTAGCAGTCACATTGGCACACAAGAGTCAGTGAGCTGCACACCATGGTGACTTATCCACCCTACACAAGGTTTTTCCATGACAGGGTGGTTCTGCACACTCACCCCAAGTTCCTGCTGAAGGTGGTAACAGATTTCCATCTTAACCAATCCATTGTCTTGCCCACTTTCTTCCCTAGGCCTCATTCCAACGAAAGGGAAAGGGTGCTGCACACAGTCGATTGTAAGAGGGCCTTAACCTTCTACTTGGACCAGATGGCAGGCCATAGACAGTTCACCCAGCTATTTGTCTCTGTTGACTCTAACAGGCTGGGGGTGGCTATTGTTAAGCAGACTTCATCTGGCTAGCGGACTGCATCTCCTGCTACGATCAGGTGAGACTGCAATTGGGGGAGCATGTCACGGCTCATTCTGTTAGAGCCACAGCGACTTCTGTGGCCCACCTGTGTGCAGTTCCATTGGGGGAGATCTGCAAGGCTGCGACATGGAGTTCTCTCCACACCTTCGCAGTTCATTATTGTCAGGATAGGGACAGCCATTGTGATAGCAGATTCGGCCATTCTGTCCTCAAAATTCTCTTTCAGCTATGAACCCAACTCTTCCTGCCTGAGGCCCTGGTTTGAGTTCATGCTGTCCCTTCTGTTACCAACAGCACCTCTGTTGGGCCCATTGGCACCTGGTTTGGTATCTGTTAGTTCCATTGTTTTTTTGGGTCCAGCCTGTAGCTAGGAATTCACCCAGTTGCGAGGACTCCCATCCTGCTTGTCCTAGGAGAAAGCGAAGTTGCTTACCTGTAACAGGTGTTCTCTTAGCACAGCAGGATGGTAGTCCTCAGGAAACCTGCCTGCCATCCCGTGAAGTTGGGTTTTTCTTTTTTGTCTTATTTTTTCATAATCTACTTACAAGACTGAAGAGAAACCCCGCTTCGACGTGTGGATAGTGGTATGCTCAGTATGGCAGTCAAAGTTTCTAGAAACTTTGACAGAAAATTTCCGTGCCGGGCTCTATCTGATGATGTCACCCACTTGTGAGGACTAACATCCTGCTGTCCTAGGAGAACACCTGTGACAGGTAAGCAGCTTCATTTAAAGCACACTTACAAAACTTGCAATGCCATATCTTGTAATATCAGTTCTATAAATATGAATACTGAGTTTGCCATAGGCATCTTAGTCATGTAGTCTTTGCACAGTTTCTTGTGGGTGATCATCGATCATTTTTATCCTTCATATCTGTACAACAAAGGATTCTGTTTCTTCTTCGTCTACATCTTCTCTGCTAGCCTTTTGGGAAGAAGTAAGTTCTGCTGGCAGCTTTGCCTCTTCACTCTGTTTCCTAATCTCATAAAATTGTCATTCTAAAACTAGTGAGCTCTCTGCTCCTTTTTATTTTTTTAACATTTCCTTTCCACTGCTCAGTAACCAACTAGATTACATAAAAATGCTTTTCACAGTCAGTCAAACCATATCCTGTTCTCTGCTAAGAATGGAGCTCAGTGAGCAAGTAATATACACATTTTAGATAATAATCAGTTTCGAGGTTTCATGTCTGTTAACTCAAAACCTCGCTCATAAATATAACAAAGTATCTGCAAATGACATTTTAACTGTTAACAGCTTTCCTGTTTTAAGTCGTTGAGCGGCCAATATTCATTGCTCAAATGTTTTGCCCTTATTCTTAACCAAAGCATCTAAGAATAACCTCTGAGCTCAATCATAGTATCGACCAAGATCACTATGCAGCTCCCTTTGCTCTGTAGTTCTGTAACTGTAACATATCACACCTTTCTTCCTTTAATTTGTAGCAGCTAATTTACTAAATCTAGTTTGTGTTTTAAGTAGGTTTTGTGGTAGGTTGTAGTCCCATAGAATAGTCAGATGTAGAGTCACAGTAATCCATACCAAACGTCTAAATGACAAAAAGTGGGTATCAATGTAAATTATAGTAAACTATAACATGAGTATTGCTATAGATTGTTACCAAGGACAGCTGCACTATAATCTTAGGGAGTTGACAAAGAAGACCACCCCCTCTAGAGAGATTCACCTGCTTCAAACATGCACTATTCTGAATTTCCATCGGTCTCACACATTTAGTATAGCATTTCAGTGATCTGAGGCAGCAGCGATGGTATAGCACTATCCACTTTTTTTGTTTTTGATTTATAATTTCAATCTCTTTGGTATTGATTACATATAATCTATTTAAGCCCTTATTCAGATCAGTTTTCTGTTTACTTGTTTTGCTATTTTTTTGCTGCAGACAAATTCCATAAGTGAGCAGGAGATACCAGGTCCCAGACCAGAAGTTACTCCATCACTGTCTGTTACAATAATTTCAGAACAGCAGCAAGAAGTAAGCATGACTACTAGCCTGTACATTGTCCAAAGTAATATGTTATAAATATACACTGCATACATGACAGCTGCTTGCTTGTTCAGTAGTCGTGTAAAAGGTGCCCCCTCAGATTCCTTAGAATATGTGCCTTTGAGCAGCCAGATGGTGGCAGCTCTATGCACTTCTGTGAAGGTGACTTGACTTTGATTCCTGATCTCAGTTCCTGTTTCTAAAGTGGGCAGGGGCTGTGAGAATACTGCAGAGGCAGGAATCATTTCCTGGTGAGAAGTCCCAGCCATTACACAACGTTGACATCTACTGGCTAGGTTCAGGGGGTGCACATGTTCCTGGTTCGGAGAGCTGGCAAAAAGTTTATTGCTGCGATGGAGAAAGGGGGTATAAAAATAAGTATAAAGTTGCAAGCTGCAAAGAATAGTAAATATAAATAATATAACATTTTAATCTATATTGTGAATAAATCAAGATGCTAACAAAAAGCAGCTCACAGTGTCTGAGCACCTGATCTGCTAACTGCATCTCTGCTGGCAATTAGCGCTTGGAGTATGAGCTCTGAGTTCCTAGTCCCAAATGGCTCATAGTGAGGTTTCCACCCTTATGCATCACAGCCTATGGTTTTTTTTTAAGCTTATTGGGTGATTAATGAAAGAGGCTGTCTTATGAGGTATGCATTTGCTAAACTTCACTCTTATGATTCAGGAACCAATTAGGACTCAGCAGAAGCCTCAGACTGTTCCTTCCCCCACTGTTCCGTCTGGTTCTTTATCTGTACCAAAGGTGAGAAATTTTTGATGCATCATTGTCCTTATGTACTAAGACCATCATTTTCAAACAAGTTACACTAGTGAAAAAAAAAACATTTTACCCCGGTAAATTGACTGTCTGAAAATTGTTCACTCAATGCAGTTAAGTATGCTCATGGTATGTTTTCAAATTTTCGCATGTACTTTTCCAGTAAAATTTTATCTGCACAAAAAGCAGGCACAAGTGACCATGTGTACGTTGTACCAGTGGAGAGTGTCAAAGGAAAAGTACACGGGTAAGGTCTTTGTCCCAGTGCTGACAGTTTGAAAATTAACCCTAAAAGCATTAGCATTCTGCTAGAGAAGGCTTTGAATAGTAATATTAAGTTTTGAATGGCAGAAAGGGGTAGATTCATGCAATAAAATCTCAAAGCAAAATGATTTTATGAAGTTACCCTATTTATTAGGGATGTGCATTTGTTTCATTCATTTTGGAGTTATGCACATAACTTGCAGACTTCATAGTACACATGTTAAAAATTGGATAATGTGCACATAACTAGTTGTTAAAGTACACGAATAACTCCAAAAGGAAGCTGTATATATGGGCATGTTGATCTAGGATGAAAAAAGTCACTGTGTAAAATTTTTTGCTTTTTTTTTTTTTTTTTTTTTTTTTTTTTTTTAAATCATGCAAGGGTGGACTGGTTGTTCAGTGGCAGTGGAGGGACTTGGGTTTTGTACCCAGCTCAAGTCTGTCTTAACCAGGGCTGGGGATGCTGTGGAGGCAGCGTTCACAGCAGTTTTTGAGGGAGGAAGGGAGATCTTGTGCAATGGTGACACTTAGTAGTCAGATTTAGGGCCATAATTGCAGGATTCCTGAAGGAGCCCTGGTACCATCACCCCCAGCTGAGGACTGTTGCTTGAAGCCTAAACTAAGGTAAATTGGGAGAGGATATAAAATAGGGAGAAAATTCCCTGAGCAATTGCAAATGATGACTCCATGGTGCTAATACCAGCCCTGGTTCTGATTGAGCTGGAAGCTCAAAGGAGCAGGAGGAAACTACTGGGTAAAACAAGTACAAATAAAAGAATATGCAGATTTGTTAGATGAGTACCATATTCTGTATAGAAAAGCTACTGATACAATTATGGTAACTCATTTAATACAGTGAGAACTTTCTGAAGTGTAGTTTCCTTCCAAAGTAATTTCAGCAAAGTAACATCCTACTTCTAACCCAGTTAACCAATAGATAATTCAATTTAAAGCAATGATTCTCACAGGACGAGCAGGATGTAGTCCTCACATGTGGGTGACATCATCAGGATGGAGCCCTCATGGAACTTTATCAAAGTTTCTAGAACTTTAACTTGGCACACTGAGCATGCTCCGCATGCCACCTAACCCTGCATCCAGCAGGGGTCCCCCTTCAGTCTCTTTTTCCACGCAGCAGTAGCCTCGCGGATTCCGGAGCTCTGTGAGTTTACCTCACAAACTTTCCTCACGGAACTTAAACTTCAAATTTCATATATTTTTCCCTATCCCGGGGTCCCTCACCAACCACCGTTGATGCCAGTAAGTTTATTTCCATCGTTTTTTGGTCGGTTCCCGGAGATTTCCTCTCACGGTATTCAGTCATCGACCGTGCGACTGTTTTTCTTTTCAAAAAATATGGCCACCGGGTTACACAAATGTCCCGAGTGCCCAAGAACTATGTCCATCACAGACCCGCACAATGTGTGTGTTCTGTGTCTTGGACCCGTTCATGACGTACAATAGTGTACAAGCTGTTCACAAATGACTCCAAAAGGCCGCAGGGCCCGTTTGGAGAAGATGGAACTCCTTTTTAAGGTTTCTCCATCGACTTCTACTAAACCAACATCAAGTCAAAACCCTCTATCCTCAAAGACTATCCTCAGTCACCACCAAAGCCTAAATTGCAAAAATCCACTGGTGATGTCCCGTCACCTTCCACTTCTCAGTCCAAAGCATTGAAATCTTCATCTTCGATGCCAGACAAACAGCGCACTGATCATCGGGAGAAACATCAACACCATCATCGACGAAATGTCTCCTCTGATTTGGAATTAGAAAGCCATCAACATCGGCGACGGAGCCACCGACCGAAAAGGCCCAAGGAGACGAGGCCCTATCCCCGTCTGGACTCGGGGCACTGAGGCGTTCCCCACGAGTATCGGTGCTGGGATTTGGAACTCAACCACCACCAGTAGAGTCTCTGGCTATGCCTTCTGAGCTTCCACCCCCAATAGCCATGCCAGCTTCTCGGGCGGAATTGGACAGGATTGTCCAAGAGGCGGTGCTTCAGGCTTTAAGATCTTTCCAGTCTACACCAGCACCAGTCCCCATGCCCGATCCCACGTTGTTGATGCTGGCTCCTCTTCTGGATAGACTGGATTCATTAATCAGTGCTCTTCCTTCAGTTCCAGCTGTACCATCAGCCCCTGCGAAGCCACTGACACCGATGCAGATACCCTTATCCTCGGACTAGGAACCGGATTGGCCGATGCCCGAACCAACACCGGGACCATCTGGTTTCATACCATCGCACCGTCCTTTGAAAACACTGATGCCATCGATGCCTTCACCATCCTCTGCCTCCATCGATGCCACCTGGAATCCCATCTGTGCCACCTCCAGATCTGGCTGGATTTGGACCTCTACATCAACCTCAAGGTCCTGGAGGTGCCAGTGACCACCCTGATAATCCGTGGGGAGTTGATACTATTGACTCTGATTCAGATGATCTACCTTCACAACCTTCACCCCCAGATGAATGTAGACACCGCCTCCAGGGTTTCTGCAGCGGGTATCGATGCACAGCGTTGAGCATAGCTTAAGTCCTCTGACCTACGACGAGGTCCAGGATCATTTTGCAGACCTACCATGTTGTGGTGACAACTTATATGGAACTAAAGTCCAAGAAACAGTTGCACAATTAAAAGACCACCACGACACCCTACGTCAGTTGTCTGCTTGTCCTCCGGATTATCCATCCACGACAAAGAGATCTTTCAGACGAGATCCTAGACGGTTTACATATAAACCGAGAAGATATTATCCACCTCAATCTCGTCCTCGACAATCTAAACTTCCACAAAGAGGCCAGACTCGTCAAACTAGGACACCAAAAACCCAACCAGCCCTGCAGACAGGCCCAACTTCGGGGTTTTGACTCTCTTCTAGAGAACAACAGCCAATCTCTTGCCTTTCCAGTGGGAGGCCGCTTGTGCCTCTTCTCCCATCTCTGGCACACCATTACAACAGATCAGTGGATACTAACTGTAATAAGCCAAGGATACCATCTAAACTTTCTCACCATACTGCCGAACGGGATATCCCATCCATTCTCAAACCCCAGCATCCACTCCCTGCTCCTTGAAGTGGAACTCTTGACCCTTCTACAATCCACTGCTGTAGAACCAGTACCTCTACAGCACTAGGGTCAAGGGTTCTACTCTCGTTACTTCCTGATTCCAAAAAAATCAGGAGGCATTCATCCTATTTTGGACATACGTGCCCTAAACAAATATCTCAAAAAAGAAAAATTTAGAATGGTAACCTTGGGTACCATGCTCCCACTGATTCAAAGAACAGATTGGCTTTGCTCCCTGGGTCTGCAGGAGGCTTACGCACATCATGATTTATCCTCCTCATCACAAATACCTCCGGTTCACAGTAGGTCAATTCCATTTTCAATACCATGTACTACTATTCGGGCTTGCATCAGCCCCAAGGGTTTTCACAAAATGCCTGGCAGTTGTAGCAGCCCATTTAAGGAAAAACAATGTCCACGTCTATCCATACCTGGACGATTGGCTAATCAGGGCTCAAACTGAAACGGGAGCAGTTCAGTCCCTCCATTACACAATCAACCTGCTCCAATCACTGGGGTTCCTTATCAACTATCCCAAGTCAAATCTGACTCCATCTCAAAAAATCTCATTCATAGGAGCAGATCTTAACACTGTCCAGGCAAAAGCGTTCTTCCCACGGACCAGAGCACGCTCCTTATCCATCCTAGCAAGATTGTTAGTCTCGCAAGACCATTACGGTTCATCATCTCTTGACCTTACTGGGCCACATGACATCCACAGTTCACGTAACTCCCATGGCTCGATTAACCATGAGTGTCACAATGGACTTTAAAATCCCAATGGTCCCAGTCAAGTCAAAAGATGTCTCACATTGTCCACGTCACCAATCAGCTGCGTCTCTCCCTGAATTGGTGGATACAGGAGTCCAATCTCCTTGTAGGACTACCTTTTCATCCTCCACAATACCAAATTATACTAACCACAGATGCATTTCCCCTGGGTTGAGGAGCTCATGTCCACAACCTCCAAACCCAAGAGTTTTGGACCAAGGCGGAGTCCGAGCATCAGATCAATTTTCTGGAACTCCGGGCAATTCGATATGCCCTCTTCGCCTTTCAGGATTGCCTCTCGAGCAAAGTAGTCCTCATCCAAACGGACAATCAAGTTGCAATGCGATATCTAAAGAAACAAGGGGCACAGGCTCTTATCTGCTATGTCAGGAAACAGCGCAGATCTGGGCCTGGGCTCTTTCCCATTCCATACTACTGAGAGCAACTTATCTGGCAGGCGCGGACAATCTCAGCCGGACCTTTCATCCCCATGAATGATCCCTGAATCCCACAGTAGCAGAACGCATATTTCGCCAGTGGGGCCTTCTGCACATAGACCTCTTTGCGTTAATACACAACCGCAAAATAGCAAACTTCTATTCTCTACACCGCAGCCACGAAGCTCCCCCACGGGATGCCTTCACCCACTTGTGGTCAATAGGTCTCCTCTATGCTTACCCTCCACTTCCACTCATCAGCAAGACTCTTGTGAAGTTACGGCAGGACAGGGGAACACTGATTCTCATAGCCCCTCACTGGCCGCGTCAGATCTGGTTTCCCATCCACCCATTCGCCTGGGCACGGACCCATTTGCCTGGGCACGGACCCAATGCTAATAATGCAGAACAATGGTCTATTACGTCATCCCAACCTCCATTCACTGTCCCTGACACCTTGGGTATTGAAAGGTTGACTCTGCAATCTTTAAACATTTCAGACAGTGTTTCAAAAGTCCTCGTAGCTTCAGGAAAGCCTTCTACCAGAAGATCGTATCGTGCAAAATGGAAGAGATTTTCCTAGTGGAGCGATACAAAGGAAATAGAACCTTTTTCCTGTTCCGTAGTAAAATTCCTGGACTACCTATGGCATCTTTCGGAATCTGGACTACAGACTTCCTCTATATGTGTACACATTAGTGCTATTGCGGCTTATCACAAAGGTATCGACAACATCACAATATCAGCACAACTACTCGTAGCTTGCTTCATGAGAGGCTTTACTACACCTTAAACCTCCCCTACATCCTCCAGTTCCTACCTGGGACCTTAATGTTGTTCTAGCACAACTTATGAAGCCTCCCTTCGAGCCGTTACATTCCTGCGAGCTTCGCCATCTCACTTGGAAGGTGATCTTTCTAATAGCCATAACACCCGCTCGCAGAGTCAGTGAGATACATGCACTAGTTACATATCCACCTTACACTAGGTTCCTTCACAACCGTGTAGTACTCCGTACTCACCCTAAATTCCTACCAAAAGTAGTCTCTGAGTTTCATTTAATTCAGTGTATTACTCTTCCAAACTTTTTTCCCAGACCTCACTCACATCCAGGTGAGCGAGCTCTCTACTCCTTGGACTGCAAACACGCTCTTGCCTTTTACTTAGATCGTACTGCAGCCCACAGGTCATCCACCCAACTATTTGTCTCTTTCGATAAAACCAAATTGGGTACTTCGGTAGGCAAACAGACCATTTTAATCTGGCTAGCAGATTGCATTTCTTTTTTTCTATCGTCAAGCAGTTCTTCCTCTGCAGGACCGTGTTAAAGCATATTCCGTAAGAGCAATGGCAACGTCAGTGGCTCACCTCCACTCCGTTCCTCTTGCTGACATCTGTTGAGCTGCCTCATGGAGCTCCCTCCATACTTTTGTAGCTCATTATTGTCTTGACAAAGCTGGCAGACAGGATTCCATCTTCGGCCAATCAGTCCTACATAACCTGTTTCCCATATAATAACCCAACTCCTTCCTGCGACCCAGGAAGATCATCAGGCTGCCCAACTCACCAAAACTACCTCAGTTGTGCCTGTTGCACGTCATTAGGTATATTGGCTATATGACATTCGGGCATCCTGTAGCTTGCTAATCACCCACATGTGAGGACAAGCAGTCCTGTGAGAAAGCAGAGTTGCTTACCTGTAACAGGTGTTCTTACAGGACAGCAGGATGTTAGTCCTCACGAAACCCGCCCGCCACCCCGTGGAGTTGGGTCTGTTTCCGTTTTCTTATTTTATTTTTCGCTCGTACTTTACTAAAAATGAGACTGAAGGGGGACCCCTGCTGGATGCAGGGTTAGGTGGCATGCTGGGCATGCTCAGTGTGCCAAATCAAAGTTGTAGAAACTTTGATAAAGTGTTCCGTGAGGGCTCCATCCTGATGATGTCACCCACATGTGAGGACTAACATCCAGCTTATCCTGTGAGAACACCTGTTACAGATAAGCAACTCTACTTTCTCGCTCTTTTCCTACACACTCGATCCTATCCAGTCCAGGTTTCAGACATCCACAATAAACGTGTTTGTGAAATAATTGCATATATAAGCTATGCAGATATATCCCATATATATTCATTGTGG
Organism: Rhinatrema bivittatum; assembly: GCF_901001135.1. Taxonomy (NCBI): domain Eukaryota; kingdom Metazoa; phylum Chordata; class Amphibia; order Gymnophiona; family Rhinatrematidae; genus Rhinatrema; species Rhinatrema bivittatum. The sequence goes on along the minus strand of NC_042618.1, from coordinate 39,963,312 downwards.
CAATTATGATCATAATATGATCAAATTTGAATCAGTGACTGGGAGGGGTACAGTAAGTAAATCCACAGCTCTAGCACTAAACTTTCAAAAGGAAACTTTGATAAAATGAGAGAAATAGAAAAAAACTGAAAGGTGCAGCTACGAAGGTAAAGTGTGCAACAGGCGTGGACAATGTTCAAAAATACCATCCTAGAAGCACAGACCAGATGTATTCCACATATTAAGAAAGGTGGAAGGAAGGCAAAATGATTACCAGCATGGTTAAAAGATGAGGTGAAAGAGGCTGTTTTAGCCAAAAGATCTTCATTCAAAAATTGGAAGAAGGATATATCAGAAGAAAATAGGATATAGCGTAAGCATTGGCAAGTTAAATGTAAGACATTTAAGGCTAAGAAAAAATTTGTAAAGAAGTTGGTCATAGAGGCAAAAACTCACAATAAAAACTTTCTCCCAGGACAAGCAGGATGGTAGCCCTCACATGTGGTGACATTATCAGGATGGAGCCCAATCAAGGAACACTTTTGTCAAAGTTTCTAGAACTTTGACTGGCACACTGAGCATGCCCAGTATGCCACTAACCGTGCATCCAACAGGGGTCCCCCTTCCATCTCTTTTTTTTTCCACGCAGCAGTAACTCGCGGATTTCTGGAGCTCTGTGAAAATTCCTCACAAAATTTCCTCACGGAAACTTTTTTCAAAAATTTGAAAATTTTGCCCCATCCAGGGGTCCCCCATCGAGCACCGACCTCCTTTGACGCCGGTAAGTTTACCTCGTCCCTTGCGGTCGGTTCCCGGTGGTGCTTTCTTCGGTGCCCCGACGGCCACTGACCGCGCGCTGCCCTTATTTTTTCTAAAAAAGATGGCAACCGGGTTCCGAAAGTGCCCCGAGTGCCCGAGGACCCATGTCCATTACGGACCCTCACAACGTATGTGTCTTGTGCTTGGGGCCCGCTCACGACATCCAACAGTGCACTAGCTGTGCCCATATGATGCCAAAAGGCCGCAGGGCTCACTTGGAAAAGATGGAGCACATTTTTAAGCGAATGTCTGTCAACCCCAGCCAAGGCTACACCAATTCGGAAGCCTTCCTCTTCAATGACTCTGTCGCCATTGAAGTCTCAGCGCTATCGAGACACCGGTGACCATCCTTCACCAGCTTCTTCACGTTCGAAGGTATCGACATCTTCCTCTTCGGTGCCAGAGAAGGACCGGACCGAACATTGGGAAAAACCCCATCACCACCATCGACGTGAGCCTTCTTCCGATAACACCACTAGAAAGGCATCGACAGAGCCACCGACCAAGAAGTCCCGGGGAGAAGAGGCCCCATCCCCCTCTGGACCCTGGGACACCGAGATGTTCCCCACCAGCACCGGTGCTGGGAGCCGAGACTCCACTGATATATGTGGACCCTCCAGCAATGCCTTCCGAGCCTCCAACCCCTGTGGCCGTGCTACCAACGCCAGCCTTCTGGGAGGAATTGGACCGGATGGTCCAAGAGGCAGTACTCCAGGCACTTCGGGGATTCCAATCTCCACCGGCACCAGCTCCCATGCCGACACCCGAACTGATGCCCACCATGCTGGCTCTGCTTCTCAATCCCTAGATGCCTTAATTGGTGCATTGCCATCGGTGCCTGCTCCTTCCATGCCATCGGCACCTCCAAGTCCACAGACACCGATGCCTATTCCGTTGTCCTCGAATGAGGAACAAATTTTACCGATGCCAGAGACTGTTCCAGGGCCATCGGGTCTGTTGCCTCCCCGACATCCATCGAAAGGACCAATTCCATCGATGCCATCACAGTCTTCAGTGCCCACATCGGTGCCTCCAACTTTCCCATCGGTGCCACCACCAGATCCGGCTGGATTTGGACCCGTACCTCCATCTGAAGAGCCACATGGTGCTGGAGATACACCATATGACCCCTGGGGTGATGATTCTTCTGACACTCAGAACTCAGAAAAACTCCTATCAGAGCCTTTACCCCCAGAAGAACGTCGCTGCTCCCCTCCTGAAGACCTCACATTTGCAAACTTCATTAAGGAGATATCTGAAACGATCCCTTTTAAACTGCAAATGGAGGAGGATGCCAGGCATAAGATGCTTGAGGTACTACAATTTGTGAATGCCCTAAGGAGGTCATGGCAGTTCCAGTACATGAAGTGCTCCTTGATTTGTTACATCGCACCTGGCACACCCTGGCACAGTTCCACCAGTGAATAGAAAAACTGATACCACCTATCTGCTCCAGTCAGCTCCGGGGTTACAAAAAAGCCAACTGCCCCATCAATCTGTGGTCGTTGAGTCTGCCCAAAAGAAAGCCAAAAGATTCTGGCCTCGTTCTTTGGCCCCTCTAGGTAAAGAACAGAAATCCTTGGACGCCTTCGGACGAAGAGTCTTCCACAGTTCTATGCTGATGGCACGTATACGGCTTATCAGCTACACATCACTCAGTATTCAAGAAATCTTTGGAAGAAACTCCAAGAATTCTCTGAAACCCTACCAGATGGATATCAGGAAGGGCTCACCACAATTCTTCAGAAAAGACTTGATGCTGGAAAGCATGAAGTCAGGGCAGCATACGACATCTTTGAAACTGCCTCAAGAGTATTGGCAGCAGGCATAAGCACCAGACGCTGGGCATGGCTCAAGTCCTCTGACCTATGCCAGAAAGTCCAAGAAAGGTTGGCAGACCTTCCATGTACAGGGGACAATTTATTTGGTGACAAAATTCAAGAAACAGCGCAATTAAAAGATTACCATGACACTTTGCGCCAGCTGTCCACTCTCCCCTCGGACTTCCCATCTACCAAGAGGCCTTTTCGGCAGAATCCTAGGAGCATATCCTATAAGCCACGTAGGTATTATCCACCTCCATCCCGTACTCTATAGCCTAGACCTTCCCAAAGAGGTCAGCCTCAACAACCCAGGACCCCAAACCCCAACCAGCCCCACAGACTGGTCCAACATCGGGGTTTTGACACCTTACTAGAGGGCAGAAATCAACCCCCAGCCATTCCAGTAGGAGGCCGCTTGTGCCATTTTGCCAACATATGGCACACAATTACAACAGACCAATGGGTCCTTTCTGTGGTCACCCATGGTTACCATCTGAACTTCCACATGCTACCATCGAACCTTTCACCTTGTCCAATGTGGAGTCTAACCAAACATTTCACTTCTTGAAACAGAGCTCTCGACCCTCCTGCAGTCCAATGCCGTCGAACCGGTACCTCAGCTGCAGTGGGGTCAAGGGTTCTACTCTCGGTATTTTCTAATTCCAAAGAAATCAGGCGGCATTTGTCCTATACTGGACTTACGTGCCCTAAACAAACATCTCCGCAAAGAAAAGTTCAGAATGGTAACCTTGGGCACCATGCTTCCTCTACTGCAATGGGGAGATTGGCTCTGCTCTCTAGATCTTCAGGAAGCTTATGCCCACATTGCCATATAACCTCCTCATTGAAAATACCTCAGGTTTGTAATCATTTCCAATAATGGGTGCTGCCATTCAGCCTAGCATCAGCACCCTGTGTATTCACGAAATGCCTCGCAGTAGTCTCAGTTCACCTGCGACAAAACTACATTCACGTCTATCTGTATCTAGACGATTGGCTCCTCAGAGGTCCATTCCGACAGGAATACTCCACTCCCTCCATTTCACCATCAACCTACTACAATCCTTGGGATTTCTAATAAACTACCCCAAGTCACATCTGTCTCCATCACGCACCCTTTCATTCATAGGAGCAGATCTAGACACTATCCAGGCCAAAGCGTTTCTCCCAAGGACTGAGCACGCACATTATCAACCTTGGCCAAAGCAGTGCAGACGCGCCAAACAACCATAGCTCATCATCTGCTAACCTTGTTAGGTCACGTGGCGTCCACGGTTCATGTAACCCCAATAGCTATGAGAATAACACAATGGACTTTAAAGTACCAGTGGTCCCAGTCAAATCAACACATGTCCCACATTGTCCACGTCACCAACCAGCTTCGTCTCTCACTAGCTTGGTGGATACAGGAGTCCAATCTTCAGATAGGACTACCCTTCCAGCCTCCGCAACCTTAAATTACTCTATCAGATGCATCCAGCCTGGGTTGGGGAGCCCATGTCAACAACCTCCTAACCCAGGGCACCTGGACCACACAGGAAGCAAGCTACCAGATAAATTTTCTGGAGCTCCGGGCAATTCGATATGCCCTCTTCGCTTTTCGGGATTGCCTCTCCAACAAGATAATCCTAATTCAAACAGACAACCAGGTAGCAATGTGGTACCTCAACAAACAAGGGGGCACAGGCTGTTACCTGCTATGCCAAGAGGCGGCTCAGATCTGGGCCTGGGCTCTCTCCCATTCCATGCTACGGAGAGCGACCTACCTGGCAGGCATGGACAATGTGATGGCGGACAACCTCAGGCCGGACCTTTCATCCCCACGAATGGTCCCTAGATCCCACTGTAGAGAACACCAGTGGGGCCGCCCACACATAGACCTCTTTGCGTCAATTCACAATCGCAACTGGACACCTTCTGCTCTCTGCACCGCAGCCACAACTCACCACCACGAGATGCCTTCGCCCACTCATGGTCAATGGGTCTCCTATATGCCTACCCTCCACTTCCACTCGTCAGCAAGACTCTAGTGAAGTTACGGCAAGATGGGGGCATAATGATCCTCATAGCCCCTCACTGGCCGCGTCAGCCCTGGTTTCCCATCCTACGCAACCTCTCAGTCCAGCAGCCAGTTCGCCTGGGCACAGATCCAACTCTGATAATGCAGAACAACGGGCTGTTGAGTCATCCGAACCTTCACTCCCTTTGTCTGACAGCTTGGATGTTGAAAGGTTAATACTACAATCCCTTAACCTCTCTGACAGTGTCCCACGTCCTCGTAGCTTCACAAAAGCCTTCTACTAGGAGATCTTATCGTTCCAAATGGAAAAGATTCTCCTCATGGTGCATCACACAAGGAATAGATCCTTTTTCCTGCCCCACAACAAGGTTCCTGGACTATCTCTGGAACCTCTTGGAGTCTGGCCTGCAAACTTCCTCCATCCGAGTGCATGTCAGCGCCATATCCACTTACCACAAAGGTGTAGGAAATGCCCCGATCTCGGCGCAACCCCTTGTAAGACACTGTATGAGAGGCTTGCTACAACTTAAGCCTCTACTGCGCCCTCCGGTTCCAGCATGGACCTTAATGTAGTGCTAGCACGGCTCCTGTGACCTCCGTTCGAGCCCCTGCATTCTTGCAAGCTTTGACATCTCACTTGGAAAGTGATCTTTCTAGTTACTATAACATCAGCTCGCAGAGTCAATGAGCTACAGGCGCTGGTAACATACCCATCGTATACCAAACTTCTTCACGATCGTATGGTACTCGGCACTCACCCTAAATTCCTACCAAAGGTAGTTTCTGATTTCCACTTAAATCAGTCGATAATACTTCCCACCTTTTTTCCAAGACCTCACTCACAGCCAGGTGAGCAGGCTCTGCATTCCTTGGACTGTAAACGTGCTCTTGCCTTCTATTTGGACCGCACTGCAGCCCATAGAAAGTCCACCCAACTGTTGTCTCCTTCGATAAAAACAAATTGGGAGTTCCGGTGGGCAAGCAGACCCTGTCCACCTGGCTGGCGGACTGCATTTCCTTCTGCTACCAACAAGCAGGCCTTCCACTACAGGAACGTGTAAAAGCGCATTCAGTAAGAGCCATGGCAACGTCAGTAGCACACCTCCATTCTGTATCTCTTGCTGGCATCTGCAAAGCTGCCACAGGGAGCTCTCTCCAGACATTTGCATCTCATTATTGTCTCGACAAGGCTGGCAGGCAAGATTCCATCTTTGGCCAGTCTGTCCTGCGTAATTTGTTTCCAGTTTAATAACTCAACTTCCTTCCTGTGACCCACTGAGAAACTCAGGCTGCCCTCCTACCCAAAACCACCCCAGTTGTTGTGCCTGTTGCATGTCATTGGGTGTTTTTGGTTCATTCTATTCAGGCATCCTGTAGCTCGCTATTCACCCACATGTGAGGACTACCATCCTGCTTGTCCTGGGAGAAAGCAGAGTTGCTTACCTGTAACAGGTGTTCTCCCAGGACAGCAGGATGTTAATCCTCACGAAACCCGCCCACCACCCCACGGAGTTGGGTTTGCTTACATTTTATTTTATTTTTCACTCGTACTTTTGCTACAAACGAGTCTGAAGGGGGACCCCTGCTGGATGCAGGGTTAGTGGCATGCTGGGCATGCTTAGTGTGCCAGTCAAAGTTCTAGAAACTTTGACAAAAGTATTCCATGATTGGGCTCCATCCTGATGTCACCCACATTTGAGGACTACATTCTGCTGTCATGGGAGAACACCTATCACAGGTAAGCAACTCTGCTTTTTAAAATATATTTAAAGCAGAAAGCCTGTGAGGGAGTCGGTTGGACCGTTGGATGATCACGGGATTAAAAGGGCACTTAGAGAAGATAAGGCCATCGCGGAAAGATTAAATGATTTCTTTGCTTTGGTGTTTACTGAAGAGGATGTTGGAGAGATACCTGTTCAGAGAAGGTTTTCATGGGTGTTGATTCAGATCAACTGAACCAAATCACAGTGAACTTGGAAGATGTGGCAGGCCTGATTGACAAACTGAAGAGTAGTAAATCACCTGGACCAGATGGTATATACCCTAGGGTTCAGAAAGAACTAAAAAATGAAATTTCAGACCTATTTCAATTAATTTGTAACCTATCATTAAAATCATCTGATGTACCTGAAGATTGGAAGCCAATGTAACCCGTATATTTAAAAAGGGATCCAGGGGTGATCCAGGAAACTATAGACTGGTGAGCCTGACTTCAGTGCCGGGAAAAATTGTGGAAACTTTTATAAAGAATAAAATCACAAAAAATTTAGATAGACATGGTTTGATGGAACACAGCCAACATGGATTTACCCAAGGGAAGTCTTGCCTCACAAATCTCCTACATTTTTTGAAGGGGTGAATAAACATGTGGACAAAGGTGAACCAGTGTTTGTGATGTATTTGGATTTTCAGAAGGCGTTCGACAAAGTCTTGCATGAGAGGCTTCTAAGAAAACTAAAAAGTCATGGGGTAGGAGATGATGTCCTTTTGTGGATTGCAAACTGGTTAAAAGACAGGAAACAGTAGTATTAAATGGTCAGTTTTCACAGTGGAAAATGTTAAACAGTAGAGTGCCTCAGGGATCTGTACTGGGTCCAGTGCTTTTTAATATATTTATAAATGATCTGGAAAGGATATAATAGAGGTCTTTAAAATCATGAGAGTTCTTGAACGAGTAGATGTGAATCGATTATTTTCACTTTCAGATAATAGAAGGACTAGGGGGCACTCCATGAAGTTAGCAAGTAGCAAATTTAAGACTAATCGGAGAAAATTCTTTCACTCAATGCACAGTCAAGCTCTGGAATGTATTGCCAGAGGATGTGGTTATTGCAATTAGTGTAGCTGGGTTCAAAAAAGGTTTGGATAAGTTCTTGGAGGAGAAGTCCATTAAATGCTATTAGTCAAGTTGACTTAGGGGAATGGCCTCTGCTAGGGGACTTGCCAGGTTCTTGTGGCCTAGTTTGGCCTCTGTTGGAAACAGGATGCTGGGCTTGATGGACCCTTGGTCTTGACCCAGCATGGCAATTTCTTATGTTCTTAAATGGGTTTAAAAAAGGTTTGGCTAAGTTCCTAGAGGAAAAATCCATAAACTGCTATTACAGTAATTAATAAGCACTAGTAGCTTGTGATTTATCTAATGTTTAGGTACTTGCCAGGTACTTGTGACTTGGATTGGATTGGAAACAGAATACTGGGCTTGATGGACCCATGTTCTGTACCCAGTATGACATTTCCCAGCCTCCTCCTGGGAAAGATTTCAGCTAGTACAGATTCTGCTAGTATTTTGGTATACTGCTTCTAGGTAGCTGTTTGCTGAGTAGCTCTTTAGTTTAGAAAGAAAGCATAGATTTTCCTTAATTAAGAACTGTATCTTGAAGAAAGTTCTTCCTTATAGGAGGATTGGCATATGAGATTCTGTTTGTGTCTCAATAGTTCATGCAATCTCTTCTACATAAACTAGTCACCTATTGCACAGGAGACTTTCAGAGAACTTATTTTGGGTGCAGATCACATGCAGAAACTATAGTCCCTTCCCCTTTTAATATCTGTAAAATATATACTATACTTGGTGCAAAAATGTTAAGCATACTATGGTATCATTACATAAGATTGAACTGGTATAAAGGTCAATAAAAAAAAGACATTTGATAATCTGCCTTTTACCAATAATGGACTTAAGGTAGATTACAACTATTTAAATAAGAGAATTACATTTGAAACAATTGCACAGTTAGAATCAAATTTACAGTTAGAATAAAATTGGGAACCCAGTGGTGTATAACTTAAAGTTCTTAATTAGAAGTTTGGGTAGTTAGGTAAGAGGACTGCGAGTCTTTGCAGGTAAGACCTGGCTGAAAATCCATGCCTTATCTGACTTTCAGGGGAAAATCTAACATGGCTCAAGTCATAGAAATAATGGTACTTTTGTTCCAAATTTTTAATGCACAACTGCTGAAAGCAAAATGTCCTGTACAGAACAGTCTGGCAGAAGACAGAGTTAGGGATGAAAAAAATCCATTTGGGAGGTCCAGTATTCCCTTGTGTGTGTGTGTAGGAGAAGAAAAGTTGGGATGGGTACTTGGGAGCCTGTTTATTCATGTGCTTGTCTAAAAGGCAGAGAGTTTTGAATTTTATCTTGCTTTTGATTGGCATCCAGTGCAGTTGATGTATTGGTTTTAAGTAGTCAATTGCTTTGGCTGCTACCAAAATTCTAGCAGCAATACTTTGTAGAAGCTAAAGGCACTTCATACTGTATTGCTTGATGCCATTGAATATGGAGTTGCAGTAGTCAAGTTGGCTGGTGATTAATGCATGAATTACTGTAACAAGATTCTTTGGCAAGGAAGTTGTGCAGTTGGTGGATCTGACATAGTACATAAACTAGATCCTTAACACCTTGGTGATGAGTTTTCATGGTCGATTTGACCCCTAGGCTTCATGCTGACTCTTTAGGATGCAAGGGATACCTGATAGAGAAAGTATCGATTGCAGGGGATATACCTGCTAGCTGAGTCAGGAGAGTTTCAATTTGGAAGGTTTAGTTAGATTTTGTGGTTGCTAAGCCATTGAGCTAATGCTGTAAGACAGTCATTGAGACTGGCAATGGATGAAATTTGTTCAGGGCCCATTTTGACTCACTTTTGGATGTTAGCAGGTAGGTGGCATTCAGTGTTGAAAGATTGAATAAGGTCACAGGTTAGATTGAATGTAAATATTGAAAACGATCGGGGAAAAGACCAAACCCTGGGGTATTCCACAGGTGTGATCTTTGGGGTTGGATGGTTTGTTGGCCCATGCAGCAGATTGTTTTCTGATAGAAATAATTCAAACTATTTGAGGGCTATGTCTTCGATTCTAGTGTCCCCTTAAGCTTCGAATCAAGAGTTGGTGATCAAGTGTCAAAGGCAGCAGAAAGTTTTAGTAGGATTAGGAGGGAGTCTCCACCTTGGTGATACCTTTTAGTTGGACTAACTTATTGCATTCCTTGACTAGTTTTTAGGAGCTAGCACTCCTGATAGCTAGTCAAAAAATGTATTGTTAGTCCAATTAAAATGTATATCATTTTTTTTTGTTTGACATTTATTTACCTACATTCAAGTAGACTAACAAGGCAACCACACTACTTTATTAAATACGATTTGAAATGAATGTGAGAGTTCTTTATTAGCAATATGTAGTCTGTTTCATACTGTTATGAATTTTTGAGCCCACATGACAGTGCCAAACATTTAAATTACCAGGCTGATGAGTGCCATCTCCAGAGGGACTTCATTTTCAGTCAAGGGATCACTTCATTTCATATCAGGTGCTTGCACCATACGTTCCCCATTACTGTTATATTTCAGACTGAAAGCAGAGGAAATCTGCTTTTCAAGGAATTATTTAATACAACATGTATTATAGCAAGGAGGAATTGTCTGTGAGAACTCATGTTCACAAGTTGGGGTGCATTGCAACATCTGTAACAAGCCTGGACCAGTAATTAAGTGGCAATGGAGATTGTTCTGGGATTTTGTATTTATTGTATGCTGTGGAACATTTTCTTTCAGCCTAAAGCTCACCAGCTCAGTATAAAATCCTTTTCCAGCCCCACACAATGTAGTCACTGCACATCACTCATGGTGGGCTTAGTTCGACAAGGCTTTGCCTGTGATGGTAAGTTTTTTTATATTCTGTGACCAGTTTTAAATACAGTGCATGCTTTCTTTACTTGCCTTCAATTGTCCACAAATCTTCTTTTCACTGTACTTTTCTCTTATCCCATTTTCATTGCTAGATGTTCTTCTGTTTTCCATCATTTTATGGTCTGTGAATCTGTATTTTTCATTCATTCAATATTATCTACCTCAATGTCATCTGAATAAAACAGAAATAATAGCCATCACTGATATTTCCTAGAAGCAAGTTATTAGCTTAGAAGTTCAGAATGGTAGCTAAATTCAAATGTTATCATCCAAAATTAGGGACCTCTGGTTTGCTCTTATAATGGACAAAGGCCTCTGACATGTTTAGATGCTCCATCTCTGCTGTAATATTTCATTTTGTATTGTATGTCTTTCATAATAGCACTTTAAATTTTAAGGACTTTCAAATGTTTATTTTCCCATGTGAACAATATTAATGGAAAAAATGTGGTTTGTAAAATAAAACTTAGTATCCAAGTCCTATCACTTGCTCTCCCAAAAACTGTCCGCTTTGACTCTAATCTTTCCTACAGACTGTATATGCCTAAACTTATTGTTGTTCTCTACAAAGTGTCTTATTTTACATTTTGATGTCTCAACTCTTTGTTTACTAGTCATTTTTATTCAATCTTTGCCCTTGTGATATTACTCTATTCCAGGGGTGGCCAGTTCTGGTCCTCATGACAACAGGCCAGACTTTCAGGGTATCCATGATGAATAAGATAGATTTGCATGCACTGTCTTCATTATATGGAAATCTATCCTATGCATGTTCATTGTGGATATCCTGAAAATCTAGCCTGTTTGTTGTTCTCAAGGACCAAAGCAGCCTACCCCTGCTCTATACCTTGCTGCCTTTCTGAGCATGAAACTTCTATTTTGTTCGCAAGATCCTGCATACCTTTTATATTTACTGTCTTTATATTTAAAATACCAATTTAACTTGCACTGAGGTCAGCTCAATAGTTCATTGACAGTGTCATACATGACTACACGGGAAGCATGGGTTCAATTCCTAATCCTGATTTCTGCTTCTTGGGTCAGCACAGGTGAGAGATATTCATACTGGTAGTACTTGTGGGAGAAGGAGTTCCAGGCATTGCACAACACCAGTTTTTCTTGGCCAGGCACAGGATGTACATCTAGTTTATTAATTTAGTTTAATTTATTAATTTGTTATTCCGCCTTTCAGAAATAAAATATAGTGAGTTCTGGAAGGAGCCGCAATTTATGGCCCCTGGCTGAGGGCTATCATTGCTTTGCCTGGGCTAGATGCGAGCAAAGAATTAAATAAATTAAAAGAAAATGGAGAATAACCCCAGATAGTTACATAAGAAAGCTCACAGCAGAAAAACCCCAGTAGAAGTTTATTCTAGTTGAGCTGGAAGCCCAGAGGAGGAGGAAGAAAGTACCAAGCCAATAGGGAAAAAAACAGCTTCCTAAATTCTTTTCTTTTTCCGTGAATAAGGAGAACAATAATCAGCCTCTCAAGTGGGTGATATCATCTGATGGCACTGAGATGGAAAAGTTCTCTCAGCTCAAAAAATTCAAGAAAGTTTTCGGAGCATGGTTGAGTGATCCACGGCAGCAACCTCCACACAGTTCTTCTCAGTCTTTCTAATGGTGCGAAATGACATGGTGTTTTGTTCTCTCCTCTTTGGCCACTTAATACATTTTCTGCTTGCATTTTTTGTTTTTCTTTTCTCAAAGTATTCTTTTTTTTTTTTAATCTATTGCAAGTCTCCTTTGAAATTTAAACTGACTTAAGTACACTTTACAATGATGGACAATAAATCAGGATTCAAAAAGTGCCCCTGTTCCTGATTCGAGCCATCGCATGATGTGACTTACTCTGCTGTCCGTGCTCATATGTCACCCCAATGCCAGAAGATCTAGAAGCTACACATTAAAATAATTTTTAACTTCTCCTCAGGTGTCCAGATCAACAAAGAGGAAAAATATTTATATTTCGATGCTAAGACATTGATGGAGAATGGGTAGTTTGTTTGTCGACAGCAAAATTTTGTGACAGTGATGATGCTTTTCTATGCTTTGATGTGCCCTCTGTGCCTCCAGGGCCTGTTTTGACTCTGAAGAGCGCTTTTTCTCTTCCTCTTTAGCAAAGGGAGCATGGGGGCCTGCGCCGAGACTTATCAGTGTCAGAGAACTTAGCATGAGGAGACTCTGCTTTTTTTGATCTAGGTGATCATAGGACTTGAAAACACCACCCTAATCTGGTGATGTTTTCAAGTCCTATGATCACACAACACTTTACAGAAGTTACAAGATGTGACCCAGCAGCTTTCTTAAAATACCATGGGTCATTTTGCTGCTGCGCTGCATGAAGCAGAGGAATGTGGAAAACATCTAATCAGATCAGCATATGATACTTCCTCTAGAACATCTGCAGTTGCCATTGGAATCAGACTACTAGCTTAGCCATGGGCTTTGGGTCTTCATGAAGATGTTCATGAGAAACTTACTGATGCTCCATGCATTGGCATAATCTTTATATAAGCTTGTTGGAAAGCCTTCAATATATGTGCTAACAATTGAGCATCCTGCGTTAGTCTGGGATAAGCATTGGACAACTTGCTACATACTGAAAAAGGTTACTGGATGGTATTGAAGATGTTGATGAGCCAGTTAATAGTTCCTGTGTGGCATTGAATCAAGCTATTTTAATCAATATCTGAAGCTGCAATTTGTTTCTCTTCAGTGGATTTAAGAAGTCTTACCATACAAGATAAGCTGTTGGTTAAGTAATATTCTCCTGATGAAGCCTTTTGTAGGTGAAACAAGGTTCCTTGTGGTAGTTTCTTTTGGAATATTTTGCCTTAAGGGATTGTTTCCTTATTTAAATCACTGTAGATTGTTGGGTCTGATATATATTGGGTAAAGTGATTCAGATAATAAAGTGAATAGTATGATGAGGGTTCTAGGACAAGCAGGATGGTAGTCCTCACAGATGGGTGACATCATCAGATGGAGCCCAGTACGGAAAACTTTTGTCAAAGTTTCTAGAACTTTGGCACACTGAGCATGCCCAGTATGCCACTATCCACGCATCCATGCAAGGTCCCTCTTCAGTCTCTTTTTTTTTCCTGCGGTGATAATTGCCTTGCAGTTTTTGGAGCTCTGCTCTTCAAATGTCTTTTGTGCTAAAAATAGCTTTTTTTTTTTTTTTTTTTTAAACCATCCTACGTTGGGTCCCCCTTCTCCAGTCGGGGCTTTTTCCTGGCACGATAGGTATTTCTACTACTTCTACCTTCTTTCCGGTCGATTCCCAGCATGTCGCTCCTGAGTGGCCGCCAGCCATCAACTGTTTGCCAGCTTACTTTTATGGCATTGTCTGTTTTCTTTGGTGCTCCCAGTGCCCGCGGACCATGTCTATCACTGATCCACATGAGGTCTGCATCTTCTACCTGGGGGCTTCTCACAACATCCAAGGGCGTCAGCTTTGCAATCAGATGAACCCAAAGGCCATCGTGCTTGGCTTGATAAAATGGAGAAACCTTTTGGGCCCAAAATGTCCACTTCATCCCGCCAGCTTCAGAGTCTCTGACACCCGGGGATCAAGGGGAACCGATAGATACCCTGCACCTTTCCACACCCCTGGCGAGTTCTTCCAAGGAGGGAGGAGCCGGTGTTTGACTCTTGTCAATTTTGGTGCTCTCCAGGACTTGGGATCCTCAGCCTCCGGGAAAAGACTGGGCCGAGCACCATGGGAAGTCCCGTAAGCATCAATACCAGTCGCCATCAGAGTATGACTCCAGTTCCGGTGCAGCACAGCGGTAGCCGTACCACCACCGAAGAGACGCCGTGGTGAGGAGGCCCCATCCTTCAACAGGCCTGGGAGTCTTAAATGTTCCCCACCATTAGTGGTGCTGAGTACAGAGCCTCCTCAGGATTCCGTGGAGGCGCCGGTGATTCTTTGTCCCCCTCCATCAGTCCTGTCTTCATCAGACTTCCAGGAGGAGTTGAACCGCAGAGTGCGGTGCTCCAAGCACTGTGGGGCATCGAACCACCACTGGTGCCAGAGCCTGTGCCATCTGTCCTGGTGCCCCTGCTCAAATATCTGGATGTCCTACTCAGTGTCCTTCTGATGCAGCCGGTGCCCAGGGGCTCTTCGGTTCCCCAGCGGCCACCGATGCCCTCCTCTGGACAGATTCCCATCACGGGGTCCTCCGAGGAGAATGACACACAGCAGCTGTTGATTTCATCCGGTCCTTTGGTCCAGAGACCACAGTTCCCAGAGCCGGTGGCAGGGACATCGGGCATCTCACGACCATCAGTGCCATTGCTGCCGATAGGGCTCCCAGTACCCTTGAAGCTGGCCTTCAGTGCCCAGGCCTCAGGGTTTGGACAGGCCTCTCCAGTGCAGGCCCCCTGGGGACCTTAGTGAAGAGAGAGGCCCATATGACCATTGGGGAGATGAGTCGTCCTCTGAAGGCTCTGAGGATCTCCTCTCAAAACCCTCACCATCAGAAGAAAGGTGACTGTCTCCTCCAGAGGATCTCTCCTTTGCGGGTTTTGTGCAGGCTATGGCTGAAGCCATCCCCTTCCAACTCCTCACTGAGGAGGATGCCTACCATCAGATGTTGCAAGTGCTACAGTTCGTTGATGCCCCAAAGGAGGAGATAGTGGCTGTTCCGGTCCACGACATCTTCAAGGAGATCCTCCTTAGGATGTGGGAATGCCCAATATCTGATCCTCCCATGAACAGGATGGCGGACGCCACCTATTTGGTACAGCAAGCCTTAGGGTTCGAGCGATGCCACCTCCCTCACTATTCTGTGGTAGTGGAGTCGGTTCTTAAAAAGGCTAAGCATTCCTGCACCCATGCCTCCAGGCCAGGAACACAGAGTTGGATACTTTGGGTAGGAAAGTCTTTCAGGGCACTATGCTCATCACCCATGTCGCCTCGTAACAGTTATATATGACCCAGTACAACCAGAAACTGTGGAAACAAGTCCAAAAACTTGCTGAATGCCTGCCGCAGCAACAATAGGAGTCGTTCTCTGCAGTTGTTCAACAGGGTCTAGGAGCTGGAAAACAAGAGGTGAGATCCCCCTATAATGTTTTCGAAACAGCAGCCAGGGTGGCCACAGTGGGGATCGGCGCCCGTAGGATGGCCTGGCTCTGCGCCTCAGACCTTCATCCCAGAGATACAGGAGAAGTTGGTACAGGAGAGAATCTCTTCAGGGATAAGGCTGGGATGTGGTAGCTCAATTGAAGGATCACCATGAAACCCTTCAACAGCTGCCAGCTAGCACTTCCAATCTGCCGTCCTCTGCCAGGAAATCCTAAGAACATAAGAACATGCCATACTGGGTCAGACCAAGGGTCCAAGCCCAGCATCCTGTTTCCAACAGTGGCCAATCCAGGCCATAAGAACCTGGCAAGTACCCAAAAACTAAGTCTATTCCATGTTACCGTTGCTAGTAATAGCAGTGGCTATTTTCTAAGTCAACTTAATAGCATGTAATGGACTTCTCCAAGAACTTATCCAATCCTTTTTTAAACACAGCTATACTAACTGCACTAACCACATCCTCTGGCAACAAATTCCAGAATTTAATTGTGTGTTGAGTAAAAAAAAACTTTCTCCAGTTAATTTTAAATGTGCTACATGCTAACTTCATGGAGTGCCCCCTAGTCTTTCTATTATCCGAAAGAGTAAATAACTGATTCACATCTACCCGTTCTAGACCTCTCATGATTTTAAACACCTCTATCATATCCCAGCCAAATTCAAGGAAGTCCTTTTATAAGCAAAGAAAATATTACCCTCCTGCCTCCCGCGCTTGCACATCCCATGCAGGTTCCAGGAGTCACTCACCCAGTCAGCTCCACAGCAAGCCCCGGCTATGGGTTTTTGACTAGGGGCGAGGGAGCAATCAGCCATACCCCTGGCGCACGATCTTCCGGTAGGGGGCAGGCTTCTTTGTTTTGCCCACTGCTGGCTGCTCATTACGTCGCTAAAGTGGGTGCTCACCATCGTTATTCCCGGACAAGCAGGATGATAGTCCTCACATATGGGTGACATCATTAGATGGAGCCCTGATACGGAAAACGTCTGTCAAAAGTTTCTAGAAACTTTTGGCTGGCACACTGAGCCTACTGAGCATGCCCAGCATGCCATGATATTCTCAGCCACAGGAGTCTACCTTCAGTCTCTTTTTTTTCCACCTTGCTGTAAGCATAGCATATTACGAGCTCTGAGAATTTTTCCCTCACTTTTTCCTCAAGAGAAAGAAAATATTTTCAGTCACAAAAAAATTGTCATCGGGTCTCCCTTCGACATAGTATCGGTGAGTACATTTTTTTTGAGTCATTTTCAGTCTATTCCGGTCACCCTCACTCGGTATCTGCTGGTCATCAACCGTCACTCAGCCTAACTTTCTAACATGGCCTCCAGATTCAAAAAATGTCCAGATTGTGTCTGTCGATTACCGACCCGCACAATGTTTGTGTTTTGTGCCTGGGATCAGACCACGATGTCCGGGCTTGTTCAACTTGTGCCCAGATGACACCAAAGGGCAGGCGTGCCCGATTGGACAAGATGAAGGAGGAGTTTAAGAAATAACCCCATCGTCAACATTGTCTCCAAGAAGAATATCTCCCTCCGTTGCAAAACATCGAGGAGAAAAAAGGACCGTTGACCGTCCATCACAGACCCCATCGGTGTCCTCCGTAGCGTCTTCCTCTGCATCTAAGGAACATCGAGAAAAAAGACACCATCGACATCGTTCCACTGATCCATCGGATGGAACGAGACAGCCATCGGCATCGAAGGACATCGAGCCGATGCCCAAGCGAGTCCGGGTACTGGAACCAACACGCCCTTCCATACCCGAGGAATTGAAGCGCTCTCTACCAGGATCGGTGTTAGAGACTGTGCCACCAT
The DNA here is from genome assembly GCF_901001135.1 of Rhinatrema bivittatum. Taxonomy (NCBI): domain Eukaryota; kingdom Metazoa; phylum Chordata; class Amphibia; order Gymnophiona; family Rhinatrematidae; genus Rhinatrema; species Rhinatrema bivittatum. The sequence goes on along the minus strand of NC_042618.1, from coordinate 39,946,074 downwards.
GCTCAGTCGTGAAAGTGCCAGTAGCGCCAGTCTTACCCTCCCCTGTGACAGTGGACCCAGTCCCAGTTTCCAGGGAAGAGGTGACTTCCATGGTCCAGCAGGCCATCGTCGAGGCTTTTCAAAAATTTCAGCCTCCTTCCATACCACCATCGGTACAGACACCGACTACGGCATAGACATCAGATCAGTGTGCCAACCAAAAGTTTCTAGAAACTTTTGACAGAAGTTTTCCGTATCAGGGCTCCATCTGATGATGTCACCCATATGTCACCCATATGTGATGACTACATCCTGCTGTCCTGGGATAACACCTATTACAAGGTAAGCAATTTTGCTTTCGCCAAGGGTATCGTCTGAATTTCATAGAGGTCCCTGTGGATTTTCCCCCATGTACATCGTGCGGTTCCTCCACCCTGCAGGAAATACTTTGGACAGAGCTTTCCACTCTCCTGATGGCAGGAACTGTAGAACCCCTTCCCCGTCATCAGCAGGGTCGAGGGTTCTATTCAGGATATTTCCTGATACCAAAGAGAACTGGGGGCCTACGTCCCATTCTCGACCTCAGAGCCTTGAACAAGTTTCTTCAAAGAGAAAAGTTCAAAATGGTGTCTCTGGGCACTCTGATAATATTCCTCAGAAAGGAGATTGGCTCTGCTCCCTTGATCTCAAGGAGGCTTATGCCCGCATTGCGATCTTCCCAAACCACAGGAAGTTTCTCCATTTTGTGGTGGGACAGGCTCACTGCCTGTACCGAGTGCTGCCTTTTGGCTTGGCTTCAGCCCCTTGGGTATTGACCAAGTGCCTGGCAGCAGTGGCAGCATACCTCAGACATGTTTCCTTACCTATACGACTGGTTGGTCGAGCACCTCCCACAAAGGGGCGATGGACTCTTTGACCCTCACTGTGCAGGTGCTACAATCTCGGATTCGTTATCAACTACCCAATGTCCCACCTCTGCCCGTCCCCCCAGCTGAACTTCATAGGAGCCAGGCTGGACACGACTCAGGCAAAGGCGTTTCTACCCCACAATCGGGCTCTTGTCCTGTCCTCACTGGCAACCTTGGTACGCAGCAGTCAGCAAGTAACTGCCCATCTGTTGCTTCGTTTGCTGGGCCACATGACAGCCTTTTCCATGTCACCCCATTTGCCCACCTCCGCATGCGCAGGGCACAATGGACACTGCTCACAATGGCATCAGGCATCCCAGAACTTCAGAGCCCGCGTCTCCATCACACAATCTGAGGATCTCCCTGTCCTGGTGGGAAGATCTCTTCAATCTGGTACCGATTCTTTTCACCCATGGTTGGGGAGCCCATGTGGACGGCCTCCACACACAGTCACTGGATGGCTCAGATGGCTCTGTACCAGATAAACTTACTGGAGCTTCAAGCGATTCGCTATGCTCTTTGCGTGTTTCGAGACTGCTTGTCCCACAAGATACTCCTGATTCGGACAGACAATTAGGTGGCAATGTGATACATCAACAAACAGGAGGGCACAGAGTCATACCTCCTTTAACAAGAGGCGGTGCAGATCTGGCCGTGGGCTCTGTCACAGAGCATGTCCCTGTGAGCCACATGCTTAACTGGAACACTGAAAGTGCTAGTGGACCACCTGAGCTGCTCTTTTCAGCTGCACAAATGGTCATTGAACCCGGCAGTAGCAGCCCGGATTTTTCGCTTATGGGGAATTCTGGATGTAGCTCTCTTTGCCTTCCCATACAACTGCAAGTTGAGCAATTTTTGCTCCCTTTTCAAGATGGATGGATGCCCAACTTCCAACACCTTTGCCCTTCATTGGGGCACAGGCCTCCAATACGCATACCCTCCTGTTCCGCTACTCATGAGAACTCTTCAAAGCTCCAGCAGGACCAGAGGACCATGATCCTGGTTGCCCCATACTGGCCCAGACAAGTCTTGTTCCCTCTCCTTCGGGACCTATTGATCAGGGATCACATCAGCCTGGGGACTGCGCCTGTCCTGATAACACAGAATCAGGGCACAGTGCGCCATCTGAACCTCTGGGCACTAGCCATGACGGCCTGGATGTTGAGCGCTTATTCCTCCAGTCCCTGGTTTTGTCTGACAACCTATCTCAAGTGCTGGTAGCTTCCAGGAAACCTTCCACCAGAAAGTCTTACAGTTCAAAGTGGAAGAGGTTCTCCATCTGGTGCGAGGGGAAAGACTTGGACCCATTCACTTGCCTCGTTCCTGGACTACTTATGGCACCTCTCCGAGGCTGGACTCAAACCCACCTGTGTGGTCCTGCGTATGCATCCCAAGTTCCTGCCTAAGCTAGTGACTCATTTTCACATCAATCAGTCCATTGTGATACCCACCTTTTTTCCAAGGCCCCATTCTCACCAGGGAGAATGGGCTCTACATCCGTTGGATTGCAAACTAGCTCTGGCCTTCTATTTAGAACACACAGCAGGCCATAGACAATCCACCCAACTATAAATTTCTTTTGATAAGAATAGAATGGGGGTTGCGGTGGGTAAACAAATCTTATCCAACTGGCCAGCAGACTCCATCTCATTCTGCTATGCACAATCAGGCCTTCAGCTGGGAGGCAGCATTAAAGGTCACTTCGTGAGGGCTATGGCGCGTCAATGGCCCACTTACGGGCATTTCCCGTCGCCGAAATCTGCAGGGCTGTGAAGTGGAGCTCCCTGCACACGTTCGCCGCCCATTACTCTTGGACAAGAATGGTCGACAAGACAGTAGATTCGGCCAATCTGTCCAATGCAACCTCTTCCAGGCTTAAACCAACTCTTCCTACCTAAGGTCCCATAGTTGAAACCAGGCTGTCTCGCTACTGACCAACAAGCACGTCAGTTGTTGTGGTGCCCGTTGTCACCTTGTTCGATACCTGTTTGTCTTGGTTGTTGCTGAGAGCAGCCTGGAGCTCAGCTATTAATGCTTGCATGGAGCAGGCATTAATAGCTGAGCACATTGAAAAGAAGTACAGAAAAGCAGAAAAAACTGCTTTTCTGTACTTCTTTTAAAAGTTTAAAAAAAAATAACTCGGCCGGCCAGCTGCATTATGAAAACCAACGCTGATAAACTTGACGTCTGTTTTCATAACTGGCGGACTGCAATTATGAAAACCGATGCCGAGTTTATTGGCTTCTGTGTTCATAACCTGCAGACCACTGGTAACCGTGACCCTAGCACCTCCTTGCTAACGTGACCCCCTAATTATAATATAGCATGGGGCCCCTTGCGGGCGCCATGCACACATTTAAGAAAGCAGACGCTGACTTCAGTGCCTGCTTTCTGCGCTTTTTTTTTTTTTTTTTTGTATCGGCCCTTTAGTTTGTAAGCCCACTGGGGATAGGGAAATACCTCAGGACCTGAATGTAATCTGCATTGAAGTGGCTGAAAAGCAGAATATTAAAATAAATTTTAAATTAAAATAAATTATGCTCTACTTCCATAGATACTTGCAAGGCTGCCACCTGGTCTTTTGTCCATACCTTCACTGTTCATTACTGACTAAGTAAATGCTTCAGGTCGAGCAGTTCTCAACTTTAATTCCTTTTACTCTCCTGCCAACCTTTTCACCACATGTTACATGTTTTTTCACTACTAATATAGCAGCATAAACATTTTTCTTATAGCTGTCAGCTTGGGAATCCCCACTTGTGTGGCTGATTGTCCTGCTTGTCCATGAAGAACCTGTAACAGCTGTCTCTGTAGAGAGGGCAAATCAGTCACACATTCTCACCCATCTCCCCTTAGAGTTGAAGGTTAGCTTGTTACAAAGAATGAGGAGACATTCATGGTGTGCAGGAATACCACCTTTAGGTTTTGTGTGCTCTGAGAACTATTCTGTCTTGGTATTGTCAGATGACATCACCTACTGATTTGTCCTGCTCTGTATAGAGAAATGCCCATTACAGGTAAGCAACTTTGCTTTCCCTTTTTGTTGCATTCTTTAGAGTCACTTTTCATTCCTTTCTGCTCACACCATTTTTTCTGTCTCCAGTACACCCATTGCTAAGTTGTGTAAACATTTTCCTACTTTGTACCTCAGAAAGTGAACCCTCTATCTCTCAATGTACAAATTGCTCCTGTAGAAGTTAACACATTGCTGCCTCTTGCTGTCTGTCATAAAAATTTTGTAGTTCTAAATTTACTCTCTCATTGTCTTGTTTTCACTTTAATTTAACTGCTAATTTTTTATAGTTTGCCATTTAATTATCGTGTTGTGTTTCTGTTTGTTACTAATCATCTGTTTTGTTATTGATCTTAATGGGGTTGTGGATTTCTTTTCATTGTGGGGGTTAAGAATGTGTATTTTCTCTCTTATAGTATGTCCGTTCGCCTGCCATGTTTTGTGCAAGGACAGTGCACCTCAGGTCTGTCCTATTCCCCCAGAGCAAGCAAAAAGACCCCTTGGAGTAGATGTGCAGAGGGGAATAGGAACTGCATACAAAGGCTATGTGAAGGTAAAAACATCAGCCTAGGAAATGACCTAAATATAACTTGTGTATTAGATATATTTATATATCTAATACACAAGTTATATCTCCCCTACAAATCTCCCCTACAAATCTCCCCTACAAATTCATTTATATATATAAATGGATATAAACCTGGATGAACCAATGTTTGTATATGGACCTATATCTTCTATAGGATGTGTACACAATAGCACCTGTTTGCATCCCAAAGTTACTTGTGTTAGAACAATCATTTTTCAACACATATCTTTACAATTTAGTTCCACAATTTCAGTAGCTGTCCATTAAAAAATAGCAATTATACTTATATATTACAAACTACAGTCCTTTTCTTTTGATGGGTCCCATTGCTTCATGGGGGTCCTCTGGTTCTATGTTTTGGAAAGTCCAGGATGCATAAAAACAAGTTAATTTATTTCCCTATAGGTTCCGAAGCCCACAGGGGTGAAAAAAGGGTGGCAGAGGGCTTATGCGGTTGTATGTGATTGTAAACTCTTCCTGTATGATGTGCCTGAAGGAAAATCCACACAACCTGGAGTTGTGGCAAGCCAAGTATTGGATCTCAGGTTTGTTCTAGTAGGAATCTTTAAGTCCAGATTTTGGGGCTGGCCTGGTGGCTGTGTCAGTGCTATGCACTGACATGCAGAGGGATCTAGACTTGATTACCAGCTCAGATCTTCCATTCTTTGGACTGGCTGGAGATAAGCATCATTTACAGTCTCTGGAGTTGGAGGTGATGGAAGAGAGGCCTAGCCATGTAGTGGTGACACCTAATGGCCAGGTTTAGTGCCCATGATTTCAGGGTTCCAGGAGGAGCCCTACTGCCTGGTCCCTGGCTAAGGACTGTTGCTGCAATGATTGGACTAAAGTAAGTTGGAAGGGGCTGTAAAATAGGGGAAAAAATTCCCCGAGTCCTTGTGAATGAAGACTCATGATACTAGATTCCAGCCCTGGTTCCAATCCAGCTGGAAGACCAGAGAAGTAGGAGACTGCTGGGTCAAAAAAAGAAATTTGAAAAACTAAAGGGCCAGTTACAGGGATATCACTGATTAAATGCAAGAGGATTTTTTTTTGTTTGCAAAATTGTGATAACACTGGTAAAGTCTTCCTGCTCAAGCAAAGTTACTAATTTCTAAATAGCTGCAAAGACACTGCATGGTGCAGTAATCTGTGGTTATACGTTATCAGCCATGGTGGCATGACTTATTTTCAGTGTTGGTAACATACTGTCTAGCACTCCTCTGTGATCATTCTGTCAGTTTAAATGAAAGCAATCACAGGAACCCTGTGATCCTTAGTTATAATAGAATGGTACATAAAAGGTTTGCATTCTTGTCAGTCTTCTTCAGCTTTAGAAAATTGAGTATGCAGCAGAAGAAAACAGGGCAGAATTAATTTTTTTTCTCTTTATATGTATAATATTATCTCACTTACAATGCATTGATACTTTCCTTTTTTCAGAGATGAAGATTTTTCTGTAAGCTCGGTCTTGGCTTCAGATGTAATACATGCCACCCGCAAAGACATCCCTTGTATATTCAGGGTAGGTTTCTTTGTACCCACTGTATCTGGATACTTTATTTTAAAATGTCAGGTTTATTATATCGTAATAAGAAATACTTGTTAATGTATCTATTGGTGTGATGTCTACCTTCTGATAGTATTAAAACAGCTATATAAAACTATATAAATAAAGGTTTGTCAAATTCTTGTTTTTGAGTTCTCTGTGAACAAGGAAAACAAATAGCCAAATAAGTTAGGGTGACATCATCCGACTGAGCCAAGTGAGGTCATTTTTCTGCCAAAGCCCTTAAAGTTCCAATTTGCTGTCTGAGTATACGCAAGCCTTCTAACACAAGCATCCCTGTGCATGAGTCGCCTCAATTTTCATCCTCTACAGTGAACGGTTGAAAATCTACTCTCAACATCACCGAGAAACCAAGAAATGTCTTTGGAAAAGAAGGAAAAAAACTTAAGAACATAAGAAATTGCCATGCTGGGTCAGACCAAGGGTCCCTCAAGCCCAGCATCCTGTTTCCAACAGAGGCCAAACCAGGCCACAAGAACCTGGCAATTACCCAAAAACCAAGAAGATCCCGTACTACTGATGCAATTAATAGCAGTGGCTATTCCCTAAGTAAACTTGATTAATAGCAATTAATGGACTTCTCCTCCAAGAACTTATCCAAACCTTTTTTTGAACCCAGCTACACTAACTGCACTAACCACATCCTCTGGCAACAAATTCCAGAGCTTAATTATGTGTTGAGTGCAAAAGAATTTTCTCCGATTAGTCTTCAGTGTGCTACATGCTAACTTCATGGAATGCACCCTAGTCCTTCTATTATCCGAAAGTGTAAATAACAGATTCACATCTACTCGTTCAAGACCTGTCATGATCTTAAAGACCTCTATCATAACCCCCCTCTCAGCCGTCTCTTCTCCAAGCTCAACAGCCCTAACCTCTTCAGCCTTTCCTCATAGGGGTGCTTCTCCATCCCCTTTATCATTTTGTTTGCCCTTCTCTGAACCTTCTCCATCGCAATTGTATCTTTTTTTGAGATGCGGCGACTAGAATTGTACACATATTCAAGGTGCAGTCTCACCATGAAGCGATACAGAGGCATTATGACACTTTCCGTTTTATTAACCATTCCCTTCCTAATAATTCCTAACATTCTGTTTGCTTTTTTGACTGCTGCAGCACACTGAGCCAACTATTTTAAAGTATTATCCACTACGATGCCTAGATCTTTTTCCTGGGTGGTAGTTCCTAATATGGAACCTAATATTGTTTAACTACAGCAAGGGTTATTTTTCCCTATATGCAACACCTTGCACTAGTCCACATTGAATTTCATCTGCCATTTGGATGTCCAATCTTCCAGTCTTGCAAGGTCCTCCTGTAATGTAACACAATCTGCTTGTGATTTAACTACTCTGAATAATTTTGTATCGTCCACAAATTTGATAACCTCATTCATCATATTCCTTTCCAGATCATTTTTAACCTTTCTGTGACAGATTTTTTTCCCTTATTATCAAATTCGTCATTATATACAGTCTCTCAATGTTGCAGATTTCCACAATCCCAATTGGCACCTCTTCCAAGACTGTTTGTGGACGAGCCTAGTTGATATTAGATATCTTTTTTTTTTTTTTTTTTTTTTAATAAGGCTATGACTCTTAAGTTCCACAATTGGTCCCTGGACAAGGTCTGGTCTAAGTGGCAACAGGAATTGCAGATCCAATTCCCAACTTCTGATTACATCGCCTCTTTTGCTGTCGTTCATACTATCTCTTGTAATATACAAATGCGAGAGACATGATACAAAATTTTGCATAGACTTTGTTTCTAAATATCAAGCTTGCCGAGCCAAATTTGCTGCTGCTGATTTGTGTTTAAATTGTACCCAGGGAAATGCTCATCTTGGACATGCACTTTGGAGATTTGACCGAATCTAATTGTTTTGGATGTAAGATTTCCAGTTCGCTGGTCACATACTAGACCTTCAGATTCCTTTCCTTCCTCAAACAGCATTATTTGGTATATTTCCTACCTCTCTTCCAGGGAATGCAAAACGAAAACTTTGGATTAACAAAGTTTTCATTTTAGCTGTCACAGTTATTCTTCGAGTCTGGAGACTCCCAGATATACCTTCACTGAATCAGTGGCGTAATAATATACACAGTTTATTAACCATGGAACTGATTTCATGTAAACAGTCCTCATTTCAACTTAAACGGATGTTGGATGCCTGGATGCCCTACATACAGTCATTACCACACAGACCAAGAATCCAAATATTGAATGACATTGTTCATTAGTATATCCTGGACAATATATGTTCTAGTCCTCTTGGCTGGGGGGGAGGGGTTGGAGTAGGGGGGAGGGTCTGGGGAGGGGAATGCAGTGGTTTGTTCTGATTTCGTAAGATTGTTGATAAAAGTTACATATGCGTGTGGTATATAGCAGAGTGCAATATGTATTCGATGGGGGGTGAAGGGCTGATGTGTACGGAGCAGGAGAGAGACCTCGGGGTGATAGTGTCTAACGATCTGAAGTCTGCAAAACAATGCTACAAGGCGATAGCTAAAGCCAGAAGAATGCTGGACTGCATAGAGAGAGGAATATCGAGTAAGAAAAGGGAAGTGATTATCCCCTTGTACAGGTCATTGGTGAGGCCTCACCTGGAGTACTGTGCTCAGTTCTGGAGACCGTATCTCCGAAGGGACAGACAGGATGGAGGCGGTCCAGAGAAGTGCGACCAAAAAGGTGGAGGGTCTTCATCGAATGACTTATGAGGAGAGATTGAAGAATTTAAACATGTACACCCTGGAGGAAAGGAGGAGCAGAGGTGATATGATACAGACTTTCAGATACTTGATAGGTTTTAATGATCCAAAGATAATGACAAACCTTTTCCGTTGGAAAAAAATCAGCAGAACCAGAGGTCATGATTTAAAACTCCAGGGAGGAAGACTCAGAACCAATGTCAGGAAGTATTTCTTCACGGAGAGGGTGGTGGATGCCTGGAATGCCCTTCCGGAGGAAGTGGTGAAGATCAGAACTGTGAAGGACTTCAAAAGGGCATGGGATAAACACTGTGGATCCATAAAGTCTAGAGGACGCAAAGGAAGAGAGGGTTGCTCGTGGGAATGACAGCTATTACCTGGAGACAATTCCCTTATTCAATAAACATACACACGGTTAATGCGACTCCAACATTGCTCTAAGCTACAACGGCAAGAGGAAATGTGGAAAAAAGGATTTGTATTCACAAAATAAGTGGAGAGTAGTTTGCTTGTTACAGCGGTTACTACCCCAAATCAAATAAGCCTGATACTTCACTTTCAATGCATATCCAGCATAGCTCTCTGCTGCAATGCCAGGGGGGAATGAAGTAAAGTGGATCCATATACAGACAATAACCAACAAGGTCCAAATTATATAGTCTGGGTAAACAAATAAGCATGGGTGTAGCTTCCTTATAGGAAGCTAGATATTTCACTTAAATGTAGTTCCAACACTGCTCTCTACATTAATGGCGGGGGTGGAAGGGAAATAGAACCAAAAGGTTATAAAGGGCCAAGAGTAACAGAAGTATGAGAGAGAAAAAAAAAAAAGTGCAAAAGCTTGCTGGGCAGCCGGATGGGCTGTTTGGTCGTCTTCTGCCGTCATTTCTATGTTTCTATGTATAACATGCCTTAAGCCTACAATGTTTAATTTTATTTTCTGAATAAACCGATTTCAACTAAAAAACAAAGTACTCCTCAGAACTTGTCCAAAGTTTCTTCCAAAAATGTCAGTTTCACTTAAAACAAGAAATTGTACCAATAAACATACATCGGCAACTGAACAGGTATTACATACCCTGGACTACAGAAGAGCCCTCTTGTTTTACTTGGACAGAATGCAAATACTCACGAAATAGACAACTGAAAAAGGATCAGCCATTAAAAACTAGACTTTATCAAGATGGTTGACACGAAGTATCTCTTATTGTTATGCATCCATGAAACTGGAAATACTGCACATAAAGGCGCAGCATATACAAGCAATGACCACATCAATGGCACATCATAATTCAATATCAATCCAAGATACCTGTAAGGCCTGTACATGGTCAAATGTACGTACGTTTACAAAGCATTTCTGTCTAGGTAAGGACTCACATAATGACATTTCATTTAGATAAGCAATGCTTAAGAACATTTTTATGTAATCAAAACAAACTTCTAATAATACGCAGATCATGGTTGCCAAAAACATAAATCAGAATTACTTAGAAGCAACTCTCAGCTCTGGAATCCCATTGTATGTGGCTATTTGTTCTCCTTCTCCACAGAGAAAGCGAATTTGCTTACCTGTTAACAGTAAGCATTAACTCTTATCACTAGAAGGACAACTAATCCTGAAGCGGTCAATAAAAGGCATTCAAGATTAGGAAAAGTGGGTAGAGGTGGTGGGTGGGGGGCAGCTTGGGTGGTTGTAGTGAGTCATAGCAAAGTAGTGCTCCCAGGCAGAGTGAGAAGCCAAAGATCCTACACTATTTTTGAACATTGATAGGTAAGCAAACACCATTAAGGCATTCCTGTTCAAAATAATAAATGAAATTGCTTATCTGTAACATGTGTTCTCCATAGACAGCAAAACAAACAGCCACATAATCCTCCCACATCCCTGGGAAGTTTACCAAGCTTGGAAAAAAACCGGATGCTAGCGCGTTTTGGCCCAAACATGCTCACAGCAAATTGGAACTTTCTGGGGTTTGGGAGAAAAATGACCCAACATATGATGTCACTCCATCTTGTGTGCTTTTGTTTTGCTGTCCATGGAGAGCACCTGTTGAAGATAAACAACTTCGTTTTTTATTTTGAACTGGAATGCCTTAATGGTGTTTTGCATTCCTATCAGGTTTTAAAAATAGTGTAGGGTCTTCAGTTTCTCACTCTTCCTGGGAGACTACTATGCTACTACCCACCATAACCTCCCAAACTACAACCCCCCCCCCCCCCACACACACACACACACACACACACACACACACACACACACTTTTCCTATTCTTGAAATCTTTTATTGACCACGTCAGGATTAGTTGCCCTTCTAGTGACAGTTAATGCTTAGTGGAGAGTGATGCAGTTATCAGAAAGAAGGCAATGCAATGGTGAAACTGTGACTGGTAAGGATGAAGAGTTTTAATACTTGCCATCTTCCATGGCACGTTAGAGTATATAAGGCAGATCAAAGAAGTCTATTGCTTTGGGACAAGAAGAGACTTGAATGATAAACGGAAACAATTATTCTGTGGTCTTAAATATAAACAGTTTATGTTCCTACATGTGTTCCTTTCAAGGGCCAGATCACTTTTTGGTATTGTATAATCTTCTCCTAAACCGATAACTATTTGCAAAGTATGGTCAAATTGAAAGTTCTGCAGTACTAGATATAGCACTGAAGTGTCTCAGCTCTGACCTCGTACATGAAAGTTGTTTTTTCTTATCAGCATGTGTCCAACAGTCTTATTTAGAAAAGGAAGTGAATTATTCTGCACTAAATGTTGATTTAAAGTGCAAACCGGACTTCCCTAGCTTGACTGTTTACATTTTCCTACTGTAATCTTTCAGAATAACATGACTATGCATAACACACCACCTGCTGAGGAACCTTTCAGTGTAGCCAGTTTGGAGATTGGATCTTTTAAGGGCATTGTGTGAATATGGTCAATATACTAACCTTTACTTAGTATTTATACCAATAGGAGGAAATTGAAATTATATTTAAAATGATTTTCCTTGATATTTCAGGAACTTTGGGGTCCCTCCAAGGGCTGTTCCATCCTTCTGCCAAACTGAAGGAAGTCATGCTCAGGTCTCGGTAGGGTTTTAGAGAGTAGGTTCAAGAGGAAGGAACATATAGAAACCCTACAGCAAAACTAACTTTTAGTTTCCAAATTAGTTTCCTCCTAAGGGTTACATAAAGGTTTATGTAGTAGATGGTCATGCTATATAAATACTCATGCTAGCATGCATTTCAGCTCAGCTTCATTGAATTCCTTTAAAATGAATATATGCTTGATAAATTAGGAACAGTACATGCCATGTAATAAGCTCTGTCCTGCAATAAATGTTACTGTTAATTTTTTTAAATTCAGCAGCTTTTTAAATACAGTTAAACAATTGTATGCCTCTCTTCTCTTGCTACAAATCAGTAACAAATAGCATAGTACTTGTGTCTTCAAAGTGTTTAGATACAAAATCTCTATAGCTAGTTCTGAAGTCAGCTGGTCAGAAGCACCAGTAATTTAATGGCTAAATGCAGGATTTTGATTGCACTGGGAAGCTGCTTTGTTTAGTTGTGTATCTTTTCTTACAGCTGTTTTCTTTTCCTTTGGCTGTCAAGGTGACAGCTTCTCTCTTAGGTTCACCTCCCAGAACCACATCACTGCTAATCCTGACCGAAAACGAGAATGAGAAGAGGAAATGGGTAGGAATCTTGGAGGGACTACAGACCATCTTACATAAAAACAAACTGAAAAATCAGGTCGTTCATATTCCTCAAGAAGCATATGACAGTACCTTGCCTCTTATTAAAGCAAGTTCAACTGCTGCTATCATAGGTATGTGAAGTTTTAAGCATATTGCTTTTGGAAAATAGGTGCATGGGCAAAATAATGCAGTGAAAACGCCAATGCCATAAAATGCACTGCATTTTTTTATCTAACATTAATTCTTTCCAGTAGCATAGCTTCCCTGTACGTACCAGGATCAGTCCAGACGGTAGGTTATGTCCCCCGTCCAGCAGATGGAGTCAGAACAGACTTCGAAGGGTGTCGCCATATAAACCAGTGCACCCTCTGCAGGAGCTCAGTATCTTTCTGACTCCAGCAGATGAGAGTAGGGGAACCAGTTGCTTCCCCAGTGTTTGCAGGGATTAGGTTTTCCCCTCTTTTTCTCTTGCCTCTGACCTCCTCACAGTTTGGATCAAGTTGTTTAAAAAAAAAAAAAAGGTTCAATTTTTGGGGAGGCGTGGTTTGCAGTCTGTGCTGCCTCTTTCTCTCTCCTCCTCCTTCCCTGATCTTCGGGGGTAAGTTGCGGTGTTTTGTTTTCGGTGTTTTGGCTTCTGTTTTAGGTTTCTTCAGCGGCTTTGGTGCCACGTGGAAGCTGGTGGTGCCTGCCTCTCCACGGTGTCGGCTACCGCCCCGCGGCCCCGAGACGTATCTTTCCCCAGGGCCGCTGCAGCAGGGAGGGGAGATTCCCCTGCTGCCGTCCGGGGTGTTTAAGCGGGCAGTGCAGACCGGTTTTGCCCCCCCCCCCCCCCCCCCGCGGCGTTCCTATTCCTCCCCCGGCGGCCACCATGCCTCGGCCGTCCTGGTGCTCGGCCTGTGGCGAGCCGGGGTCGAGGATTTCACGCGAGGGGATCTGCGCAAGGTGCCTTCCCGGGGGGGGGGGGGAAGGCACCTCGGATCCGGTCAGCTCCTTTTCATTTCTCCCGTCAGCGCGGCCCCTTCGCCGTCTTTGGCGGGACGGCGGCCATTTTTAATTCTCAGCGCAACGATTTTACTCACGCAGCGGAGGAAGGAAGGGACTCTCGGGAGGTCTCTCCCCCGAATCTGGCCCCGGCGGAGACCCTCCCGGACCAGGGAGGGTCTCTGCTGGCTCCTCTTCAGGCCCCCCCCCCCCCCCCGAGCATGCCGAGGTTCTCTCCGGAGTTTATTTTATTGATGCACAGCACATATTTGCAGGGTCTGGAGGCTCCCGGTGGGCTGCCCACGGGTACCCCCCCCCCCCCCCCCCCGGCTGCTAAAACACCGCGTCTCACAGCTGCTCCACAGGGCCCCCCCGACCTAGCGGGGACGGTTTCTGGGGCTCCCCGAGTGACCGCCTGGGTACATTTTGCCCCGGGAGGGGCGGGCGCAGCCCCGGCTGTGGGGGGGGATCTCCCGGTTCTTCCGGACGCTCAATCGGAGGGTGACGACCCGCGAGCGCACCGCATCTTCCAGAGGGAGGAGTTAGATGACCTGATACCTCAGATCCTCGTAGAACTGGACCTGGATCCACCGCCAGACCCACCAGCTTCAGTTGCCCCAGTCGTCTCGACGTCTTCCAAAAAGGGGGATCCAGTCCTAGCCACCCTGCGGCCGCGGTCCCGGGCGTTCCCCACACATGACTCCTTCTTGCAGCTCCTGGCTAGGGAATGGGACACTCCTGAGGCCTCTTTAAAGGTCAGCCGAGCAATGGAAAAGTTGTATCCGCTCCCGGAGGATTTCCTGGAGTTCATCAAGGTGCCAAAGGTGGACTCGGCGATATCGGCGGTCACCAAGAGGACAACTATCCCGGTGACGGGCGGCACGGCAATGCGGGACACTCAGGACCGCAAGCTGGAGATCTTCCTTAAGAGTCTTTGAAGTCTCAGCTCTAGGGATGCGAGCGGTCATGTGTAGCTCGCTCGCGCAGAGAGCCAGGCTTCGCTGGGTTCAGCAACTTCTTACTTCTCAAGACCTGCCTCCCAAGGAAGCTGCCCAGGCGGATCGTTTGGAGTCCACCATGCGTACGGGGTGGATGCCTTGTACGACCTATTCCGAGTATTGGCGAGGTCCATGGTTTCGGTAGTCGCGGCAAGACGTCTCTTGTGGCTCCGTAACTGGGTGGCGGATGCCTCTTCCAAGTCAAGCCTGGGCTCTCTACCCTTCAAGGGCAAGTTCCTCTTCGGCGAGGATCTGGACCAGATCATCAAGTCCCTGGGTGAGAATGCAGTTCACCGCCTCCCTGAGGACAGACATCGTACCTCCCGGTCCTTTGTCACTTCTCGGACCAGGGCCAGAGCACAGCGGCGCTACAGGAGTTACAGGCAGACGGGACCTCGAACACCTTCCTCCAGGTCCCAGTCCTGGCCCCGGTCCTTTCATGGGCGCAGGCCCAGGACAGGGGAACCTCTCCAAGTCCACTCAATGATGCCAGCCTCGCCCACTCCTCCACTCCCAGGATCGGGGGTCGACTTGCGCATTTCTACAAGGAGTGGGTTCGCATCACCTCAGACCAGTGGGTCCTGGATTCTCTAAAGAACGGCTACGCCTTGGAGTTTGTCCGCCCCCCGAGAGACAGGTTCCTCTTTTCCCCCTGTGGGTCGGACCTCAAGAGGAGAGCGGTACAGCAAACTCTGGACCGGTTGCAGAAGATAGGGGCCATTTTTCCCGTCCCCTTCGGCGAGGTGGGCTCGGGCCATTATTCCATCTACTTCGTCGTGCCCAAAAAGGATGGCTCCTACTGGCCCATCCTGGATCTAAAGGAGGTCAACAAGTCCTTACGAGTCCTCCAATTCCGCATGGAGACACTATGCTCAGTAATCGCAGTAGTGCATCAGGGGGATGCACTGCTGCGATCCTTGCTTCTCTGGATTTGACGGTGGCCTATCTGCACATACCCATCCTTCCGGCTCACCGGCGATTCCTCCGTTTCAAGATCCTGGATCAACATTTTCAGTTCCAGGCCCCTCCCTTCGGGTTAGCGACCGCTCCCTGAACGTTCACCAAGATCATGGTGGTAGTGGCGGCAGCCCTGAGGAGAAGGGGGCATTCTCGTTCACCCCTATCTAGACGACTGGCTGATACGCGCAAAGTCTTTTGCCCACGTACAGTCGTCGGTAGCCAGGGTGGTCCAGTTGCTTCGCTCCCTGGGCTGGGTTGTGAACTTCTCCAAGAGCTCCCTCGTTCCTTCTCAACACTTGGACTTCTTAGGAGCGAGCTTCGATACGTGTCAGGGCAAGGTCTTCTTGCGCCCGGACAAAGCCCAGTCCTTGCGGGAACACATACGGCGGTTTCCTGCATTGCCAGAACCCACCTCCTGGGACTACCTTCAGCTCCTGGGCATGATGGCCTCCACCATTGACCTCGTGCCCTGGGCGTTTGCACATCTACGTCCCCTGCAGGCGGCTCTCCTTTCACGCTGGAAACCAGTCTCACAGGATTATCAGATGGTGCTTCCTCTCCCGCAGGTTGCCAAGGACAGTCTGCGTTGGTGGTTGGATCCGATGCATCTGGCCCGAGGCGTCTCCCTCGAGGTACCCAATTGGGTGGTAGTCACCACCGTTGCCAGTCTCTCCGGGTGGGGAGCCGTCTGCGAACGAAGCTCCGCGCAGGGGACGTGGTCGAAGGTACAAGCGGCGTGGCCGATCAATCGCCTGGAAACCAGAGCGGTGCGTCTGGCGCTCCTACATTTCCTTCCGTTGGTGCGGAACCGGGAGGTCAGGATACTCTTGGACAACGCCACCACCGTTGCCTACATCAATCGTCAGGGAGGCACGAGGAGTCGGCACATATTGCATGAGACGGCGCATCTGATGGAGTGGCAGAGATTCATCTAGCCCGCCTTGCAGCTTCACACATCGCGGGGGTGGACAACATTCAGGCGGACTACTTGAGTACAGCTGGATCCCGGAGAATGGTCCCTCCCCGACGAAGCGATGCAACTCCTTGTCCGCCGATGGGGGTCGCCACACTTGGACTTGATGGCGACCTCCCTCAACTCCAAGGCCCCCCGCTTCTTCAGCCGCAGAAGAAAGCGCGGCGTGGAAGGGGTGGATGCTCTAGTCCTCCCGTGGCCCCCCCACCTGCTTCTCTACGTCTTTCCTCCCTGGCCGCTGGTGGGCAAAATTCTATGCAGAATAGAAAGTCATCAGGGGCCCGTGATCCTCGTGGCTCCAGAGTGGCCCCGTCGACCCTGGTTTGCAGATCTACTGCTGTTGGCAATCGACGGTCCGCTTCGGCTGGGACATCTTCCTCGTCTACTCCACCAGGTCCCGGTATTTTTCGAGCAGGCAGAACTCTTCTGTCTTGCAGCCTGGCTTTTGAGAGGCACCGACTCAGACGCAGGGGCTACCCTGAGGCGGTAGTCTTGACTCTGCTGAAGGCTCGGAAGACGTCTACCTCGGTAACTTACGTATGAGTCTGGAAGGTCTTCTAGATGTGGTGTTCCAATCAGGGCACTCGTCCCATGAGGGCGTCTGTACCTCAGATCCTGCAGTTCCTCCAGGATGGACTGGATAAGGGACTCGCCTATAATTCGCTTCGGGTCCAGGTGGCCGCCCTTGGCTCGCTCGTACAGTATGGTGACCACTCTTCCCTCCTGCTCCAGCCTGACATCGCACGGTTCCTCAAGGGGGCTAAACACTTGCGACCTCCGGTGAGGGACCCCTGCCCCTCCTGGAACCTCAGTTTGGTGCTTCGAGCTTTGTCAGGTCCGCCTTTCAAACCGCAGCACGGCGCGACTATCAAGGATCTCACCCTCAAGACAGTCTTTCTCGTGGCCATCTGTTCCGCCTGCCGCATCTCGGAACTTCAAGCATTGTCCTGCAGAGATCCCTATCTCTGATTCACGGACTCGGGGGGGGTCTCCCTCCGCACCGTTCCCTCTTTCCTTCTGAAGGTAGTATCAGCCTTCCACTTGAACCAGACGGTCGAGCTTCCGTCCTTTGCATCAGACGAACCACGGTCTCTCCATCTTTTGGATGTCAAGCGCACGTTGCTTCGCTACCTGGAGGCTACTAATGACTTCTGGGTCTCAGATCATCTGTTCGTGCTCTGGTCGGGCCCGAAGAAAGGTTCCCAGGCCTCGAAGGCGACGATTGCAAGATGGCTAAAGGACGCCATTTCCGTGTCTTACATTGGAGCGGGACGGATCCCTCCTCGCGGCGTCATAGCTCACTCTACTCGCTCACAGGCAGCCTCCGGGGGTGGAGGTGCGGTCCGTCTCCTCGCAGGAAATTTGTTGTGAGGCAACATGGAAATCGCTGCACACTTTCTCGAGACATTATCGTCTTCACCTGGCGTCGACAGCCTCTGGGCACTTTGGCGACCAGGTTCTCCAAGCAGGCCTTTCAGGGACCCACCCGGTTTAGGGAAGCTTGGGTACATCCCACCATCTGGACTGATCCTGGTACGTACAGGGAAAAGAAAATTATTCCTTACCTGCTAATTTTCGTTCCTGTAGTACCAAGGATCAGTCCAGACGCCCACCACTATAGGGTTCTTGGTCCTGCTCTGCTTGGGTTGCTCTTTTCTCTTGGAAGCATGCTGTGTCTTTTCGACTTTCACTTCTGTGTTCACAGCTCCCTACAAGTTGGCTGTTTTGCCGCACGTTGAGTTTTAATGTTGAATTTGTGGTTGAATATCCGTTTATGGTTAAATATACTTGATCCAGACTGCTCCTTCAGTATTCTGTTGAGCTTTGATATACTTTATACTGAGCTCCTGCAGAGGGTGCACTGGTTTATATGGCGACACCCTTCGAAGTCTGTTCTGACTCCATCTGCTGGACGGGGGACATAACCCACCATCTGGACTGATCCTTGGTACTACAGGAACGAAAATTAGCAGGTAAGGAATAATTTTCTTATGTTCCTGGATTGTTGATCTGTCCTGCAATAAATGTTACTGTTAATTTAATTGGATGATTGCTGCTGATTCCATGATAGGACATTCTGCAGTTTGGGAGATTGTGTGACTTTCTTATTGGGGGATATTTTTCACTTTTCTCTCTGATTCTTTAGACTAAAACATGTCGTTTTACATCCTCCCAGTCCATGTGTCTCAGACATATTCTGCCTCTCCTGATTTAATTGACCCAAGTGCACTTCCTTGAGTCTCTGCGAACAGCACTGAAAAAAGCATTTGAAGCATTGAATATGGCCTGCTATGTTAAAATTAAGGGTTTGCCCCATTTTGTCGTTAAGGAGAGAAAATATTTTATAAATGAAATTCTTCTTGAAGTTGAGAAAACAATTAACCTTATTGCTATAAAATTCATTTTTTCCAAGGTTTTTGAACTTTTGGAAGTGTTTTTGCCTTCAATTTGTGTAAGACTTGGATGCTTTGTGGCCATATTCAAAAGGATTTGTCTGGCTAAAGCCCAAACTTAGCATTTAAATATCTTCCCTCTTCTATTCTATCCCCCACCAGTTTGCCAAATTTTAGCCAGATAACTCTGCTCTGCCCCAGAACAGCTTTTTATCTGGCTAATATGGTCAATATTCAACTGTATATGGCTAAGTTAGATAATTCTAGGACTGCCTCAGAGCAGTCTTAAAGTTATCCAGTCATGTGTGGCCAGATAACTTGTCACTTAACCAGCTATATTTAAAAAATAAAGCTGGTTAAGTGTCCACAAAAAAGCAAAGCGGGTCTGACTGCCTAATCACCCACACATCTCCTCTCTCCCCCAAAAGTGAGGCTATGCTTGGGACTGATGGCCCAACGTCCTCTCCCCCACAAGCCCTCTCAAAATTTGTAAAATGTACTGTCGTCAGAGAAATGGTACACACCCTGAGAACTGGACACTAGTTTCACCTCCCAGTCATATTTAGGGGAATCCTGCTGGGGTGGTTTAACTTGTCGGGGAGGCAGAGGGTGAGTGGAGGGGGCTGGAGTTAAGTAATTTTTAACCTGGGGTTGGGCTGGGGGAAGTGCACTTAACTCCAGCCCCCTCCACTCACCCTCTGCCTCCCCGACAAGTTAAACCACCCCAGCAGGATTCCCCTAAATATGACTGGGAGGTGAAACTAGTGTCCAGTTCTCAGGGTGTGTACCATTTCTCTGACGACAGTACTGATTGCATAAGCTACCATCATTACTGTCAGCGTATTGTTTTGACAGTAACACTGATAACTTATGTGATCAGCATTGGTGTCGGACCAATACTCTATACACCAGGAGGCAGATAGTAGTTCTGAATTCCTAGTCTCATTTAAGGGGATCTGGTTGGGTTGGGAGGGCAGAGAGGGGTCAGAAGTAATTTTTAACAACCTGAGGGCAGAGGAGGGGGTACCGATCATCTAGCAGGCCTTCCACTTTGCAACTTTCTTTGGGGGTGTGTCTTGATGGGAGTGTGCATCAATCAGTCTGCCAGGCCCAAGGTTGGCCTCATTTGGGTGAACGATTAGGCAGTCAAGGCCTGCTCCACCAAGTTTTTTGATGTGGCCAGTTAACCAGCTATATTCATTTGAATATAGTCAGTTAAGTTTAAAGTTATCCAGTTATTTTTAGCCAGATAACTTTAAATCTAACTGGCTGTATTCAAACATAGTGAACCATTGACGCCAGACCCATGATTTTTGGCTTGTAAGTTTTTGGTCTCATCGCTGGATTTGGGGAATCCATTGCAATGGAGTTGTAAGGAAGCATGTCCATTGAAATGTACATAAGAACATAAGAAAATGCCATACTGGGTCAGACCAAGGGTCCATCAAGCCCAGCATCCTGTTTCCAACAGTGGCCAATCCAGGTCATAAGAACCTGGCAAGTACCCAAAAACTAAGTCTATTCCATGTTACTGTTGCTAATGGCAGTGGCTATTCTCTAAGTGAACTTAATAGCAGGTAATGGACTTCTCCTCCAAGAACTTATCCAATCCTTTTTTAAACACAGCTATACTAACTGCACTGACCACATCCCCTGGTAACAAATTCCAGAGTTTAATTGTGCGTTGAGTAAAAAAGAACTTTCTCCGATTAGTTTTAAATGTGCCCCATGCTAACTTCATGGAGTGCCCCCTAGTCTTTCTACTATCCGAAAGAGTAAATAATCGATTCACATCTACCCGTTCTAGACCTCTCATGATTTTAAACACCTCTATCATATCCCCCCTCAGTCGTCTCTTCTCCAAGCTGAAAAGTCCTAACCTCTTTAGTCTTTCCTCGTAGGGAAGCTGTTCCATTCCCCTTATCATTTTGGTCGCCCTTCTCTGTACCTTCTCCATCGCAATTATATCTTTTTTGAGATGCGGCGACCAGAACTGTACACAGTATTCAAGGTGTGGTCTCACCATGGAGCGATACAGAGGCATTATGACATTTTCCGTTTTATTCACCATTCCCTTTCTAATAATTCCCAACATTCTGTTTGCTTTTTTGACTGCCGCAGCACACTGAACAGACGATTTCAATGTGTTATCCACTATGACACCTAGATCTCTTTCTTGGGTTGTAGCACCTAATATGGAACCTAACATTGTGTAATTATAGCATGGGTTATTTTTCCCTATATGCATTACCTTGCACTTATCCACATTAAATTTCATCTGCCATTTGGATGCCCAATTTTCCAGCCTCACAAGGTCTTCCTGCAATTTATCACAATCTGCTTGTGCTTTAACTACTCTGAACAATTTTGTGTCATCTGCAAATTTGATTATCTCACTCGTCGTATTTCTTTCCAGATCATTTATAAATATATTGAAAAGTAAGGGTCCCAATACAGATCCCTGAGGTACTCCACTGTCCACTCCCTTCCACTGAGAAAATTGTCCATTTAATCCTACTCTCTGTTTCCTGTCTTTTAGCCGGTTTGCAATCCACGAAAGGACATCGCCACCTATCCCATGACTTTTTACTTTTCCTAGAAGCCTCTCATGAGGAACTTTGTCAAGCGCCTTCTGAAAATCCAAGTATACTATATCTTATGGGAGGACTTCTTTGAATTCTGCATTATGCATTTTGGCTTTGTGTTCAAGATTAGGTATGGTTACATCTTGAAAATTTCCCTCTGAGGAAGCCCTCTGTTAGTAGGGTGAAACGAATTCTTTGTCAGGAATATAAGAAGGGAAAAGAAAAAATTGAGAATTTGGGACTACTTGTAAAAAATTTTCTCAACTCTTTGAATCTGATACAGTACCTGAGAAGAAGGTGATAAGGTCCTATAAAGTTGTTGGAAGAAGATTTACAACTTTTTCATTGATCAAATTTGACACCACATATTGTTGTGAATTAAATCAGTTTTTTTATTGTAAGTTGTATGGAAAGTTGTGAATGTGATCAGTTTGAGCATTTGTGCTAGTTTTTATTGCACTTTTTATGTGCTGGGATATGAATCGAGCGATGTTTGTAGTACAAATTTGTATGTTATGCATTTTGTAAATTTTTGTATTTTTTAAATTTTGTATAATATATTTAAAATTGATTAAAAATGTTTTCGCTGTTAATCATAAGTATTCTTTCAATTGTAACTCACTATTTGTACTTGAGAGAAGATAATTCTTATCCTTCATTGTTTCCTTACCTATTATATTCAAATATAGCCGGTTAGGTTTAAAAGATTTCCAGCTAAAGGTAGTTCCCTGTATGTATCCAGATCAGACCAGACTCCTGGGTTTTGCCTCCCCTCCAACAGATGGAGTAAGACAAAAGTTTTACTGCCACTGCCACTTGAGAAGGTGCCACCTGCAGTCCCTAGTATTTCTCGGACTCCAGCAGATGGTGGAGATGCAAAGCCTGCAGTCTGTTCAGAAAAAAAAGAAATCGAAAGGGCACATAGGCTTCTGTCTGCGCTTCCCAGAAGATTGTTAGACCCTGGTGGGGTCATCCCTTCTGGTGTGTAAGGTTTGAGAGCAGGGGATCGGGAACCCTGTGTTGCTCAGATCCCTGGCCGGACAGTGCTGATACCCGGAGATCTCGGATCACTCGTCATGTGGGATCTTCACAACCTGTCGCCTGCTGCTCTTTTAAGGAAAGTGCCCCTTTCTCCTTTGTTAAAGTTTGCCAAAAAAAACAAAAGCAACTACAGTGAAAGGTTTGTTTCTTTCCTTCGGGGGCAGAGTGTTTTCACCTTTCTTTGGCCCCGTCTTCTGGCACCCAACATCAGAGTTTTTATTTTCTTCTCTCCTCTGCTTCCTCCAGCCTCTCTCCCATATGGTGCTTAACCAAGGAGGGGTTGGGGGGTCCTAGTCTTGCTTGTGGATGCCACGTGGGGCAGCCTATTTTTCCTGCAGGGACGCACAGTCGCGTCTTTCCCACACCGGCCTTTGCTCCCAATGCCTCCCCGGGGGGGGGGGAGGCCATCGGGGAGCACCATAGGTAACACGGGCAGTGTCTTCTGTGTTGCCTGTGCCAGCGTCATTCAGCGCTGCTGGCTTCGGAGGACTTGCTCCTGCTCCATAAGGCCTTTAAGGCAAGGAAGGCTGCGTGTTGGGGTGTGTCTAAAGAGAAACCCCTGGGCAGCCTGCCAAACAGTCCAGGACCTCTGTGGCCATGGGGGCCCCTAGGGTCTGGCAGCTCTTGAGGGCTGTGGCACCCACAGATTCTTCCTTGACCATCCAGGCCTGGGGTCAGTCCACTGGATCCGGATCTGTCCCTCTTGCAGGGTACGTCCCTCGAGGGTGATGACCCTAAGGTGGTCTGTTTGTTCCATAAGGAGGAGCTAAGCCCACTTATTCCAGTGGTGTTGGAGGAGTTGGACATTGAGGTCCCGCCACAGGATTCCAATCTGGAGGCGGTGGACCCGGTCATGGTTGGCTTCCGGGGTCCCGCAAAGTCCTTCCCGTTCCATAGTTCGGTCAGTGCTCTTCTAGTCTGAAAATGGGATACTCCGCACACCGGTGTGAAGGTCAGCAGGGCAATGGACAATTTGTATCCATTGCCTCAGGAGGCGCTCGACCTACTCAAGGTTCCAAAGGTAGATGCTGCAGTTTCTGTGGTAAACAAGGCGACCATCATTCTGGTCACTGGAGCAGTGGCTTTAAACAATCTTCAGGATAGAAAACTGGAGGTAACCTCAAGAAGTCATAAAGTCAAGAGGCCGCCAATGAAGAGTGGGTGACTCGCCAGAATGATGGCTACTGCCTGGAGACAATACCCTTAGTCAATAAACATACACATGGTTACTGTGACTCCAACATCACTCTAAGCTTCAACAGCAAGAGGAAATGTGGAAAAAAGGATTTGCACTCACAAAGACGGGAGTAGCTGGCTTGTTACGGCGGTTACTACCCCAAACCAAATATCCAAATTACTACCTCCACCTTCCTCTATTCCTGATGCCTTTCAACTAGCTTGACCACTCCATTCTTATACTTCACTTTCAATGCATATCCAGCATAGTTCTCTGCTTCAACAGCAGGGGAAAAGAAAAACTTTTACTTCACACATCCAGCAGAGCTCTCTGCTTAAACGGCAGGGGAGAAGAAAAAAGGGTTCGCACTCACAAAGCGGGGAGTAGCTGGCTTGTTACGGCGGTTACTACCCCAAACCAAATGTACCTGATACTTCACTCTCGACGCATATCCAGCATGGCTCTCTGCTTCAACGGCATGGGAGAAAGACTGATACATCACGAATTTCCAGCATAGCTCTCTGCTTCAACGGCAGGGGAGAAGAAAAAAACTGATACCTCACGCATATCCAGCATAGCTCCCTGCTTCAACGGCAGGGGAGAAGATAAACAACCAATAAGGGCTGTATAACATAATCTGGGTAAAAACAAATAAGCATGGGTGTAGCTTGCTTATTGTGGCGGTTACTACCCCTACTACCTCTAACTAATCAAGCTAGATATTTCACTTGGATGCAGCTCCATCACCGCTCTCTACATTAATGGCGGGGGTGGAAGGGAATTAGAACCAAGAGCTAAGAGAAACAGATAAGTATGGGAGAAGAAATGAGGGAAGCTTGCTGGGCAGACTGGATGGGCCATTTGGTCTTCTTCTGCCGTCATTTCTATGTTTCTGTATGTTTCTAAGATCTTTGAAGTTTCCACGCTTTGCACTCGGGCCGCCATATGTGGCAGTTTCATGCTGTGAGCCGGTCTTCGCTGGGTTCAGCAGCTGCAAGGCGACAAGTCTTTATTGGAGGCTGAGGCCCTCCAAGCAGAACGGCTGGAGGCCATCGTGGCATACAGTGCTGATGCCTTGTATGACCACCTCCAGGTCCTCTTCTCGGACTGCGGTGTCAGCCAAGCACCTCCTCTGGTTGAGAAATTGGTCAGCTAATGTTTCTTCCAAGGCGCAGTTGGGATCTTTGCCTTTTATGGTAAAGTTACTCTTCGGCAAGGTTCTTAAGGAAATGATCAAGTCTCTGGGGGAGAATAAGGTCCATAAGTTGCCTGAGGACAGGCAAAAAGGCAAGAGTTTCCCATCTTCTCATTCCTGCTTGAAGGAGAATCGAAGATTCCGATGGCCCAGACCCTCAGGTCCAGCTCTGAGACAAGTTTCCACTCATCAGCCGTCTTGGTCTCAGTCCTTTCGAGGTCGTAGACCCAGCAGGGATGGATCTTCCCAGGAAGGCGTGGTGCCAAGTCCTCTGAGGTAAGGCTGGTCCACTCTTCGGTTCCACAGATAGGAGGACACCTATCTCTGTTTTACTAGAAGTGGACCAAGATCATGTCGGACCGGGGGGGGTCTTAAGTGTGATAAGGCACGGTTACGCTTTAGAGTTTGCTCGGCCACTCAGACCGATTTCTCGTGTCCCCTTGCTCATTTTGGCGCAAGGAACTCGCAGTGAGGACCACAGTCAGCTGTCTGCATCAGTTGGAAGCCACTGTCCTCATCCCTCCAGATAAACGAGGATCCGGATGCTACTCCATTTACTTCATTGTTCCAAAGAAGTAAGGCACTTTCCGCCCAATCCTAGACTTAAAGAAGGTGAACGTGGCGCTGAAGGTTCTGTGGTTCGGGATGGAGACGCTGCAATCCATAATTGTGGCAGTCCACAAAGGGGAGTTTCTGTCCTCTCGGGATTTAACCGAGGCTTACCTACACATCGGAATCCGATCAGATCAACAATATCTGAGGTTCATGATTCTGGGTGATCACTTTCAGTTCTACAGTCTCCCCTTTCAATGAGGTGATGGTTGTAGTTGCTGCGGCTTTCCGAAGGGAGGGTGTTCTAGTTCATCCCCATCTGGACGACTGGTTGATTCGAGCAAATTCAGAATCCCTTTGTCGGACGGCGGTGGATTTGATCCTCAGTCATCTCCGATCACCAGGATGGATTGTCAGTTTAGCCAAGAGTCATCTGGTTCCTTCCCAGAGTCTGGAATTCCTGGGGATGCTTTTTGACATGAAGACGGGAAGTGTTCCTTACTGAGCAGCGCATTGCCAAGCTTCAGGCTCAGGTTCGGGAGTTGTTAACCAAACAGGTTCCCAGAGACTGGGATTATTTACAAGTTCTCGGGTCTATGGCTTCTACCTTGGAATTGGTACTCTGGGCATTTGCTCACATGATCTGCAATCAGCCTTACTGTCTCGCTGGGACCCAATGTCGGAGCGTTATCAACTACCTCTCCCTCTACCGGAGCCTGTATGGTCCAGTCTCATGGTGGGTCCGCCGGGACAAGTTGAGTCGCGGCGTGGATCTAGATGTTCCAATCTGGATGGTTGTTACTACCGATGCCAGCCTATTCGGCTGGGGAGCGGTATGTCAGCATCAGTCGGTACAAGGCCGATGGTTCCCGGAGGAAGCTTCCTGTTCCATCAATCGGCTATAGACCAGGGCGGCACGTCTGGCCTTGATAGCATTTCTCCCCTTGGTGAGGATCTTGTTGGACAATGCGACAGCAGTGGCCTATATCAACCACCAGGGAGGCACCAAGAGACATTCAGAGGCTCAGCTTCTGATGGAGTGGGCAGAACAGCATCTGGAGCATCTGGCAGCCTCGCACATAGCGGGCTTAGAAAATCCGCTTGCACATTGTCCAAGTCACCAGCAGCTGGACCCCAGGGAGTGGGAGCTGTCCGAGGCGGCAATGTCCCTTGTTTGTCGTTGGTGGGGGACTCCATGTGTGGATTTAATGGCGACCTTCCGAAATGTCAAGGCTCTGCGTTTCTTCAGTCAGCGGAGAGAAAGAGGGGCAGACACCTTGGTCTTGCCTTGGCCGATGGAAGTCCTGCTGTATGTGTTTCCTCCTTGGCCTCTGATGGGCAAAATTCTCTGGAGAATAGAGGTTCATCCAGGCCCGGTGATTCTGGTGGTGCCGGAGTGGCCACAGCGTCCATGGTTTGCAGACTTGATCAACCTAGCGGTGGATGGTCCTCTTTGGCTTGCCTTTCTGCCGAACCTACTGCATCAGGGACCAGTTTGTTTCGATTAGGCAGATCAATTCTGTGTCTAGCTGCTTGCCTTTTGAAAGGCGGCGTCTGAAGGAAAAAGTTTATTCAGCGCGGTCATTGCTACGCTCTTGCAATCTAGAAAGCCTTCCACCTCTCTATCCTACGAGAGGGTGTGGAGCATTTTTGATTCCTGGGGTTCCGGCCGGACGGTGGACCCCAGAAGAGTGTCTGTGTGCCATATTTTGGCCTTCCTTCAAGATGGTTTGGCAAAAGGGCTGTCCTTTAATTCACTTAAGGTTCAGGTGGTGGCACTAGGTTGCTTCCGAGGCAAGGTTCGTGACGCATTGCTTTCAGTGCATCCGCGGACGTTGTCTGTTTTCTTCGAGGCGTGAAACACTGCGTGCCTGTCTTGGAACCTAAATGTGGTCTTGTGGAGCTCCCCCCCCCACTCCCCCTTCGAGTCTCTGCAGCAGGTGACTTTAAAGGATCTCACTTTGTGGTGGCTATCTGTTCGCCGCGCAGAATTTCCGAACTTCAAGCTCTTTTTTGTAGGGAGCCCTTTTTGAGAATCTCAGCTGAGAGGATTTCCTTGTGGACTGTGCCTTCTTTCTTACTCAAGGTGGTGTCTTCCTTTCTAGTTAATCAGTTGGTGGAGCTCCCATCCTTCTTAAACTTAGATCCAGCAGCGGCGCACACTAGAGATTTGTGATACCTGGATGTCAAACGAGCCTTGCTGAGATACTTGGAGGTCACAAATAATTTCCGTATGTCAGATCATCTTTTTGTGTTGTGGACTGGTGCCAAGAAAGGGTTTAAGGCATCCAAAGTGTCTATTGCGAGGTGGTTGAAAGAGATGATTAATTCTGCATATATTTGTCGCCCAATTCCAGAAGGTCTCCGGACGCATTCTACTCGCTCTCAGGCAGCTTCTTGGGCAGAGTGTCAGTTGGTCTCTCCTCAGGAGATTTGTAGGACGGCTATGTGGAAGTCATTGTGCACCTTTGCCAGACATTATCACTTAGATGTCCAATCCCCGGGGGCTGGAAATTTTGGCACGAGTGTGCTGCAAGCGGGACTCTCCCAGTCCCACCCTACTTAGGGAAGCTTTGGTACATCCCAGGAGTCTGGACTGATCTGGGTACATACAGGGAAAGGAAAATTGGTTCTTACCTGCTAATTTTCATTCCTGTAGTACCACAGATCAGTCCAGAGTCCCGCCCTTGATTAGCAAAGGGTATTGGGAGAGTCCGCTCGATCTGTCTGTTTATGCTGTGAAGAAGCATAGGTTTTGTTGATCCCACACAGGTTTTTGGTGTGAGGGCGTTTTGTTGTTGCCTGTTTTATGGTTATCCTCTTCCCCCTGCTCATTTAGGGGAGTAGGCTTAGTTACTTAATTCTTCTTTATATTTCTGGCTTAGGTTCAGATTAATACTGAGGGACTGCAGATGGCACCTCATCTTAAGTGTGGCAGTGTCAGTAAAACTTTCTCTGACTCCATCTGCTGGAGGGGAGGCAAAACCCACGAGTCTGGACTGATGTGTGCTAATACAGGATTGAAAATTAGCGGGTAAGAGAATCAATTTTCCTACGGTTGACTTTAGGTAAGTATATTCAATGAAATGTTTACACTGCTGAGTATCTGGGACAAGTTATCTGGGTAACTTCTCCACTTGCTTACTTTCTGAATATTGGCCTCTTTTGTTACTTAACAGCATTCTCTAAGAAATTAGCTATCTTTTTTGCCAGGAAGACTTTGTCCTAATTATGTGAAATCTTTGCTTAAATACATGAATAGGTTGAAAAAAAAGCCTTAATTTTCTTATATACCAGAATAATAGTTTTGTTTTCCCTTCTTTACTTAGATCAAGATCGAATAGCTATTGGCACAGAAGAAGGATTATATGTGATAGAGCTCACCCGTGATGGTATGTTACTAAATGATTATTGTATGCAGTAAATCATTGGTTCTCTAACTCGGGATGCTGTTTGCCATAACTGTAATTGAAATAAGAGCAATCTAAAAAGTTTGAAAAATACTGCAGGAAACAAAAGCAAATGTTCTTGAGAGGTATATGAATACATGAACTCATATAATCCTTACCTTATTTACTTGAGACTACATGTTCCACCAGAGAGCTACCTTGAATTCCTTGTAATACACACTATAGGTGAAAACAAGCAGCAACACAGTATGGCTGGTACCACCTAATTTCCTCATTCCCTTTTCTGTACTAGTTATGGCATGTACATTTTTAACCCTTCTCCATCCTTCCAAAAATACAGTTTTTATATATGTTTACCTGCTGCTTTCAGATACTGTCTCTGTTTCTAAGAAAACATGTAGAGGCACTGCATATGCCAAGTATTGTTATAGAAGTCATAAGTAGTAGTAGCAGTAGATACTCAGCAGGCCAGCAGGAGGAGAATGTTTGTTGTGGATAAGCAGGACTGAATTCAGCAACATCATTGGACAGCACTAACACAGAATATGCTCAAAGCTCAGAAAGATCTAGAAGCCTTTCTGAGCATGCACAGGAATGCCCACGCTGCCACTGCCATGCAAGTCTCATCAGTCATTTTTCTTCTGCTAAATCTAAAGAATGTTTGCACACTCTTCCCAGTCATTTGTCAATTTTTCTTTCAGATAATTTTTTGCTATTTTCTCTCATCATTCTGTGTACTTTTTCTTCTTACTAGTCTTTATTTGTTTTCGTGAGTCTCCTTTTAAGTTTATATACATAATCTCCATGCCAAGGTTTTGCAGTTTTGGTAGCAAAAATTTGATTTTAAAGGCTCCAAAATAATGGTGCTGTAAGCTAATGGTGGCGACTTCCTGCATACCAAAGAAGATTTAGCACAAGACTCTTATGACATCACTTCAAAGTCCTCTATACTGAAAGGGGTGGATCTCTTCTTTCTTGTGCCCAGAAACTGAAGCCGAAGATGTATGACTTCAGCCTTAAGGGAGACTCTGATTTTCTCTTAGGTACTGGTCTCTCTGCACCTGTTTTCCTTTTCTTCTAAGGGGGAGGATAAGGGGAATTTCAATTTAAGATCCGTCGAGAGGACATTTGATCACAGGCTGTCCAGTCACTCACATTATGATTGGGGCCAGTCAGTAAAAGCAAAAATCATGGAAATCCAGGCTGGATAATTTATGCTTGCATTTAGTGCAAAGCTTAAATAGCTTTTTCCAAAACATTAATGAAAGAAAAACAAGGAATAAAGCGTGAGGAAAGAGAACTAACTAATCACTTTTTTTTTTTTTTTTTTTTAAAGGGTGTGGGTAAGAATGGGAGACTGGGTGTGTGAGAGAGAGGAAGGGAAGAAGAAAGGAGAGAGAAGAAACAAAGAGAAGAGTGATCCTGGAGAAAGAATTAGGAAAAGACTGACAAGGGGAAAGTGGAAGAGAGTGGGCCCAACTGATTAGAAAAATAAAAAGATCAGACAAAAAAATATATTTTTTTAAGCAATTAGGATATTCCATCTTTGGGTGTGTTCATTTCTTATATTTTTGTATTTTTCTCTTTAGCATTCTGCTGTTCAGAGTATGGTTTCTCAGACTTTCTATTTTGGTTTTGTTTGCATGTTTCTAATTCATAGTCCCTTATTTCTGTATAGGGTAAGGGTCAGTCTTTGTTCTGCCTGTGTGTGACTGAGGTGAAGTATTTCTGCTAGCATATAGTTTCTCTGAAGGAATTTGTAGCAGTCTGGCTTGTTCTGTTACCCCAGTAGGTGGTGTATTAATGTTCTAGGGCTTAGTGTAGTATTTGCATTGCTGCTTTTTCATAAGGCTGCGGTTAATTGAGAGTCAGTGCTGTGATTGTATGATATGGCAAGGTTCTAGGTACCTTTTTTTTTTTTTGTAGTGATTTCTGTTACTTCACAAAATGTTTAGCAGTGGAGGGAGTCTCTTTTTTTTGCTGATGTGACTCCAGAGTTTGATTATAGATTTTTTTCATATTGGGTTGTAATGTGAACTGTCGTAGTTTTGCTCTGCACCTGTGGCAAGCACTGTGCTGAGGTCTCCTGCAGAGAGTGCACTTGGCAGTGGTGCTTCATTGCTTATAAAAATTTGGCATCATAAGCAGGTGCCTACTCCTAAGTGCAGACTTGAAAGTTATTACTTTCTTAAGTGGTAGCTAGTAAAAGGTATCTCAACTTGCAATGAAACTCATTATGGTTTGCAGGGAAATCATAGCGATTGATGGCTTCCCCTGATGTAGGAACGGATTCGTGCCGAAACGCTGCACCGTTTATAATAGTGACAGTTTGTGGTGCTCAGAAGTAAACATCGGGAGAAATTGAATTGCAGCAATGTTGGTTTGTGTGCCTAGAAATCAATATTGGGAGGAGGAATAATTCAGCAATATTTGTGATGAATTTAATACATACAGTTTTGAATCAAATGGAGAACCATGTGGATTGGGCACACACTGAGCTTTTGAACAGAACTACATACATTAAGTAGAAGTTTGCCCTCCATTTCTAGATTTGAATACAACATGAAGTTTTAATGCTGTACCAGTTAACATTTTGAAACTGTGTTCTTGTCCCAGGCACTGGATGACACATGGGCAAGAACTTGTAGGCCTTCATTTTAGATCTTAAAGATTAGAGAATTGATGGTTAGATTAGACTGACATGGGTTATGAGTATTTGTTGCACAATGTATGATGTTGAATGAGAATTGTGTGAGAATAATGGGGAATATGTGTGAATGTTGTCGAGTGTGCATTTTATTGATGTGATGTGACATACTTAAATGTTTTGGGTTTTTTTATTTTCTTCATATGATAGAATTTATAATGTAATAAGGATATCACTAATAAATCTTGGTAAAGAGAATATACTATAGAAAATGCATCATCTCAACTTTCTTCTGACATACAGGATCAGTTTACACTTCATCTGAACACAGTTGATGAATGTTCTAAGCACTTCATAAGATCTTCATTGCAGTGTTTTTGAAACAGCTTCAGGATCATCAGATATAGCTATAGGAACCAGAAGAATGGCTTGGTTGAGAGCCTCAGGCCTATGAGAAGACATGGATGAAAAATCAGCAGACTCCTGAATTCAGGAGACAACTTATTTGGGGACAAAGTAAAGGAAACTGTTGACCTTATAAAACATCACTGTTCAACCCTCCAAATATCTGCAACTACTTCTGAACAAGTCTGCTCAAAGGAAGTTCACACCACAATTCTACAAAAGACGGTATTACCCTTGTAGAAGATATCAACCATTCACTTATTGGAAGCAACAGGAGCAAAATCATCAGGGCAGACCATGTTCAAAAGAAAGGAGTCAACCAAGATCTGCTCAGCAAGCTACTCAAACAGTGGGATCTATGTTTTGACTATGGAACCCCCTCATCTCTAAGCTCTTCCAGTGATAGGAGAGCTTCAGTTTCTTTACCTCCCAATGATCTCATTATTTCAGAAAAACGGGTTTTCAAAATCCTGAATGACTATCACGTAAACTTTCAGAATCTTTCTCACCTCGCTCCAGTGAACCCTTATTCAATTCCACCAGAACATCTTCGATTCTGCAACAGGTGCAAGGCTCATTGGCAGCCAGTGCAATAGAGCCAGACCCAATAATAGAGAGGGACAAGGGATTTTTTTTCTTCTGATATATCCTTATCCCAAAAACGTCAGGAGGCCTTTGTCCTATTCTGGACTTGAGAAACTTGAACAAAAATCTTGAGAGAAGTTCAAGAATATTCACTAGACACCATTCTTCCACACTGGTAATCAAAATTGACTGATGACCCTGGATGTGAAGAATGCTTACACACACATTTCAGTTTATATGAATTACAGGAAGTATCTATGCTTCACTGTAGCAGATCACATTATCACTACTGTGTACTCCCCTTTGGTCTGGCTGCAGTCCTAAGAGTATTTACCAAGTGGCAGAAGCAGCCCATATAAAACATTTTAGCTTTTTCCTGTTTAAACAACTGGCTAATATGTAGATCCTGTCAGCATACCTAATAACTTCCTACACACTTTGCACACTCATCTTGTTGGGCTTCATAGTCAAATTCCAGAAATCCAATATAATTCCATCTCATCAGTTGAACTTCATAGAAGCAAATTTAGATACCCTGAAAGCTTTTCTTCCACTTCAATGAATGTGCATACTAACTCACATAGTTCACTCCTCCTCTAACTGGACATTAATATTGGCTAGAGCCTTCATAGGGATGTTAAGTTACATGGCAGCCACAGTTCACATGACATCCTTTGCATATCCAGATATGAGACAAGCTCAACAGCATTTCAAACTGTTGGAATCAACATTCACAACGAGTGTCTCACAGGGTACATCTTTACAGGCTTCTCACTTGTTCATTGAGATAGTGGACCCAACCTTCAAATCTTCTGTTTATTTTAAAGTATTTTATTTCCCATGCCCTCAACAGTTTGGGGCGGGGTACAAACAAACACACTTACTTGAGACAGTGAAATGTTCTCACCTCCGCTGTATCTTTGTGTGAGTATATTTCTCACAGCACAAGCAGGATGGTAGTCCTCACATATGGGTGACATCACAAGATGGAGCCCAATCACGGAACACTTCTGTCAAAGTTTCCAGAACTTTGACTGGCCCCTACTGGGCATGCCCAGCATGGCACTAACCCTGCAGCCAGCAGGGGTCCCCCTTCAGTCTTCTTTTTTCTGTGCAGCAGTAGCCACACGGTTAAGGAGCTCTGCAGAGATTCCTGACAGGAATTTTCCTCACGGAATTACTAAAATCTAATTTACCCCACAGGGGTCCCTCCTTCAACTTTTTCAAGCCGCGGTACTCCGGTAAGTTTTTTACCCATTTTCCGTTGATTACCATCGAGTTTGGCCCTCGCGGCCGACTGTAATCGCACCATGTCCATCACAGACCATCACAAAGTCAGTGTAATGTGTCTCTGACGTGAGCACGATGTCCTAACCTGCACCAAATGTGCCCTTATGACACCAAAAGGTGGCAAGGCTAGAATGGAGAAAATAGAACTTCTTTTCCGTGCTCAAACCCAGACGCCGTCTATTGCATCGACGTCGTCAGAACTGGCACAGTCAACTTTGCGCCAGCATCGACCTTCGGCTGGTGACCGTCTGGCATCGACGACTTTTCGGCCTTTGACACCCTCTACTCACCCTCAGGACGGAGGGGATCGTAGAGAAAAACATCGCCACCAACATCGAAAGTCTCTGACCATCGAGGGAGCGAAATCATCGACCTCGCCATCATCCGAGCTGCCATCGAAGAAGCTCCGTCCAGAAAAGGCACCGACCTTTTTGGCGACTGGGTCACAGAGGCAACCCTCACCCGACAGGGTATCAGGAGCCACAACTCCGCCTTTAACGGTGGTCCCTCCGGCTATGCCTCTGCCTCCTTCTTCTGTTCCGGAGCTGGGACTGCTTGCTCCAGGTCTCCAAGAAGAACTGGACCAGATGGTTCAGGAGGCCATCGACAAGGCGATGCATCGACTCCAGGTTCCTCCGGTACCGATTGCAGAACTGACCACTGACCCGATTCCAGTAGCGTTGGCACCGCTGTTCTCGAGGATGGGAAGCGCTTATGGCCGCTTTTCCACCGATGGACCCCGGGTCACCGATGGCTCTGATGCCCTCCCCGCTTGCTTTGTCATCGGGAGGAGAAACACCGTTCAGCATCCCTCCATCGGGAGTTCTTCCGATGCCTCAGCCGTCTATGCCGATACATCCATCGGTGCCACCGATCCTCCCATTGGTGCCGACGAGTCCATCGGCACCACCAAGCCATCCATCAATGCCTGCACAGGTGCCTTCGGTGCCTCCCATTATTCCTTCAAGTCCTTCGGAGCCTAGACCAGGACCTTTGGGAATCCCACCGTCCCGTCCTCCTCCAGTTCCTAGAGGAGCAGGTGTTGATCCCTACGACACCAGACACAGATGATTCTTCACCAGACACAGATGATTTGCCTTCACCTACTGAAAGCAGAAAGCGTTCTCCTCCAGAGGACCTTTCCTTTATAAACTTTGTGAAGGAGATATCTGAATTGGTTCCCTTCCAATTACAGACTGAACAAGATGACAGGCATCAAATGATGGAGCTGTTACAATTCCTGGATGCTCCCAAGGAAATAACCTCCATCCCTATCCACCAGGTTCTTCTGGATCTCCTCAAAAAGAACTGGGAACATCCTGGCTCTGTGGCTCCAGTCCACAGGAAAGCTGACACCACCTATCTCGTTCAGTCAGCTCCAGGCTTTCGCAAACCTCAATTGGATCACCAATCTGTGGTTGTTGAATCTGCCCAGAAAAGAGCAAGGAGATCAAAACCTCACACTTCCTTTCCCCCAGGCAAGGAACAGAAATTTCTAGATGCCATTGGTCGCCGTGTCTTCCAAGGATCAATGCTCATCTCCAGAATTTCTTCTTATCAGCTCTCTATGACCCAATATAATAGGTCTTATTTAAGCAGATACAAGACTTAACAGACTCCCTGCCTCAGCAATTTCAAGAGCAACTCCAAACCCTAGTAAACAAGGGTTTTGAGGCAGGCAAGCATGAGATAAGATCATCTTACGATATCTTTGACACTGCTACCAGGGTATCTGCAGCTGCTTATCTCGGCAAGACGATGGGCCTGGCTCAAGTCTTCTGACCTTCGCCCTGAAGTACAAGACAAATTATCCGACCTGCCCTTTGTAGGAGATAATCTGTTTGGCGAGCAGATTCAACGGACAGTGCCGGAACTCAAGGACCATCATGAGACCCTAAGACAGCTCTCTCTGATGCCTTCTGAGTACTCTTCAAAACAGCCCTTCCGAAAGGACTCTAAGAAGTCATTCTTCTGCCCAAATAAGTCTTACCCGCCACCAACTAGAACCCGTTCTACGAGACCATTTGAAAAAGCTCAGTCTCGTCAGACACGAAAACAAAAACCGCAAGCAGCTCCTCAGCCAGGCCCTGCTTCCAGTTTTTGACTCCTGCATAGAGAGGAGCAGCCAGCTTCCATTGCCCCACATACCAGTGGGAGGTCGATTGTGCCATTTCAACAGGTGGCACTCAATCACCTCAGACCAGTGGGTCCTAGTGATAATTGCTCAAGGTTATTGTCTGAACTTTCCATTCCACCGGATTCCCCACCTCTACCGACGTGGAGAACATCCAATCACTCCATCCTTCTGGAACAGGAGGTCTCCCTCCTCCTCCAGTCCAAGGCAATAGAACCAGTGCCCTATTCCCAGCAAGGCCTAGGGTTCTATTGCTGGTACTTTTTAATCCCCAAAAAATCGGGAGGCGTTCGTCCAATTCTGGATCTACGTGCCCTCAACAAGTACCTCCAGCGAGAGAAGTTCAAAATGGTAATCTTGGGCTCTCTTCTTCCTCTTCTACAAAGAGGAGACTGGCTCTGCTCTCTAGACCTCCAGGACGCATACACTCATATCGCGATAATTCTATCTCATCGCAAATACCTGAGGTTTCTAGTAGGCCCCAAGCACTATCAGTACCGAGTGTTATTTATTTATTTTATTTATTGATCATTTTTGTATACCGACCTTCCTCACAAGATATCAGGTCGGTTAACAGCACAACAAATAGTTATCGATACCTACAATACATCTCAATTAAAATACAATACAGTAAAATACTGTTAAAATTGACTAAAATATAAAAACAATAAACAAATAAAATGAATCCTAAAATTAATAGCTCAATCCACATTACTCCTTTCTGTGTATTGTTTCATCACCTAATTCTATCATTGTGTATCATTATTTCCACCCATGTCCCCAACTCTCAAAATGTACCCTATTTTTTCATACCCCCATAATTAATGTCTTAGGCCCTCTCTCTAATGTAACTAATACTGAAATGAAATAGGCGTCTTAATGATCTATACTCATAATTAACTACTAACTTCCTTTATTTCATTAAACACCTGTTCAAATAACGATGTCTTTATGAGTTTTTTAAACTTCTGGATGCATGGTTCTGATCTAATATCCAGCGGTGGTGCATTCCATATTTTTGGGCCAGCCAGGGAGAGAGTCCTCTCTCTGACTGAGCTCAGATGTGCTAGTTTAGGTGAGGGAATCGTAAGTAATGCTTTCCCTGAGGATCTCAAATTACGTGCCGGAGTATGTATACACAATGAAGCGTTTAACCATTCAGTGTTGTTGCCATATACTATTTTGTGTGTTAACATTAAACGTTTATACTGAATCCTTGCATGTATTGGTAGCCAATGCAGCGCTCTCAAGACGGGTGAGATATGATCATATTTTCTCTTGTTGGTCAATACCCGAGCTGCAGCGTTTTGCAATAGCTGTAAAGGTCGTAACGTTGAATTTGGAACTCCCAACAACAGTGCGTTACAGTAATCCAATTTCGGTGAAATAATAGCCTGTAACACTGTGCGGAATTCTCCTGTATGTAGCAAGGGTTTTAATTTTTTCAGGATTTGCAATTTATAAAAGCCATCCCTATTTATGGCTTTTATTGAGGCTTTCATACTTAATTCAGCATCAAGGATGGGGCCTAGGTCTCTTACTTCGTACTTGATCTCATAAAATCTTGAAGACTCTCGTGAAGTTACGTCAGGACAAAGGAACCATGATCCTTTGTCCTGACGTAACCGGCATGATGTGATGCCTATCATGAATGCCGGTATAAAAAAACCCCACTAAATAAATAAATAAATAATCCTGATAACACCTCACTGGCCGCGCCAAGTGTGGTTTCCAATACTTCAGGATCTCTCCATTCACAGGCACATTCCCTTGGGAAAGGACCCGCTTCTAATCACTCAAAACGATGGGTGCCTACGCCACCCCAATCTTCAAGCTTTGTCCCTAACTGCATGGATGTTGAGAGGTTAATCCTTCAGCCACTTAACCTTTCTGAACCAGTTTCCCGTGTCCTTGACTGCTAACTGGCTCTAGCATTCTACCTAGACTGTATAGCTGCCCACAGGAAAAACACTTAATTGTTTGTCTCTTTCCATCCTATCAAATTGGGGCAGCCTCTGGTTAAACAGACTCCTCCTGGTTGGTGGACTGCATATGCTTTTGTTATCAGCAAGCGGGCATTCCACTTCAAGATCGTGTTCAAGCATACTCTGTGCCATGGCGACTTCAGTAGCACACCTACGCTCGGTGCCGCTTCCTGACATTTGCAGGGCTGCCACCTGGAGTTCTCTCCATACCTTTACAGCCCATTATTGCTTAGACAAAGCCGGAAGACCAGATTCCATCTTTGGCCAGTCTGTCTTGCGCAACCTATTTACAACGTGACGTACCAACACCCTTCTGCCTGCCCGGTGGGGTTCAGGATGCCCTCGCCCAAATTTCATCCCAGCCTAGTGCCTTCCATGCCTGAGTACATTTGGTGCATTCTCGGACATCCTTAGCTCGGTACTCACCCATATGTGAAGACTATCATCCTGCTTGTCCTGTGAGAAAGCAAATGTTGCTTACCTGAAACAGGTGTTCTCACAGGACAGCATGATGTTAGTCCTCACGAAACTCGCCCGCCGCCCTGCGGGGTTGGGTTTGTAACGTTTTCTTATTTTATTTTCGGCACTACCTGTAGATTTTTAACAAGACTGAAGGGGGACCCCTGCTGGCTGCAGGGTTAGTGCCATGCTGGGCATGCCCAGTAGGGGCCAGTCAAAAGTTCTGGAAACTTTGACAGAAGTGTTCCGTGATTGGGCTCCATCCTGTGATGTCACCCACATGTGAGGACTAACATCCTGCTGTCCTGTGAGAACACCTGTTACAGGTAAGCAACATTTACTGTCTGTATATGTTTGTATATATGTGTGTGTGTGTGTGTGAATATGTATATCAGACGAAAACAGATCCTGCCTGCAACAAGAGTACAAATTCAACACTGCTGGAAAGACTATTTTAAAAAGGTGGGTTCTTAGAGCTTTTTTGAAATCCTTCAATTCTTTTAGGTCACATATCTCAGATGGATATGAGTTCCACGCCATGGGTCTGGCTATCGAAAAGGATCTTTCAGGGGTCACTGCAAGATGAGAATGAAAAGCAGAGGGAATATCAAGCAAAGACTAAGATAAGCATAGCATTCTAGGTGGTGTGTAAATTTTAGTGAAGCTGATCCAGCATGAAGTGACGTTAAGATTATGGATGGTAACGGTGGGTTTGTATTGTATGGTCTGTTGTCTAGGTAACCAGTGAAGTTGCTGTAAAACTGGGGATAATGTGCTCTATGGTCAACCTTTTCATTCCCTGCAAACTCAATGAACTGTAACTACATATGCCTCTGATTAAGATTGTGGCACATCTCATCACTATTTGCTTTCAAGGGACTTAGAGCACACAGAAGCAAAGACTGTACATAAACCTTCTAGAGCTAAGTTACTTTCAAGCTTTTTAGCATTTGAGCAATGATTAAAGGGACCAGTACTTCACATCCAAGCAGACAATCAAGTTGCAATGAATTACATCAACTAGCAAGGAAAAACATAATCCTCAAGGCTATGTAAGGAAATATGCAAGATAATGGAATTAGGTGAGTTCAAGGAAAATATTTCTCAGTGTTGTTCACTTTCCAGCAAAGTCCATGTCTTAGTGGGTTCATTCAATCATTGTCTTTAACCCAGCGAATGGCCACTGCTGCTCAATGTGGCTTAATTTCTCTCTTGACTCTGGGGTACTCTGCAAGTGAACATCTTTGCAGCTTTATTGAACCGCAAACTCTGTCTCTATTGCTCGAAAAGACAGGCATCCAACATCCTGCTATTGGATGCTTTGTACATTCCATATGATCAAAGACTAATATATGCATTTCCACCAATACCATATCCAAAACAATCTTCAAATTAAGAAAAGATAAAAGGGATGTGATTTTAATAGCCTCCTAATGACCGAACCAAATTTGGTTTCCATGGCTTCAATGCCTAACCACCTGCAAATATTCCCAAATCTCTTAACACAATACAGTTATTCACCTAAGCCTTCGTTCTTTGGCACTCAAGATATGGATATTGAAAGCAAGGTAGTGTAAGCCATGACCCTACCCTTAGACGTATACAGTTATTACAAACTAGTTGACTAATAGGAGACAACTTGTAATGGTAAATGAAAACTACTCTGAAGAGAGAACCGTGTTAAGCGGAATGCCACAGGGATGAGTTTTGGGACTAGTTCTGTTCAATATCTTTGTGAATGACATTGCAGAAGACATAGAAGGTAAAGTTTGTTGACTTACGGATGATACAAAAATTCTGCAACAGAGTGGGACACGCCTGAAGGAGTAGAGAGAATGAAAAGTGATTTAAGAAGGCTTGAAGAGTGTTCAAAGATATTTGGTAGCTGGGATTCAATGCCAAGAAGTGCAGAGTCATGCATCTTGGGGTATGGTAATCCAAAAGAGCTGTATATGAAGGGGAATGAAACTCTGATGTGCACGGACTAAGAGAGACACCTTGGGATAATAGTATCTGGCGATCTGAAGATGGCGAAGCAATGTGACAAGGTGATAGCTGAAGCCAGAAGAATGCTGGGCTGCATAGAAAAAGGAATAACCAGTAGGAAAATGGAGGTGGTGATGCCCTGTACAGGTCCTTGGTGAGGCCTCACATGGAGTACTGTGTTCAGTTCTGGAGATCATATCTCAAAAAAGGATAGAAACAGGATGGAGGCTGTTTAGAAAAGGGCAACCAAAATGGTGGGGGTCTGTATAGGTAGATACATGAGATGCTGAAGGATCTAAATATATCTATACCTTGGAAGAGAGGAGGAGGTACAGAGGAAATATGATACAGACGTTCAGATACCTGAAAGGTTTTAATGATGCATACATTTCAAACCTTTTCCTTCAGAAAGGAAACATTAGAATAAGGGGGAGTGCGAAATGAAACTCCATGGGAGATGACTCAGAACAAACGTCAGGAAATATTTCTTCACGTAGAAGGGTGGTGGATGCTTGGAATACCCTTTTGGAGGAGGTGGTGAAGAACAGTCAATGAATTCAAAGGAGCATGGGATAAACACTGTGGATCCCTAAAGGCTAGAGGGTGCATGAGAGTAACCACGGAGCGGCAATTACTACCCTTAACAGAAAGCATGGGAATTACTACCCTCAATCAATAGCCTTGATGCTTTTGAT
This sequence comes from Rhinatrema bivittatum, assembly GCF_901001135.1. Classification (NCBI taxonomy): domain Eukaryota; kingdom Metazoa; phylum Chordata; class Amphibia; order Gymnophiona; family Rhinatrematidae; genus Rhinatrema; species Rhinatrema bivittatum. The sequence goes on along the minus strand of NC_042618.1, from coordinate 39,905,163 downwards.
GCAACTGCAACATCGCTTCCCACTTTGACATGTGGAGAGGAAAGGGGAACTGGATACAGACAACCAACATGGGCCCTGACTTTTATGGTCTGGGGTACTGATACTCAAAGGAAAAAGCAAAGGATGGCTTCTATGGCCAAGACCTAAAGTAAAGAATGTCAAACAGCATTGTCTGAATTATCAAGAAGGCTCCTCACCCAGTAAAAATGTTGCTAGCATTAATTTATTGGTTTGACAGTTGCTTGGTTTTGATTGATTGTAAATATTACTACCTTTATCATAAGGCTTGGGGGGTAACTGCACAGAGTGGCAGTTAGTAGCCTTAAGAGAAACATGAGGGTATCCTGCTCAAAGTGGCAGATACTACCTTAAGAAGCTTGCTGGGTAGACCAGATGGGCCATCTGGTCCTTTTCTGCCATCATTAATATGTTAGTATATTTTGGCAGCAAGGCGGCCTTCCAGCAGATGTTCATATAACTTTAAATGGAAAAGATTTGGTGTATGTCATGTTTGTTAAAATTTCTTAATTGCCTGTTGCACAAGGCTGTACACAATTTATATGTATAACATGCATAATTAAAACATATTCAAAGACCAAAAACATACATTGTCAACAAAACATAAAATGAAAAAAAAAACAAGATAGAATAATAAACAATATTAAAACACATTCAAAGACCAAAAAAATAAAATGGTATAAAACAGAATTTAAAAAAAATCTCATCAACCTGGAATTACTCATACAGCTGCCATCCTGGTATTACTCATACTCTAAACCAGTGAATTTTGAGAAGGGCCTTATTGATTTTGGACAAGACATGATCTGTAATTCTAATGGAAGATGGTTCCAAAGCTACTGAAAAAGCCCTTTTTTGTGTCTCGTCCAAGCGTGCCATTTTAGATGACTGCATGTCCAACAAGTCTCTGCCAGCAGACTTCGGCATGCAGGTCAGGATATGTATGCATAAAAGGGTAGAAATCCATGGAAAAGTATCAAATTTATTACCATCACTGCAACTTTGTACTGAATTCACCAGTAAATAGGTACCATATATAACTGGAGGAATGTGCTCCCTGATACTCTTACCAGTAATTAAGCATGCCACAAAATTTTGCAGAATTTGGAGGGCTTGTAATGACTAAGCTGAAAGACCTAAAAATACAACAGTACAATAGTCAAACGCATAAGCACTTGCTCTACTGATTGAAAATCAGGTGGCTGTAAAATTAGTTTCAAATCTTGTATACGTTTGATAAAACTTGATTTAACTACAGAGTCAATCCAAACTCCTAGACTCTTAGGGGGGTCATTTTGTAAGCTAAGTCAGGGCGGCATCAGCACCAGAAGAGGAGGAGTTGGAGCGGGCACTGCGGAAACTTCGCTGGCGGCGATAAGGTAAGCCACGTTATCGCCGCCACTAACGTGCCCATTAGCACCACCTTTCCCGGTGGTGCTATTGGGTGCGAAAGCCAGCAGCGATAACACCGCGGGGGTGCGATTGCTGCTGGCTTTTGCAGGCCTGCCTCCCGCTTTGCCCCCCCGCCCCCTGTTACCGTGAAATTCAGAGAGCTCTGCGTCATTGGAAAATCCAGCCCTTAGTATGAGGAGCAGTTTGTAGGACATCATCCACTACAACAGAAAAAGGTAAATTATTTTTCATAAAGCACTGAAGAACAAGAAAGTTCATTTTTTTTTAAGATTTAGCAACAGCTTTTATGAGTGAGCCATGATCGTATTGTAGAAATGCATAATGTCAGTAGAAGGAGGATCTGTTCAATTGCTTAATTTTTCAGGCTGCCTATGATAATCTGGTCGGTCTCCAAGTCGGGATTTAAAATTAATTCACTTGAGTGCTGTTGCAGCTTTTCACCAAAACTTGGAAAGTTTTCTGATTTCTCAACATCCGGTAGTAGCAAAATTCATTAAGGGCTTTTTCCATCTTTATCCACCCATAAGAGACCAACCTACTCAGTGGGATTTAAATATAGTGCTTTCTCAGCTAATGATTCCTCCCTTTGAGACTTTAGCATTTGTGAGTCTAAATTTCTTTCATGGAAAGTGTTTTTGATAGCAGTGACTTTAGTACACCAAGTAATCAAACTCCAAAATGGAGTGATAAACCTTACACACAAATTTATGTAAGATGGTTTCTCAATTTTACCAATATTCTTTCCAAAACCTCAATCTAACAAATGTGAGCAAGAGCTTCATACCTTGGGCTGCAGAAGGACTTCGATGTTTATTTACTTTAAAAAAAAAAAAAAAAAAAAAAAGCATATGTCACTTCATGTACATAATGTTCGAAGCAGATTACATTGCTAAAAACACTGGAAGTTCATAAACTATTAATCATGTTGACTTAGGTAGTAGCCACTGCTTATTACCGGCATCAGTAGCATGGAATCCGTTTAATGTTTGGGTACCTTCTAGGTACTTGTATCTTAGATTGGCTGCTATTGGAAACAGGATGATGGGCTCGATGGACCCTCAGTCTGACCCAGTAAGGCAATTTCTTATGTTCTTATGGGACTTGTGGACTACAAACTGGTTGACTGACAGGAAACAGCATGTGATGGTAAATGGACCCTACTCTGAAGAAAGAATGGTGTTAAATGGAGTGCCACAGGGATTGGGTTTGGGACCGGTTGTATTCAATATCTTTGAGAGACACTGCGGAAGGGATAGAAGGTAAAGTTTGTCTATTTGAGGATTATACTAACATATGCAATAGAGTGGATATACCTGAAGGAGTAGAGAATAAAAAGTGATTTAAGAAAGCTTGAAGAGTGGTTGAAGATTTGACAGCTAGGATTCAATGCCAAGAAGTTGCAGTGTCATGTATCCTGGGGTGTGGTAATCCAAAACAGCTGTATGTGATGGGGAGTGAAAGACTAATGTGCATGGACTGGGAGAGAGACCTTGGGGTGGTAGTGTCTGGCAATCTGAAGGCAGCAAAGCAGTGTGACAAGGCAATAACTAAAGCCAGAAGAATGCTGGCCTGCATAGAGAGAGAGAGGAGTAACCAGCAAGCAAAATGAGTTGGTAATGCCCTTGTACAGGTCCTTGGTGAGGTCTCACCTGGAGTATTCAGTTCTGGAGATCGTATCTCAAAAAGGATAAAGATAGGACAGAGGCGGTTCAGAGAAGGGCGACCAAAATATTTCTTGACACAGAGGGTGGTAGATGCTTGGAATGCCCTTCCAGAAGAGGTGGTGAAGATAAAAACAGTAAAATTCAAAAAGGCATGGGATAAGCACTGGATCCCTAAAGGCTTGAGTGGAAGTCAGGAAAAGGGTGCCTGGGGGGAAACCAGCATGAAGTGGTAGCTACTATCCCCTAACAGAGAAGGCATAGGTATTTCTACCCTTAACAATTAGCGTACATGATTTTGACACAACTGCAGTATTGCTCCCTATTTTGAGGGGGGTTGGGGGATTGGATTCAGACAACAGCTAACACCGGGCCCTGACTTTTACAGTCCAGGGTACTGATGCACAGACATTAGGGAAAAAGCACAGGACAGCTTCTATGGCCAAATCCAAAAGCAAAGCACCTTCAAGCAGCAACACTGTATGAATTATCAAGAAGGCTGCTCAACCTGAAAAGTGTTGCTGGCAGTAACTTTGTGTTTGACAGTTTCTTGGTTTTGATTAATATTACTACCCTTGACAATAAGGCTTGTGGGTAACCTGCAGGGAACGTGGGGTTATCCTGCATGGGTGAGAGTTACTACTATAAGAAACTTGCTGGGCAGACTGAATGGACTATTTGGTCTTTTTCTGCCATCATTACTATGTTCCTATGTAATTTATCTTTAAATCCTAGTGCGGTCAATATTAAAGGCTTTTGAGAATAAGTAGGTTTTTAATGCCTTCTTGAAGCTTCTACTTGGAAAAGTCTAAATCTTACAGGAAAATTCCTTAGTTGCTTTTCTTACAACCCAAACAATCAATGATTACCAGTTAAGAAAGAGATACACTCTGCCTGGTTATGAATTTGATTTTAAAATTTAGCAACTGTGAGCTCTCAAGATCATGGTGGCTCACATAATAAATACATAAAAGCCTATACAATGCAGAATTACAGAAATCCAAACACAATACAATGATTACAAATGATACCGTAATGCTTCCTTTTTTAAACCTTACTATATATCAAGTTCTTACTCACACCCATGACAGTGTATAAACTTGTATTTACTGTATACTAAATCTGGTCAGCAACTTCACAGCAAAGTAAAAGCTCAGCAAGTGCAAGCAACTTCAACTTTTGCTAGTACACCTTCATTTAGTTCAATTCAGGAAATCTGCAAAGTAGTTACATGGACTTTATCCTCACTTTTGTTAAGCATTATTGTCTCGAGGGGAACTCCTGCAAGGATAGTGCCTTCGGCCAGGGTATGCCTAAGAGTTTATTTAACTAAATGTTTCAACTCTACCTCCATCCTCTCAATAGTGGGTTGCAACTAAGTGTCAAGGAAAAAAAAATATTACGTTGCAACCCTCAGTTTGGGAAGTCCCACTTGTGTGGCTGAATTCAGTCCATGGAGGCCCTTCTCTGAACTGCCTCTGTCTTACCAATTTAGAGTTATGTGTTACAGTACTCCAGACAAGATTTCACGAATGACTTGTACAGAGGTATTATCACTTCAATTTTTATACTGTTTATACCTCTCCCACATTTCTCTGGCTCTGGCCACTGCCTTATCACACTATTTTGCAACCTTGAGATAATCAGGTATGATCATCCTGAGAGCTCTTTTCTATTTAGTGCACATCCTTTGCCGCTACCCCTTCTTCTTCTCAATTCTCATGCACCAGTCCTTTAAATTTCTGCACCCAAAAACCATACTGTTTTCCGTTGCATCTTATATCCCAAGCACTTGACCACTCCCTAAGCTTTCTTAGATTTCTGTCATTTCGTCTACTATATCAAGTGTCCAATCTGTTGCAGGTCTTAGTAACATCTGGAAAAGACAAATTTTTTCTACTAAGACCTTTTTCCTTTGAGTAAATTCCATTTACTGCTACCCTCTGTTGTCTTTCACGCAACCAGTTTGTTTTCTTTGGCTCAGCAGTTTCCCCCTGCTCCTTTGGGGTTCCAGCTCAGTTGGCAGAGAACTAGCACCAGGAGTTTCATTCACAGCTGTCTAGGAATTTTTTCTCCTTTTTATATTCCCTCCTGACTTATTTTAGTCATATCATTACAGTGGTGGTCCTCAGCTGGGGAGCTATGTACCAGGACTCCATCCAGAACCCTGCACTCATGGGCCCTAAATCTGGCCACTGGGTATCACCTTGACAATGACCATGACTTCCACCTCTTCCCCCCACCCCCCCAACGCACACACACACAATATCCCCAGACCCAGCTGATCCTATGAGCGAAAGACCTGAGCTGGGCACTGAACCCAGATCCTTCTGCATGACTACTACCATTGGGCTACCTTGGCCAGTGCACTCCACCCATTTCTAATCCAGTCAGCCACCCTGGTACCCACCCTATGGCAGGGCCGGTGCTTCCATTAGGCAAATTAAGTGGTTGCCTAGAGCACCAACATTTTGGGGATAGCAAAATTCCACCAGCATAAGGCCCAGAGTGGGAAAACCAATACTGCCAAAGAAAGCAGCGCTGTGCTGGAGGTCCCTCCAATAGATAAGTTAGAGATGGCTGGGGAAGTGCATGATTGAAGTTTTGCCTAGAGCATCAAATACTCTTGCACTGGCCCTGTCCTAAGGCTGCTCGGTATCCTTTCCTTTATTACTGTTACAATTCCGCAAAATCCAATTTCATGTGCAATGCAAATCACAGTAACACACTCAAACATTTTTAGAAAATGCACAATACAAACCACACACATGCAATAAAACAGTAATATATATTAAAATCTTTTCAGCGAGCCTCTGTCACAATGCAAACCTGAAATAAATCAGCTGTATATCATCAGATGCTCATTTAAAAAGCATGGCTTTTATCAACTTTCAAAATACTAAATTATTTTCAGTTCAATATGGGGGCTGCAACTGCAAAGATCTTCAATTGCATCTCTTGCAATTTCACTTTTCATACAGTAAGAATAACAAATTTGCATCTGCTGATCACAAAGATATAATTACCCAAATAAGGAGAACCTTATATCATATAACATGTATCATTTAAAACACACATTTATTTAAGAAAGACACAACTTAATATAAACAATTGTGTATATTGGGGAACCAATATTTGATTATTTTCCCTCAGTTATTGTATACCTTGGTGGATCACAAAGATATAGCAGGAACATAATGTATCAAATCTGAGAGACCATGAATGTCCTGCACATACTTGATCTTATGAATCAAGGTGTAAATCTTAAATTCACTCACCACTAACTGCTTAGACTAATCAACCTGTAGGTACCCTCATCCTCACTATTTCCACTTTTAAGAAGAGCAACATCTGCTTTTCTCCAGGCCTGTGAAACTGAACAAAGCTGTCAGTGGTACACCAGAACCTCCCTAATTGCCTTTAATATCCCAGGATGTATCTGATATGACCTAATTGCCTTGTCCACTTTCATATTTGCTAGCTATAAATGGAATATCATGTACCCTTCTACTTTATGTACCTCTGCCAACAATCAGTGGTTCTCCTCCAATTCCTTCTTTGGTGAATGCTGAACAAAAGAATTGGTTTAGTATATTAGTTATAGTGCTCTGGCTAAATTCTAAACACATATTGGTTCATTGAAACCTCTGTTGGCATGGTTATGGTTTTCAGATACTATGCTCTTGGTATAATTACGCTATACATATCTACTGGTATGAAAGTGTCAGAAGTGTTCTGTACTTGTCATGATAATGAGCCTGTTAACCTCTTCCACTGGCATAACAGCTGTTGTGGATGGCATTGCAAACACAGTTGTATCACTGTTAATAAAAAAAAAAAAAGTCTCCTAGTGGTTAGTGCATTGAACCACTGTCTGGAGAAGTTCTAAGATACAAATTCAAAGTTCTGCTCTTATACTCATTGTTTATGACCCTGGGCAAACCATTGTATCACCCTGTACTTTGTCTGCTAATAATTTGCTTTTTATCCTTATCTTTGAAAACTGGCATGCAGGTTAGGTGCCAGAAATGTACTGCCAAGCTGTGTACCCCAGCAACCCCCCAAAATTTGTGACTGCTCAAAATTTACTTTCTTTTGGTGCCAGGGCTATGTAGGCAGGTCCCCTTCCCTATTGCTCCCCCTCCTTTGCCTGGGTAACTTTACTCCTTCTGGCCCCTGCCTTGCTACTGAGCAAGCACACTGCTTTAGGATAAGGCTATACAGTGAGGATGAATGCCGGGTGAAAAGTCAGGTACCAGCCAAAAAATATAGGAACTGGAGAAAAATAGCTTTCCCCTTATCTACTTCTATTTTTGCTTGTCTCTTCTATTTTTGTTAGCTATTTTTTCCTTCACCACAGTAGGGGGTCTCTCCTTCTAGCAGCTGAATAAATCATAACTGCGGCTTCTCTCCACAGCGTTCTCCCTCCCCAGCAGCTACAAGGAACATAGCAACAGCCTTTCGTTCTGGTGGCTGCATGGACTATGGCAGTGGCCCCTTTTCCTGGCAGCCTGGCCCCAGCTTTATACTGCTGAATGCTTGCATTTAGTGAGTTTACTAATGGAATTCTCTAGGGCGGCACCCACAGAGATGGTTTAACATATGTTTCCGAAATAAGGATTGCACATCTCCCAGGTGAACTCGGAAACTGATCCTGTCCTTATTTTGCAACATTACATGCATGGAGATTCTTACTTTTCTTAGAGAAATCAGAACTATAACTGCATGCATGCATTGGGCACAACCAGGACTGAATCAGTCTCTCCTGTAAAAGTATATTGTGATCATGTGTGAGTGATAGGTACTGTGTAATTCCAAATTGCTACTATTGCTGTTATAGAGAAAAAAATTGTCTTAAAAACTTATACTAAACTAAAGCTTTTGCTTCATTCATATGTGTGTCTGAATGTAAAATCTGTCAACATCTAGGAGCATGGTGGTTTCATCTCGGCATTGTTCAATTACTGTACTTGGTAATGCACATTAAAACTTACATTTGTGTTTGCAGTGATAGTTCGAGCAGCTGACTGTAAGAAGGTGTACCAGATCGAGCTGGTTCCCAAAGAGAAAATCATTGCCATCATCTGCGGTCGCAACCATCACGTTCACTTGTACCCATGGGCCTCTCTCGATGGATCAGAAAGCAGCTTTGACATTAAGCTTCCAGAAACTAAAGGCTGTCACTTCATTGCAACTGGAACTCTGAAGAAAATCTCCTCAACTTGTTTGTTTGTAGCAGTCAAGCGACAGATTTTTTGTTATGAAATGCATAGAACTAAACCTTTTCATAAGAAGTTCAGTGAAATCCAAGCTCTGGGAAGTGTACAATGGATGGCGTTATTCAGGGACAGGCTTTGTGTTGGCTATCTATCTGGTTTCTCTTTGTTGAATGTCCTGGGAGATGGACAGTCGATAAACCTGGTAAATCCTAGTGACTCCTCGCTTTCATTCCTCTCCCAGCATCCTTATGATGCCCTTTGTGCTGTGGAGCTCAGTAATGAGGAATACCTGCTTTGCTTCAGCCATATGGGAGTGTACGTCGATGTGCAAGGTCGGAGGTCACGCATGCAGGAGCTCATGTGGCCTGCAACTCCTGTTGCCTGTAGTATGTATATGTTTTTCTGTTGCTATATCCCTGTTGCTGCTTTACATGTTTGCAAAATATTTGCATGTCAGTTTTTGGCTTTCAGAATACCAAGTGTTGAAGTTTTGATAAACCTAGAAAAAAAAATAGACATTAAAAAATCTCTATATTGAAGAGTTATTGTGAACAATTATCATAGGATTTCAGGTATCTTAAAATTGATCCTGAAACTGGTAGACAAATGACCATCAGGGTCTGATTTGTTGTTGAGTATCACTTTTTTAAGCAGGAGGTTTAATCCTCCTGCCTTGGTAATTATCACAATGTAATTGTGTTCCAGTAGGGTTGGTGGCTAGGCATTAATCCCCAGTATTGTACAAATTCTCAGTCTTAACTAAAAGGCCAAAAAGGGAGCATTCTCAGCTCAAACCTTAGAACTCTTATTTGGATCATGGTTGAAAAGAGGCCAAGAAGCAATCACAAATGAGTATTAATTTCTTTTTTTCCTGATTTATTTTCTGAAATGTTTTAAACATGTGCATTACATTCTTTCTAACTTGGGATTGGAACACTAGACACAAAAACAATCATCCTTAAGAAATGATTATACTTCCCCACCCCCAACAAAACATTCTGTATCCCCCTAGTTATTGCATTATTAGCTGCAGAAAAACTGAGCAACTTGAGCTGTTTGTGATTTCTTTTTTTTTGTCTATACCAGCGTGCAACTCTTCTTACGTAACAGTGTACAGCGAGTATGGCATTGACGTCTTTGATGTTTACACTATGGAATGGGTTCAAACAATTGGCTTAAGAAGGGTAGGCACTTTTTGTCTGTTGTAAGATTTTAGAAAGCAAGTGCAGGCATAACTATTTTGCACATGCTTTCAGCTCTTTGCTTAAATTGTTGATTCTTCTATGCTGTCACTGCATACATTTTATTATGTTGTACTCTTAGCTGATATTTATTTGTTATGCAGTTATTTTGTTTTAAACGTATTTTATATTTAAGCTGTTACCAGATTACAGCAAGTTTTATTGAATAACGCAGGCTATAAATGTTAAATAATACACAACCTCTGTTTTCCACATGTCTGTGAAAAATGTCCTGCAATATCACTTTTTGTCTCTGTAATACAGATCAGACCATTAAATGTGGCAGGTACACTGAATCTGCTGAATTCTGAACCACCACGGCTAATATACCTGAATAACAAGTTGTCAGGTAGGCAGAGCGAATCTGAGTCTGCACTGTTCCTAACTCTCTGATTGAGGTGCTGTTCTTATCAAATACATTCAGAGTGACCATCCAGAACCAGCCTTTTATTCTTGTGTAGCCAGAATGATTCAAGTTAAATTAAGGGTAGCAGTGTTCATCTAAAATATTTTATCATTATTTCTATAACTCCAAATCCTGGACACTTCGTCCTTTCTTCTTCCCTCCTACCCCCTCAAAAATAAACCCTTCCAATAGCATGTGAGCTTGAAAGTTATTGCTCAGTGCTTTATTTTCTGATTTCTAGTTACAGAAGGATCTGTCCTCACTGTGCCAGAAACCTCAGATAACAGCAAAAAGCAAATGCTTCGAACCAGAAGCAAAAGGAGATTTGTATTTAAGGTGCCTGAGGAGGAGCGTTTACAACAAAGACGGTAAGGATTGAATCTTCTGTGCTCTGAATCATATTTTCCCAGGTGGAGAGCAAAATGTAATTTTAATGTGCACAGACTTTTGGGCAGGCCCGGTGGCTCAATGACAAGAGCTGCATATGCGGAGGACATGGGTTCAATTTCTAGGCCAAGATTTTGCTCCTCAGGCCAGACAGGATTGAGGATGCTGCAGAGGCAGTATTTCATAGCCACTGAAGGGTGGAAGCCTTAGCCATCTATGGTACCTGAAGGCTGGAAGGTTGCCAGTGTAACTCCAATTTTTAAGAAGGGATCAAGGTGTGATCCAGGAAACTACAGACCAGTGAGTCTGATGTCTGTGCAAGGCAAAAATGGTAGAAACGATCATAAAGAACAAAATTACTGAACATATAGATAGGCATAGTTTAATGGGACAAAGCAACATGGATTTAGCCAAGGGAAGTCTTGCCTCACAAATGTGCTACGTTTATTTGAGGGTGTAAATAAACGTGAATAAAGGTAATCCAAGTGATACAGTGTGTCTGGATTTCCAGAAAGCATTTGTCAAAGGCCCTCATGAGAGACTTCTTAGGAAATTAAAAAGCCGTGATGGGTGGCAGTGTCTTCTTGTGGATTGCCAACTGGTTAAAAGATAGAAAACAGAGTAGGACTAAATGGTGAATTTTCCCAGTGGAGAAAGGTGAATAGTGGAGTGACCAAGGGATCTGTTCTGAGACTACTGCGTTTTAATATATTTATAAACAACCTGGAAATGGGAATAACAAAGGAGGTGATCGGATTTGCAGATGACACAAAATTATTCAAAGTTATTAAATCACAAGAAGATTGTGATAAATTGCAAAACTGGGAGACTGGGCATACAAATGGCAAATGAAATTTAATGAGAACAAGTGCAAAGTGATGCACTTAGGGAAGAACCCAATTTATAGCTACATATAATGTAGGGATCCACATCAGGAGCCACCACTCAGGAAAAGGATCTAGGTGTCATCACTGAAAATATGTTGAAATGTTCTGCCCGGTGTGCAGCAGCAGCAACCAAGAAAGCAAATAGAATGCTAGGGATTATTAGGAAAGGAGAATAAAACAGAGAATATCATAATGCCTCTGTATTGCTCCATGGTGCGATCTCATCTTGAGTATCGTGTGCAGTTCTGGTCACCACATCTCAAGAAAAATATAGAGAAAGGTGACCAAAATGATAAAGGGGATAGAACAATTCCCCTATGAAAAAAGGCTAAAGAGATTAGGACTCTTCAGCTTGGAGAAGAGATGTTTGAGGGGGGGAAGATATGATAGAGGTCTATAAAATGAGTGGAATGGAACGAGTTAACGTTAACCAGTTGTTTACTCTTTCAAAAAGTACAAAGACTAGGGGACACACAATGAGTTTACTAGGTAATACATTTAAAACTAATAAGGGAAAATAATATTTTTACTCCACGCATAATTAAGCTCTGGAATTCATTGCCAGAGGATGTGGTAAAAGATATTAGTGTAGCTGCGTTTAAAAAAAAAAAAAAAGATTTGAACAAGTTTTTGGAGGAAAAGTCCATTAACCATTATTAAGGTAGAGTTGGCAAAATCCACTGCTTTTTCTTGGGATAAACCCCAAGATCCTGGCTTGGCCACTGTTGGAGACGGAATGCTGGGCTTGATGGACCTTTGGTCTGATCCAGTATAGCAAATGTGTTCTTATGTTCTTATTCAGTAATGACATCTTGTGACCGGAATTAAGGTCTACATTAGCTGGGTCATAGAGGGAGCTAGGGCTAAGGACCATCACTGCAATTTTTGAGCAATGTTTGGAGGGTAATATAAAAATAGGGGAAAATCCCACCTGGGAATAAAGGCTCATGTTGCTATAGCCCAGGGATGAGTTCTGACTGAGATAGAAGCCCAGCAGAACATGAGGTGAATATACATTAGACTATGATGGAATTATAATGGCTTTTTATCGTTTCATTACAGAGAAATGCTTAGAGACCCAGAACTAAGATCAAGAATGATATCTAACCCAACAAATTTCAACCATGTTGCTCATATGGGACCAGGGGATGGAATGCAAGTCCTTATGGATCTCCCACTGGTAAAAAAAAAAATAATAATAATAAAAAAATATAAATGTATATTAAGAGGAACGCTGATATGTTTTTCTAGTATTTTATTTTAAACTTTATAAGATTTAAGTATTGAATATATCCATCATTCAAAGTACTGTGGACTTTTGTTGAACAGAATGCTTAAAAGAGGATGCACCCCAAAAGCCATGATCACCAGCATTTCCTACCCTAAACAGCAGATATATGCATGCAGAAATGAAGCAGATACATAGTGTCTCTTGTTTGACAGTATTTTATAAACAATCAGTCTTTCTCCTTCCTTTTTTTTGTTTTGTTAAAATAACAGAGAGAATTTCCTCCCCTCTCATCCTCTCATCACCATGCACTGATATCACCTCCAGCAAACTTTCAGCACGTCCACCATATGAGCCTCTCTCTGCTGAAATATTTCTCCAGAATGACCTTTCCTCTCTGGGAGGCTTACCTCTGCTTTCTTTCTCTTCTTGTCTCTCCTCTGCTTCTTTAGCAAGGGTAGGAGTAGTTCTGAAAATTTAGGAGCGGAGTTGCTATTCTAGAGCACGCAGAATGAGGTTATGAAAAATATCCAAAGAATAGTGATTAATGCAGCATGTCAGATTAGCTAAAACATTTTCAGTTTTACTGCGCCTTAGAATGCTGTTCATGTGATTTACCTTGGAGTGAATGTATCTGAGCTTTGCTGCAACTTGTGTAGGTTCCCATTGAAAATACCAAAGATATTTTCATCTGGAGGAAAATTTTGATACATCTGCAGCATTGGCTATACATGAAAGCCCCTTTACAAAACCTTTTATCTTTAACATGACAACATTTCATAGTAATTCCCCCTATGTGTGACTCTTGTTAGGGCTCTTTTGGGAAAGGTTTCTTTCCTATGGCCATCTTCCGAGTGGTTTTGGTTTGCTGAACGTAAAGATGCGTTGCACACGCTGTGAATGAGGAGGCATGGCAGCAATTTCAGAAGTTAGCAAATGATGTTTGCTAGTATTTTGCACTGATGAGTTGTTTATTTTAAGGCATGGCAGCTAGAGCCTCAATTGCAATTGGATAAAATGATTGCAACCTAATGTCATTCCGTAGTACAAGAAACACAGGGCATTTGATAAAAAAGATTCCTGGGAATTTCCAGTATGATTTATATTTATATTACAAAAAGATCCTCTATAGTTCGAGTAACTTGTTAAATTTTGTCAACAGCAGGCTTTTCCTTTTGAAATGGGCGGACAGAAATGAACCTCTTTTTAAAAGCTTTTTCTTCCAAAAATACATGGGAGATGAAAAGTACTTGGATGCCAGAGAAGGAAGGTAGTTATTTACTTTTTTGTAAAAGGTAAATACCATCACTATGTGCAGGCATTCTTACATAGTGGACAAGACTGACAACATTTTGGGAAACAGCTGATCAGTAGGGCCCTACTTAAATCAAAAGTTTGCAGAAACTGCAGAGCCTGCAATATTAGGCCTCTATTGCAACTTATTTAGGGCTTTACACACACAATTTATATTCTCAACACAAATAAGCTCTGGAATTCATTGCCAGAGGATGTGGTGAAAGCTATTAGTGTAGATGCATTTAAAAAAGGTTTGGACAAGTTCCTGGAAGAAAAGTCATTTAACCATTATTAAGTTAGAGTTGCAGAAATCTACTGTTTAATCTTGGAATAAGCAGCTTGGAGTCTATCTACTCCTTGGGATCCTGCCAGGTACTTGTGACCTGGCTTGGCCACTGTTGGAAACAGGATACTGGGCTTGATGGACCTTTGGTCTTGACCCATTAAGGCAAGTCTTATGTTATGTTTTAATGTAATGCTCATTAACTACCTTTCCTCTCTTCTCTTGCATCCAAGTGTCATGCCAACTCTGGTATTTTATAACAGTGTTATGTTAAATAGCAGTTAGTGCTTAGATGCTGTTCATATGATTTACCTTGGAGTGAATGTATCTGAGCTTTGCTGCAACTTGTGTAGGTTCCCATTGAAAATACCAAAGATATTTTCATCTGGAGGAAAATTTTGATACATCTGCAGCATTGGCTATACATGAAAGCCCCTTTACAAAACCTTTTATCTTTAACATGACAACATTTCATAGTAATTCCCCCTATGTGTGACTCTTGTTAGGGCTCTTTTGGGAAAGGTTTCTTTCCTATGGCCATCTTCCGAGTGGTTTTGGTTTGCTGAACGTAAAGATGCGTTGCACACGCTGTGAATGAGGAGGCATGGCAGCAATTTCAGAAGTTAGCAAATGATGTTTGCTAGTATTTTGCACTGATGAGTTGTTTATTTTAAGGCATGGCAGCTAGAGCCTCAATTGCAATTGGATAAAATGATTGCAACCTAATGTCATTCCGTAGTACAAGAAACACAGGGCATTTGATAAAAAAGATTCCTGGGAATTTCCAGTATGATTTATATTTATATTACAAAAAGATCCTCTATAGTTCGAGTAACTTGTTAAATTTTGTCAACAGCAGGCTTTTCCTTTTGAAATGGGCGGACAGAAATGAACCTCTTTTTAAAAGCTTTTTCTTCCAAAAATACATGGGAGATGAAAAGTACTTGGATGCCAGAGAAGGTAGTTATTTACTTTTTTGTAAAAGGTAAATACCATCACTATGTGCAGGCATTCTTACATAGTGGACAAGACTGACAACATTTTGGGAAACAGCTGATCAGTAGGGCCCTACTTAAATCAAAAGTTTGCAGAAACTGCAGAGCCTGCAATATTAGGCCTCTATTGCAACTTATTTAGGGCTTTACATACACAATTTATATTCTCAACACAAATAAGCTCTGGAATTCATTGCCAGAGGATGTGGTGAAAGCTATTAGTGTAGATGCATTTAAAAAAGGTTTGGACAAGTTCCTGGAAGAAAAGTCATTTAACCATTATTAAGTTAGAGTTGCAGAAATCTACTGTTTAATCTTGGAATAAGCAGCTTGGAGTCTATCTACTCCTTGGGATCCTGCCAGGTACTTGTGACCTGGCTTGGCCACTGTTGGAAACAGGATACTGGGCTTGATGGACCTTTGGTCTTGACCCATTAAGGCAAGTCTTATGTTATGTTTTAATGTAATGCTCATTAACTACCTTTCCTCTCTTCTCTTGCATCCAAGTGTCATGCCAACTCTGGTATTTTATAACAGTGTTATGTTAAATAGCAGTTAGTGCTTAGATGCCAATAAAACAGGAGCTTTGAAAGAAATATGTATTTCTAAAAGTTGTCTTTAGCCGAGAATATGGCAGTATTTAGAGGTATCTGTTGGGTTTTTCTGTTTTGTTTTGTTTTTTTGCAGAGTGTCCTACCTTCATCCCAAGACGAAAGCTCAAGAGAGAGGGCCCGTCCTCCCTCCTCTAACCTCTCTCGACAGCAGCCCCTGCAGCAACAGAGGGGAAAACCTTATATCTCCTGGCCATCCACAGGTACAACTGAGCTTAGGGAAGCACCTCATCTCTGGGGAGTCATTAGTGCACTTAATCAAGAGTGAAACCTGTTTTTCTGTTCCAGGTGCTGGTGATCCAGGAGTAGCCATGCCATTACGAAGTATGTCAGATCCAGACCAGGAGTTTGAAAAAGAGGTAAAGGAAGATAGATATAGATATCTATATATTTTTTTTTAATAAGTTCAAGCATCCAGTAGGTCTTGTAATGATGGTGAATGTGTTAACACTTGCTTGTAGAGAAGGGGCCATTTTTAAAAAATATTCCTGTTGCTTGTAGACTTGCAGGTACCTTTTGCTTGCAGACCTTGCAGGTACCTTTTACCTGCAGGCCTACAGGCAAAATTTCATAGGAAGATCAGCAGCATTTCCCTTTTGAAATTCAGGGTTTACCAGCTCTGCAAGTTCTCCTGTACCTGAGGGCTTGCGCCTGCTTTGCAGCATGTTCAAAGTTGGTGCCATAAAGAAAATGCAGTGATTTAAAAATAAAATCCCTTTGCTGTGCTTGCTGACCCCCACCCCTGTGCCTTTGCATCATGGGTACTTATACATGCAGAGGGGAAGGATCATCTTCAGCGATTGCTTGCTATCCAAGTAAAAATCATTTGAAAATTGTCCCAAATCTCATTGTGGTTCATATACAAATATCTAAAAAGAATTGCTTCTCTTACAAAGTAATGCTAGGATCCTCACTGTTCCATTAGTATAAAGCATTTGTTTATAAGACACATGCTGGCTCCTCAAATATTACTTTTTATAGCAAATAAGTCCTGTTTCTTGGGATTTTTAAGACTTAAATATTTTTGTCGTTTTTGTTTACTACATTCTCATTCCAGCCACAAGTACAGTCTTCTCTTATTGTTCCTGAAAGAGCTCTCTGAGGCTTCAGAGCTCTTGCATTACATTTACACAAGCCCAAAGAAGGGAGGGCTATAAAAAAGGACACTCCTGTAACCATTTGAGATTATATATGATTAGAATCCTTGCTATTAGATTGTTGTATATGGCATATTCTGTAAATACTATTACCACCAAATATTTCTATGGTGTTACATGACATACGTAGCGTAGTACAAACATAAAAAAAATCAGTCCCTGCTAAATGGAGCTTACAATCTAATAAGACAAACTTACAAGGACAAGAGACATGGGGTATTTCATAAAGCAAGACCATGGTTAAAAAGAAAAGTTAGTTAAGACTTAAAAGTAGACAATCGGGCATAAGATTTAAAAGCGATTTCAAAAACGTGGATCTTTAGATGGGATTTAAACATGACATGACACACCAATTCAGAAAGACTATTCCAAGCACATGGCGCAGCCAGGTGGAAAGCACGGAGTCAAGAATTGGCATAAAGGAGGAAGGTACAGATAGGAATGACTTGTCTAATGAGCTGAGTGCATGAGGAGAGATGTAGAAAGTGATGACAGGAAGAGATAGTGAGGTGCTGCAGAATGAAGGTGTTTGTAGATAAGAAAGAGGAGCTTGTCGTCATCAGATCCTAGGAGAGAAATTTGCATGTGCTTTTATGCTGACTGCATATTCCATTATTTTGCACCTCTTGTCTATCAGGATTATAGTGTTGCCCTGTGAATATCAGCAGCTCATCTTATTGTATTACATTTTATCCCAGGACAAGTAGGCTGATAGTCCTCACATATGGGTGACATCATCAGATGGAGCCCCGACACGAAAAACCTCTGTCAAAAGTCTCTAGAAACCTCTGGCCGGCACACTGAGCCTACTGAGCATGCCCAGCATGCCATGATATTCTCAGCCACAGGGTTCTCCCTTCAGTCTCTTTTTTTTCCGCTTTGCTGTAAGCATAGCGTATTAGGAGCTCTGTGAGTTTTTCCCTCACTTTTTCCTCACAAAAGAATTTCAGTCACAAAAAAATTGTCATCGGGTCTCCCTTCGACATAGTAATCTGTGAGTATTTTTTTGAGTCAATTTTCGGTCGATTCCTGTCACTCTCATTCGGTATCCGCAGGTCATCGACTGTTATTTGGCCTAACTTTCTAACATGGCCTCCGGATTCAAAAAATGTCCAGATGGTAATCGACATAGTTCGGTTACAAACCCGCACAATGTTTGTGTTTTGTGCTTGGGATCAGGCCACGATGTCCGGGCTTATACAACTTGTGCCCAGATGACACCAAAGGGCAGGCATGCTCGATTGGACAAGATGGAGGAGCTGTTTAAGAAACTCTCCATCGTCGACGTAGTCTCCAAGAAAAAATCACTCTCAGTTGAAAAACATCGAGGAAAAAAGAAGATCGGTGACCATCTGTCACCGACACCCCCATCAGTGTCCTCCATAGCGTCTTCCTCTGCATCTAAGGAACATCGAGAAAAAAGACGCCATCGACACCATTCCATCACTGATCCATTGGATGGAAATGCACCGGCATCGACATCGAAGGACATCAAGCCAATGCCCAAGCGAGTCTGGGTACTGAAACCAATACACCCTTCTGTACCCGAGGAACTGAGGCGCTCTCTACCGGGATCGGTGTTAGAGACCGTGCCACCACGTTCAGTCGTGGAAGTGCCAGTAGCGCCAGTCTTACCTTCTCCTGTGACAGTGGACCCAGTCCCAGTCTCCAGGGAAGAAGTGACTTCCATGATCCAGTAGGCCATCGTCGAGGCTTTTCGAAAATTTCAGCCTCCCATGCCACCATCGGTACCGACACCAACTCCGCCATTGACATTGGATCCATCGATTTTTCAGCCTTTGCTGAATAGAATCGACACATTGATTGGAGTTTTTCCTCCACCGGCACCGATGACGCCGACTCTTCCGGTGCAGCCATCGATGCCAAAACATTCACAGATGATTCCTTCGATTCCAATACCAGGCTCATCGGAGGATGATGACAGGGATTCGGATTCCATCCCGGGACTATCGGGTCGTCAACATCACCGAATACCGACAAGACCATCGATGCCAGTAAAGGACCCCTCGATGCCATTGTGTCCCGGTCCATCGGGTGACAGTCGACATCGGTTGCCATCGATGCCATTGAGACCCATCGATTCCCCATCAATGCCTTTATTACCTCCTATGCTGCCAAAGCAGATTCCATCTAAATCTGCTTCTAAAACAAAACATCATCTGCAAATACAAGAACCAGATGATCCTGAATCCACCTTACCATCCTCCGTATACTCCTTGGAAGGATGTTGACACTGATACTGATTCAGAGGAATTACAGTCTGAACCTTCTCCACCAGAAGAGAGAAGGAAGTCCCCTCCTGAAGATTTATCATTCACAAACTTCATTAAGGAAATGGCGGACACAATTCCTTTTGAATTACTGACAGAGGACACAAGACACAAGGCTCTAGAAGATGCACCAAAGGAGGTAATGGCCATACCTATTCACGAAGTCCTTTTGGAACTCTGGCATAGGTTATGGGAGCATCCTTGCTCGGTACAGGCTGTAAATAGAAGAGCAGATGCCACATACCTGGTACAACACCCCAGGTTTCCAAAAGCCTCAATTGCCTCATCACTCTGTGGTCGTCAAATCGGCTCAGAAAAAAGCCAGGAAACAAAAAACACACTCTTCTACCCCACCAGGAAAAGAACAGAAATTCTTAGATACCTTAGGGAGAGAGGTTTTTCAGGGATCCATGCTGGTATCTTGTATTGCGGCATACCAGCTTTATATGACACAGTACCAAAGAAACTTGTGGAAGCAAGTTCAAGGTATTGCCAATGATCTCCCTCAGGAACAACGACTAATTGCAAAAGGGCTTGAATCTGGCAAACACGAGGTACAGGCAGCTTATGACTCATTTGAGACATTTGCCTGCCTCTCAGCATCGGGAATTAATGAAAGGAGGTGGGCTTGGCTCAAGGCATCCGGACCTCAGACAAGAAGTCCGAGAGAGACTGGCAGATCTTCCTTGTACTGGAGAGAATATCTTCAGAGAAAAAATTCAGGCTACCGTCTCTCAGTTGAAAGATCACCAAGAGACACTCCGTCAACTCTCTAGACTACCATCAGATCAGCCATCCTCAATAAGAAAATCGACCAGAAGGGAAACCAGGAGACCCTTCTATAGGCCTAGAAGATATTACCCACCTACTTCTTCAGCGCATTCAAAGGGGACGTGCACGCCAACCAAAACAGCAAAAAACCCAGCCACCAACTCAAACTGGACCAGCAGCGGGTTTTTGAAATCAATCAAGGGAACCGAAGCCTTCCCATCAACCCTATGCCCCACTTACCAGTAGGAGGTTAACTCCATCTTTTCAAACACCAATGGAGTCTCATCACAAAAGACCAATGGGTGTTAGCCATACTAAATCAGAGTTACCGTCTAAAATTCAAAACAATACCTTCGCATTCTCTACCCATTCCACTTTGGACAAGCATGGTCATCACACCTCAGTTTCAAGTAGAACTCTCTACTTTGTTGACTGCCAGGGCTATCGAACCAGTTCCCCGGTCTCAACAAGGCAAGGGGTTCTAGTCCTCTATTTCCTAATTCCAAAGAAAACAAGCGGCCTTCGCCCTATCTTAGACCTCTGCAATCTCAACAAATTTCTCCAAAAAGAAACATTTTGGATGGTATCTCTGAGAACCATCCTTCCTTTGCTTCAACGGGGAGATTGGCTCTGTTCTCTAGGTCTTCAAGACGCTTATGCACACATTCCCATTTCCACACAACATCACAAGTATCTGCGATTCATCGTGGCAAAACAACATTACCAGTATCGAGTCCTACCATTCGAACTTGCCTCTGCTCCTCGAATATTCATAAAATGTCCAGCAGTGGCTGCTGCACAACTAAGAAACAACAGCATTTATGTTTTTCCATACCTAGACGATTGGCTAATCAGAAGTCCTTCCAGGCAGGGAGATCTGTCTGCCTTGAAAAGCACAATAATACTATTACACTCCCTAGGATTTCTAATCAACTATCACAAATCCCACATCAAGCCATCTCAATTCCTCACATTCATCGGAGCAGACCTCGACACCACAGTGGCGAAAGCTTTTCTTCCAAACAACTGTGCCAACAATCTAGCATGTTTGGCGAATTCTATAACCCAGTACCAGTTCGCATCTGCCCAACAACTTCTAGTGCTACTAGGACACATGGCCTCGATAGTACATGTTACCCCTATGGCGAAGTTAGCCATGAGAAGAACTCAGTGGACTTTGAAATCTCAATGGCTACAAGCTTTCCAACCACTGTCGTACACAGTTCAAATCACCCACCAATTACGCCTATCGCTTCAGTGGTGGATAACAGTCAACTCTGCAAGTCTTCTTGACGACAGATGCCTCCAACTTGGGATGGGGAGCTCACATCAACAACCTTCAAACACAAGGGACGTGGACTACGCTCGAAATGAAGTGTCAAATAAACTTCTTAGAACTTTGAGTGATGCGATATGCCCTTTATGCCTTCAAAGACTGCTTCTCAAACAAGACTGTGCTGATACAGACGGACAACACAGTAGCAATGTGGTACATAAACAAACAGGGAGGCACAGGCTCTTATCTGCTCTGCCAGGAAGCGGTGCAGATTTGGGCTTGGGCTCTAGAGCACTCCATGCATCTCCGAGCAATTTATCTGGCAGGCATACAAAACGTCCTAGCGGACGATCTCAGTTGACATTTCCATCCCCATGAATGGTCTCTGGATCCACGTGTAGCGAGCAAAATGTTTCAATGCTGGGGTCACCCAACCATAGACCTCTTTGCGTCTAAACTGAACCACAAAGTGGAAAGGTGCTGCTCCCTCCACGGCCGTCGACAAGCATTCTCTAGGGACGCCTTTGCTTGCCCCTGGAACACAGGTCTTCTATATGTTTATCCTCCAATTCCGTTCATAGCCAAAACTCGCGTGAAACTACAACAGGACAGAGGAACAATGATCCTCATGGCCCCGTACTGGCCTCGGCAAGTATGGTTTCCCATGCTCCTCGACCTCTCGATCAGAGAGCCAATTCGCCTGGGCACAGCACCCACTCTCGTAACTCAGAATCAGGGCAAATTGTGTCATCCCAACCTGACAACTCTTGCCCTGACAGCTTGGATGTTGAAAGCTTAATTCTGCAACCACTTAATCTTTCAACACAAGTCTCTAAAGTTCTCGTAGCTTCACGAAAGCCTTCCACACGTAAATCTTACCACTTTCAGTGGACTAGATTTACCAAGTGGTGCACACAAAACGGGTTTGACCCTTTCTCTTGCCCCACTCCTTCTTTACTAGATTACCTATGTCATGTTTCGGATTCTGGTCTCCAGACATCCTCTGTAAGGTTACACCTAAGTGCCATAGCGGCATACCACAAGGGAATAGGGGATGCGCCAATAACAGCGCAACCCCTAGTAAGTCGGTTTATGAGAGGCTTACTTCACCTTAAGCCTCCCATTCGACCACTGGTCACTGAATGGGACCTAAATTTAGTACTGACAAGACTCATGCAGTCACCGTTCGAGCCTCTACAGTCCTGCAATGAAAAATTTCTTACATGGAAAGTATTTTTCTTAGAAGCCATTACATCGGCTAGAAGGGTCAGTGAGTTGCAAGCTCTCGTCACACACTCACCCTACACAAGGTTCCTGCATGACAGAGTAGTCCTTCGCACTCACCCCAAATTCCTACCAAAAGTAATAACGGATTTTCACATCAATCAATAGTCTTGCCTACTTTCTTTCCAAGACCTCACTCTTACCAGGGAGGAAGTGTGTTACACACCTTAGACTGTAAATGTGCGTTAGCCTTTTACCTGAACCACACTGCGGTCCATAGGAAATCCACCCAACTCTTTGTTTCTTTTGACAAAATAAAACCAGGAGTTGTGGTAGGAAACACTCTCCAACTGGCTAGCAGACTGTATCGAATTCTGTTATGAAAAAGCAAACATTCCTCTCCCCTGCTGAGTAAGAGCACACTCCGTAAGGGCTGTGTCTACATCAGTAGCACACTATCGTTCAGTGCCCATCCTAGACATATGTAAAGCTGTAACATGGAGTTCCCTTCACACCTTTGCAGCTCATTATTGTTTGGACAAAGAAGGATGACAAGATTCAGCCTTTGGACAATCTGTCTTAAAGAACTTATTTCCAGTATAACCCCAACTCCTTCTACATCCATCCTGCTGTGATTTCAGGCTGCCTCACTCTTTCCAGCAGTACACAAGTTGTTGTTCTTGTTGCACAAGTTGTATGCTGTTGGTATAATGCAAGAATGACTCAGCCTCTAGCTTGCTAATCACCCATATGTGAGGACTATCATCCTGCTTGTCCTGGGATAAAGCAAAATTGCTTACCTTGTAATAGGTGTTATCCCAAGACAGCAGGATGTAGTCCTCACAGAACCCGCTACCCCGCGGAGTAGGGTCCGATACGTTTTATTATTTTATTTTTTTAGCTTACGCTTACTGCTACAAAAAAGACTGAAGGGAGACCCCTGTGGCTGAGCATATCATGGCATGCTGGGCATGCTCAGTATGCCGGCCAGGGGTTTCTGGAGACTTTTGACGGAGGTTTTCCGTGTCGGGGCTCCATCTGATGATGTCACCCATATGTGAGGACTACATCCTGCTGTCCTGGAATAACACCTATTACAAGGTAAGCAATTTTGTTTTCTCCAGTGATACATAGTCTCACTACTGTATAATTCATACAGCTCAACATTGTGTAGGTTCTGTTTTCCCCACATGCTGTGACTTCCTTCTGTGGATCAATATGTCAGTGTACAGTTGTATTTTCAGCGCTTTACGAAAAGGTTTCCCACTGATAATGTTTTTGCAGAAGGTTTTGCATAAATGTTTCCTGCTGATCAGCTTCTTTCCACAAGGTGCTTCTTGGGTTATTTGTGTGTGGATCATTTTGCAGCCAGAAGGATACTTATTGCCACTAAATTAATGGTCATAAAAATGCCATGGCTGGATTTTTGGCACGGTGTAATGCAGAAGATGCCATTCAGAAAGTAGGCTACCAGCCTTTAAAAAGACTTGGGGGAAGATAAAATAAAAACACTGTATTTTGCCGCTGTTGAGCAAACCTCTTTCCAGAGCAAACCCCTAACAAATCCTTATTTTCTTTTTGATTCCTTTTAACAGCCTGATTCGGATTCCACCAAACACTCCACACCCTCAAACAGCTCCAACCCCAGTGGCCCTCCTAGCCCCAACTCTCCTCATAGGAATCAGCTCACGCTCGATGGACTGGATCAGTCAACCTGTGACGCATAGTGCGCCAGCACTCTCGCTGCCAGGCATTAAAAGTGCAGGGAGCCTTACTTCTGGGAGTCAGTGCCAAGAAGGATGCTGAATTTCTGGTGTTGCACATGGAAAAAAAAATTATAAGTCCAATCTGTAGGTAGAAAACATCAATTAAAAAAAAAAAAAAAAGAGAGAGGTTGACTTTATTACATGGTGATAATGCTTTTTATACACAGTTGCTCACTGTTACCAGTTGAGATTCATGGACTCAAGTCATGTCTGTGTGATAGTGACACTGTTCTTTTGCATTTTAAAACATAAATACCCCTCAGTAAATATTATCCCTCCTTGATGTACGGTGCTGCTTATGCTAAAAAAAAAAAAAAATACAAGAGAATGAGATGCTGCTAGTATTAATGCTAACCAGTCTCAGTAATATTTTTCTGTATAATAGTGATGTAATGTCTTGTTAGCAGGAAATCCTTTTAGACATAATTTGGAGCTCAGCATAGGAAACAAAAGCAGGACCAGTTACACACTAGGATAAATACACTATTTGCTTTTTCCTGTGATTGTTTCCTGAATCTTGTAGAATGTCATAGAAAGCAATGGGCTGCTTTCAACATCTGTGGCACCATAATGAGGCAACACGAAAGTTGTAGTTTGAGGCCTTTTACTCATTTATACACTACATACTGAACTACACATCTATATCTTTCTACTGTTGATTCCTGTATGTATTACTGTTACCTGTCCCATTCTCCCTTATACTGCTAGAAGCTTTATATTCATTATCATATCCATTAGCCCTGGCTTATAGGACATCGGTAAACACTCTGAATGCAGATTTTAATCATTTCCTGCCATTTCTTGCAAGGAAATAACTTGTTTTTAAGTTAACAAGAGCCTGCTGCAGATCTTGTATGCAGGCCATATATCGGCTGTATAGAAGGGCTCTGTGTGCCAGAAAACTGGAATTGTCCAATCCAGTAATTCAGGTGGAGCTTTTCCTGGGTGAGAATTTTTCTGTGTGGTTTAGGTAACACATCCTATAAGTAAACATGGGATCTCTGTAGGCTGTGATATTTTATTCGACCAGTGTAAGATCCCCAGAGATATGGTGTACCTGAGCTGCTGAGACCACATAAGTCACATCTGAAGAAAAGGGATCCATATGGTCTCTTCAGGCCCAGAGGTGCTGGAGGGTTCTTATGTCAAACTGCAAAGAATCCCATTCTCTCCAGGATCGTTGTAGCTACTAGAAATGTTAAATATTTCTGAAGTGCACAAAACTTGAGATTTGTCTCACGCAGACGCTAATGAATCTGTTTTGTTAGTAACCAAAGTAGACTGTGAAGAACATGAGAGGGGGGGGGATGCTGCTTAGCTTCTCCCCGCTTTTCACGTTTACGCACACCTGCATGAGGACCCCGTGATTATTAATCAAGATTGATCATGTAGGAAAAAAATGCACAACATACCTGTAAATTTTTGCTGTGGCCCCTTGCAGCAGCTTGTTTCTTCATGTATATTTAATCTCATGCTTCCATGTATTATACAATTAATAATCCAAAATTCATGACCATGTTTTCTTTTAAAGCTTGTAATTAATTCTGTGACTGGCATATCCAGTTTGTTATTGTCACACTAGTGTGCCTTCTGTGCCAATTCTGCAACAGCTCAATATTACTTATTTAAAATTTGGTTTTAATGGGCAAATAATGCTACAATGGCTAATGCTTCTTTCTGAAACACTGTACAGGACTTGCACTTATTTTTATTTTTTAAGGGTGTTCTAGGCAACATTTAATCATATTCCGTTAATTGTTTGGCATTAATCGCTTTTCTCCGCAGATTATCAATGAAGAGGGCTCAGTTGGAGCTAGACACTACTGCTTTGGGGTATTCTGGTTTTTACTTTTTTAAATGTCTGTCTTTGTAATTATTGAATTGTGAGAACATTTTTGAACAATTGACCTGTTAATAAAACAAAAGAGGGAGATTTTAAAGTTCATAGTGGTCTGTCTTGACATATTAAAACACTTTACATGAATACATATCATTGTTTCATAAGAGATTTATCTGTTTGGAAAAAAAAAACTGTTTAAGTGAGAAATGCTTTTAAATGACCTGATGAAAGTTACAAGAAAGATGTACTCTTATTCAAATCACTTTATGCATAAATACTTTAATATTAAAGAAAAATATTTTGGACCTTTCTGCTAGTATCTACTCGGCAAGAACTTGCCTTATAACATAGTAAAGCACAAGATTCCAGTAGCCAGAATTGGATGGCTCCTCAGCACTTCCACCTCCAAAAGATCATCATTCCTTTGTAGAGAAAATAATTTGTAAAAAGTCTGATACGCCAAAATTACCACCTACTCCTTCATTGGAAGAAATGTTTCCCATTTTTGACACGATGGCTTTCAGATTAAGTACTGAATCCAGTATCTCTTCTTATCCCAGGACAAGCAGGATGCTAGTCCTCACATATGGGTGACGTCACTGACGGAGCCCTATCGCGGGAAAACTTCTGTCAAAGTTTCTAGAAACTTTTGACTGGCAGCCTGAGGCTACTGAGCATGCCCAGCATGTCATGATATTCTCTGCCACAGGGGTCTCACTCCAGTCTTCGTCTTTCCGTGCTGCCATCAGCATCGCGGTTACCGGAGCCCTGTGAGACTTCTCACATTTTTGACTGAAAATGTCACCTTAAAATTTCAATTTTCTCCCACATCGGGTCTTCATTTTTGTCACCGGACGGTCACAAAAAATGGCATACATTTCTCATTCTCATTGATATTTTTTCTCTCAGAAATTCTCATAGACTGCTGTCTATACCAACATGGCATCCGGTTTCAAGAAATGTCCTACTTGTAACTGAACCATGTCAGTAACAGATCCACATCTAGAATGTGTGATCTGTCTCGGAGAAAAGCATGACATCTTCATGCTCACAATGTCAAGAAATTGCCCCAAAGGGTCGGAAACTTCGGTGGGAAAAGATGGCTCATCTTTTTCAACTACAATTAATTCCATCGCCATCTATGTTGACTAAATCCTCTCCCGCAGGAGTAACCAAAAAACTCCTAATAAAGAAATGACATGTCGAAGATCCGGGGACGCTACTTCACTGACCACGTCTGTCATCGACCAGGTCAGTTTCGGAACCGAGACCAAAATACAAGCATCGACATAGTCTACCTTCGGCGTCCTCGACAGAACAGTCTGCGAAACGGCAAAAATCCGCCAATACTCTGCAAACCTCGGTATCTACCATGCCGTCATTGTCATCGACACCATTGCCAGTATCCACTACTCCGGACTTAACGGTCCTCATCCAGAAGATGGTAGTGGAGGCTTTGCAGAAGCAACATACGGCATCACCGTCTATGCCGGCGGTCATGTTGGTGCCATCGTCGATGCCGGCGGAAGTCATCGAGCTGATACCATCGATAACACCAATGGTTCAAACTACCTCGATGCCGATGATGTCTTTGATGATTACATCACTGGTGCCTTCATCCTTCTCGATGCCTACCCCAATGGAAAACATTCCATCGATGCCAAGCTCTTTGATGTCATCCACACCGCCATTTTCTATTCCTATTTCAAAGTTTTCCTTTCTTTCTTCATCAGCATCGACTATTCCATCGATATCACAATCTATGTCTATCTATACCACGGCACCCACCATACCTCCACTTCATAAATCGAAGCCTAAGTCATCCATTAAGCAAAAACCATTGATGACTGAACATCTTCAATCACAGCCCAAGCTTCCAACTTCAGAAGAAAGGGCACTACATGATATTCTAACCAAAAGATATCATGACTTACTATCCTCCTTACCATCTCGCCCAGAAGGAGAGCAAGTTGAGGATCTTTCACTGGAAGAACCCTTACCAGGACCCTCTGGTGTACATCCTCTTCACAAAGTTACACCTCCTCACCAGATACCTCAGTATGACACTTGGTCTGACACTGACTCCGATCCCTCATCAGAAGACTTCGTCAGACCCATCTCCACCTCCTGCAACAAAACAATCACTTCTAGAGGATTTTTCGTTCCCGCTTTTTGTTCAGGAAATGGCAGATTCTATTCCTTTCCAGATACGTACGGAGCAGGATGTAAGACAGCAAACTTTGGAAGTGCTCCAATTTGTGGATCCCCCGAAGCACACTCTGGCTATTCCTGTTCATGAAATTCTTTTACAACTGCAGTAACGAATTTGGGAACACCCCTGCTCGGTTCCTGAAGTCAACAAGCGGATAGAATCAACTTATCTGGTACAACCCACCTCTGGGTACCAAAAAACTCAGCTACCCCACCACTCCGTAGTAGTGGAGTCAGCACAGAAAAAGTTCAGAAGGATAAGAGCCCATTCCTCAATACCTTCAGGAAAAGATAATAGATTTCTGGACCAAATGGGCCGCAAGGTGTTCCAAGGGTCAATGCTGAATTCCAAAATCTCAGCATACCATTTATACATGACCCAATACCAGAGGAACCTCTGGAAACAGATGGAAGAGTTTGTGCCATCCTTACCCACACAGTATCAGGAAGCTACACAAACTATTATAAATAAGGGCTTAGATGCGGGGAAACACGAGGTAAGAGCAGCCTACAACAGCTATCATACAGCCTCACGAGTTGCTGCATCTGGCATCACTGCAAGATGCTGGGCCTGGCTTAAGGCCTCTGATTTAAGACCAGAAGTGCAGGATAAACTTGTCGATCTTCCCTGCCTGGGCGATAATTTGTTTGGTTCCAAAGTGCAGGATGCAGTTTCCTAGTTACGAGATCATACGGAAACTTTGACAACTATCCTCACTGCCACATGACTCTGCTATGCATGCTACCAGAAGGCCACCAAGTAGAGATGCCAGACGGCCTTTCTACAGGCAACGTAAATACTATCCCCCCACATCTAGACCAAGGCATCCTAGATCTCAGCAGAGACCTCAGCAGAGACAACAGAGGGCAGCAAGGGCACCACCAGCTCCGCAAACTGGCCCTGCTACCGGCTTTTGAAAGTACATCCAGGAAACAAGGCCTCTATGTCAATCCTCATTTAGCACTACCAGTAGGAGGCAGACTGTCCAACTTCCACATCAATTGGACATCAATAACAACGGATCAATGGGTCCTATCTATAATAAACCGAGGATACCAACTCAGTTTCATTTCAATTCCTGCAGATTTTCCACCGAAACATTCTCATCTCAGCGAAGATCATGTTCTTCAACTTCAGCTGGAATTATCCACCCTTCTGAGAGCCAGGGCTGTCGAGAGAGTGCCCCGGACTCAGCAAGGCAAAGGTTTCTATTCCCGTTATTTCCTCATTCCAAAGAAAACCAGAGGCCTTCGTCCTATCCTAGACCTCAGAAATCTCAACAAATTTCTCAAGAAAGAGAAATTCAGAATGGTATCCTTAGGCACCATGCTTCCACTCCTTCAAAAAGGGGATTGGCTTTGTTCTCTGCATCTTCAAGATGCTTATGCTCACATTCCAATATTCCCCCCTCACCGCAAATATCTGCGCTTCAAGGTAAATGATCAACATTTCCAATACAGAGTTCTGCCATTCGGCCTGGCCTCTGCTCCCAGAGTATTCACCAAATGTCTGGCAGTAATAGCAGCACACTTGTACAAACAAGGTGTTCATGTTTTTCCATATCTAGACGACTGGCTCATCAGAAGTCAATCTCAACAAGGAGCTCTAACTTCTTTAAATCACACCATTACTCTACTTCACAACATGGGATTTCTCATCAACTATCAAAAGTCCCATCTTACTCCCTCTCATCTCCTCCAATTCATAGGAGCAGAATTGAACACCATCCTCGCAAAAACCTTTCTCCCTGAGGATCGGGCAGAAACACTATCTCTGTTGGCAAACTTGATTTACTCAAAGAAAACAGCCACAGCTCATCAGCTTCTAACATTATTAGGCCACATGGCCTCCACAGTGCATGTTACTCCTGTGGCAAGACTAGCCATGCGAATAACTCAGTGGACTTTAAGATCTCAATGGATCCAAGCCATTCAACCACTTAATTCTCCAATTCAAGTCACACACCAGCTACGCTCATCTCTGCTTTGGGTGAACAAGGTCAATTTGCGCAAGGGCCAAACTTTCCAGCAACCAGTCCCACAAAAAACTTTAACTACAGATGCATCCACCTTGGGTTGGGGAGCTCACATAGACAATCTCCAAACCCAAGGTTCTTGGACAAAACTCGAAGCAACATTTCAAATCAATTTCCTAGAGCTTCGAGCTATACGTTATGCACTGCATGCATTCAAGGACTGCCTTTCACACAAGACTATTCTCATCCAAACGGACAACACAGTAGCCATGTGGTACATCAACAAACAGGGAGGTATGGGCTCGTATCTCCTTTGTCAAGAAGCTGCACAGATTTGGGGTTGGGCCCTGAACCACTCAATGTTTCTTCGGGCCACTTATCTGGCAGGAATTCACAATGTAGTGGCAGATCGACTAAGTCATCAGTTCCAACCGCACGAATGGTCCCTGGATCCCTCAGTAGTGACCAGGATATTTCAACGTTGGGGACAACCGACAATAGACCTCTTTGCGTCACATCTGAATCACAAAGTGGACAACTTTTGTTCTCTACACACACAGAACAATCAGCCAGCCAAGGACGCCTTTGCTCGCCCTTGGAACTCAGGCCTACTATATGTGTATCCTCCGATACCGCTCCTAACCAAAACTCTAGTGAAGCTACAACAGGACAAGGGGTCCATGATACTCATAGCCCCGTATTGGCCTCGACAAATGTGGTTTCCCACACTTCTAGACCTCTCAGTCAGGGATCTCATTCGCCTGGGAGTAGCTCCCACTCTCATAACTCAGGATCAGGGTCGGTTGCGCCATCCCAACCTTCAATCCCTATCCCTGACGGCATGGATGTTGAAAGCTTGATTTTACAACCACTCAATCTTTCAGCCAATGTCTCTCAAGTGCTTGTGGCTTCACGTAAACCTTCCACACGAAAGAACTATTCTTCCAAATGGAAAAGATTTACTTTGTGGTGCAGGCAAAACAATATTTATCCTTTCACTTGCCCCACTACTTCTCTTCTAGACTACTTATACCATCTTTCAGACTCTGGTCTCCAGACTTCATCTGTAAGAGTACATTTAAGTGCAATCTCAGCTTACCATAACAAGGTAGGAGATGCACCTATATCCACACAACCTCTTGTCAGTCGGTTTATGAGAGGTTTAACGCACCTTAAACCACCAATTCGACCTCCAGTCACAGAATGGGACCTGAATCTGGTTTTAACAGGACTCATGCGTTCTCCTTTCGAACCTATACATTCCTGTGATCTTAAATTCCTCACATGGAAGACTATCTTCCTCATAGCCATCACCTCGGCTAGGAGGGTTAGTGAGTTACAAGCACTTGTCACATACGAACCTTATACAAAGTTTCTACATGACAGAGTGGTTCACCATACACATCCAAAATTCCTTCCCAAAGTAGTTACAGAATTCCACTTGAACCAATCCATAGTTTTACCAAGGCCTCATTCTCACCAAGGAGAAACAGCCTTACATACCTTGGACTGTAAACGTACTCTATCATTTTATTTAAACCGCACTGCAGTCCATAGGAAATCCAATCAACTTTTTTTGTTTCTTATGATCCAAACAAACCAGGTAAAGCAGTGGGTAAACATACTCTATCTAATTGGCTAGCAGATTGCATACAGTTTTGCTATGAAAAAGCAGGCCTTCCTCTCCAAGGGCGAGTAAAGGCACACTCAGTAAGAGCAATGTCAACTTCAGTAGCACACTATCGTTCCGTACCAATCATTGACATATGTAAAGCAGCAACATGGAATTCTCTTCACACCTTTGCAGCTCATTACTGTTTGGACAAACAAGGACGACAAGATTCAGCCTATGGACAATCTGTCTTGAAGAACTTGTTTCCAGTTTAAACCCAACTCCTTCTACAACCAACCTGCTATGATCTTCGGCTGACTCATTTCAACAACAATACTTCACTGTTGCCTCAATACAAAATGACTCAGCCTCTAGCTTGCTAATCACCCATATGTGAGGACTAGCATCCTGCTTGTCCTGGGATAAAGCAAAATTGCTTACTTTGTAATAGGTGTTATCCCAGGACAGCAGGATGTAGTCCTCACGAAACCCACCCGCCACCCCGCGGAGTTGGGTCTCAGATTTTTTCTTATTTTATTTTTACTAACGATTATTGCTACATACAAGACTGGAGTGAGACCCCTGTGGCAGAGAATATCACGGCATGCTGGGCATGCTCAGTAGCCTCAGGCTGCCAGTCAAAAGTTTCTAGAAACTTTGACAGACGTTTTCCCGTGATAGGGCTCCGTCAGTGACGTCACCCATATGTGAGGACTACATCCTGCTGTCCTGGGATAACACCTATTACAAGGTAAGCAATTTTGCTTATATGAGGCAAGGGTTGAAGTGGTCCAGATGTAAATTTAATCTCAAGTTCATGAGTTGGTCTTTTTCCAAGGACAGATTAATGCCAGAAGACCCTCTAATTATATTGGCTGAGCACGCAAGAGGGTTCAGAATTCTGTGATTTTCTCCTATCTTTTGGATGATGACCATTGAACAGGTCTTCCATCATATCCTTTGCCTCTCCATCCCAGGAGCACATTGCCAACTTTAGGATATGTTTTACTCCACTTTTATTCAGAAAATGGCAAGGTAAATATAATTTAATCTTCAGCAAGAAGCAGTCCCTAGAGAGAATGTGTTTTGGTTGCTTAAATACATTAAACTAATTTCTAGAGGATCATCATATATTAAAACCTCAACAATGTGTTTTTAGAAAATCCCAGAGGACTGAAACGTTATTGTCTGTATGCTACCATGCTCTATGTGGGCTTGATAGTGGTGGTGGTGAGATTTTGCTTTTCCTGGATGTTTCAATCATTTGTGATTCAGTGAATCACAGCATTTTGATTGAACAATTGTGCTGGTTTCAGGCTGGGAGATTAGGTTTTAGCCTAATTTTACATCTTTCCTTATGAGTCAGCATCAGCAGATGAGTTTTGGAGATCAAAAATCTCCTTGGCAGCCTTTACAGGTTGGAGTTCCTCAGTGTTCATCACCTGTTTTATTTAATATCTGCAGCCTCTGTCCTGTCACTTCTGTGCATGTTGTGAAATTTTAAATTTCCACAGATAACATTCAATCGCTGTGTCCAATACAAGAGAATTTAGCATCTGCGGTTGACACTATCATTTTATGTTCATGATATTAAGTATTGGTTTAACAAAAATAAACTAATGATGAATGTTGCAAAACACAAGTATTATAAGGATAAGTTGATGGACCAAGTAGTTTGGGAATTGATGGTACCTTGCTCCCTGTGTCCACCATTGTGTCTGACTTGAAGGTTCTTATTCCCATTTTTCTTTAATACCTCAGTTGAAGGCACTTCTAAAAGTGTCTTTTTTTTTTTTAATTATGTATGGTGCACTGTTTGAGGTATATTTTACTAATGGAAGGTTTTCATGCCATTGTTCAGGCTTATATATTAACTTTGATCGATTTACTGTAACTTTCTATGTTGGGCTATCTAATTGTTATGTAAAGGTGCTTCAAATGCTGCAAAATTCAGCAACATGTTTAATTGCTTCCTCAGTGATCATTTATTTTTTCTTATATTCTAT
The DNA here is from genome assembly GCF_901001135.1 of Rhinatrema bivittatum. Taxonomy (NCBI): domain Eukaryota; kingdom Metazoa; phylum Chordata; class Amphibia; order Gymnophiona; family Rhinatrematidae; genus Rhinatrema; species Rhinatrema bivittatum. Next base: position 39,871,388 of record NC_042618.1, on the reverse strand, counting down.
TTCCAAACATATCACAGATGATGATCTATATTGATAAAATAACCACATATACACAGCACAATATATAAGTACAGTTAATAGCATACAGCATTAAAAATCCACCAGCTGTTGCTACAATTCACAACATATTCCATGATCAAAAAAAGGCCTCCAATAACAAAACAGCTTTCACTTTTTCCTAAATTTTAAATCATGTTTTTCACAGATAGCAGGTAAACTATTCCAAAACTTCAGATCTTTGGACATATAACCTCAGTTATGTGTCAATTGCATTGGTTGCTAGTGATCAAGAGAATTCAATTTAGGATTCTTTTTTTGATTTCTAAAGTTTTGAAGAGCAAGGCCCCACAGTATTTGAGAGATTTGTTTTTGTTCTATGTGCCAGGCCACCCTTTGCATTCCTCAAACAAACTCCTGCTAACAGTGCCCTCCTTTAGAGAGAGATGTTCAGCTTGGAGAAGACACGGCTGAGGGGGGATATGATAGAGGTCTTTAAGATCATGAGAGATCTTGAACGAGTAGATGTGACTCTGTTATTTACACTTTCAAATAATAGAAGGACTAGGGGGCATTCCATGAAGTTAGCAAGTAGCACATTTAAGACTAATTGGAGAAAATTCTTTTTCACTCAATGCACAATAAAGCTTTGGAATTTGCCGCCAGAGGATGTGGTTAGTGCAGTCAGTGTAGCTGGGTTAAAAAAAGGTTTGGGTAAGTTCTTGGAGGAGAAGTCCATTAACTGCTATTAATCAAGTTTACTTAGGGAATAGCCACTGCTATTAATTGCATCAGTAGCATGGGATCTTCTTAGTGTTTGGATAATTGCCAGGTTCTTGTGGCCTGGTTTGGCCTCTGTTGGAAACAGGATGCTGGGCTTGATGGACCTTTGGTCTGACCCAGCATGGCAATTTCTTATGTTCTTAAGTGCACTGTCAGACATTTTCTATTGTGTGGACAAGCTTATGGAACACTATTCCAGTGAACTGTACAATATAAATGATTTTAAGTACTCTTGCAAGTTGTTAATATACTTACTTCAACAAGTCTTTGGCTAGTTTTAATTTTTAAATTATCCAAGCGGTTTGTATTTGTTAAAATTGTAAATGTTTTAAATTTGTAATCTGCTTAGTATGGTCAGGTACTGGAATAGGAAAAATATGAAAGTATTTTAAATAAATACATTGACATCCAAGCAAGTAGTAGCGATTCCAATTTATAGGCTTCTGCAGGAACCTCAAGCAAAAAAGTGATAGACTCCATTATTTACCCTTCTGGTAGCAAGAAAAGTAGACATTAAGTATAGGGGGAATCCATTTTTTTGTCATCAAGGTACTGTTTTTACACAATCAGTAGTGAAGATGGCGTTAAAAGAGAAAAATGCTCAAAATCATTTCAGTACATCTCCAGTTAAGGATGCAAGTATATGAGATAATGTAGCAAAGGTAATTTTTCCAGTTGGCTATGATTTCTTCAATAGTAGTCACTTATTGCATATGATCCAATATACAGTACATACATTCTTCTTTTCAAAAGCTACACATTTTAGCAGAAGTCCTGTACACAAGATGGAACAGTTCTTACTAGTAATCGAAAAAACCAAGGAAATTGGCATGCACCTTAGTTGATCACTCTGATTCTTATAACACACTTCTAGAATATCATCAGTAACTACTTGAGTCAGAAGATTTGCTTGGCTGCATGCTTTGGGTCTAGGTGAGAACATGCATGACAAGATGGCAAATGCCCTAGGCACAGGTGACAAATTTCTTTAGGGAGAAAATGAAATAAGCAGTAGATACCATCAAAGGTTATTGTTACCCTGCTCACTCTTTCAGTAGCCACTGCAAAGCAACTTTCTGTTTCCAGAAGTTCTCTGCAACAGTAGTATAAAAGACACTACTTCTGCTCTGAAAGAAGATACTATCCATGTCCTTATCAACACCCACGTCTGCAACAGCATCAATCCAGTCCACGGGCCAGGGAAAGAACACAGACAAAACTTAATCCAATCTTTTGACTACAATCTAGTCAAACCTCATTAAACTTAAGCAGTCTTCTAGGCCAGGATGGTCCTTGATAACAATGTACTGTTGGGTATTGAGAATTATCAAACTATAGACCGGTAAGCCTGATTTCAGTGCTGGGAAAAATCGTGAAAACTATTAAAGAATAAAATCACAGAACATATAGATAGACATAATTTAATGGGACACAGCCAGCATGAATTTACCCAAGGGAAGTCTTGCTTCACAAATCTACTTTTTTTAAAGGTGTGAATAAATGACAAAAATGAACCGGCATTTGGATTTTCACAAGGCGTCTGACAAAGTTCCTCTTGAAAGGCTTCTAAGAAAACTAAAGGGTCATAGGATAGGAGGCAATGTCCTTTTATGGATTGCAAACTGGTTAAAAGACATTCTCCTAGGACAAGCAGGATGGTAGTCCTCGCAGATGGGTGACATAATCAGATGGAGCCTGGCATGGAAACTTTTGTCAAAGTTTATAGAATTTTGACTGGCACACTGCGCATGCCCAGCATGCCACTATCCGGGCATCCATGTGAGGTCCCCCTTCAGTCTTTTTTTCTGTTGTGATAGTTGTCTTGCGGTTTTTGGAGCTCTGCTCTACAAGTATCTTTCATGCTTAAAAACAGCATTTTTTGCCTGTCCTACATTAGGTCCCCCTTCTCCAATCAGTGCTTTTCCTGGCACAGTAGCTTTTTTATTACCTCTACCTTCTTTCTGGTTCGTTCCTGGCATGTCCCTCCCAGGTGGCTGCCAGCCATCGACCATTCACCAGCTTACTTTTATGGCATCTGGTTTTCATTAGGGCCCGCAGACCATGTCCATCTTGTAAGAGCATAGACGCAGTGTATTACGAGCGAGCTCAGATATGAAAGAGTGAGATTTATTCAGATGAAATAGGTATCATCATTGTGAGCTGAGATGAGTTTTGGGGTAAGCAGTTTCCCCTGAAGAAGAATTTTTCGAAACCTGGCCATGTTGGGATAAAGCGCTACTGTGGTCTTGTTTCTCAGCAACCTATTTATCAGTGTGGACTGAGCTAAGTATTCTGTAATAAGTTTCAATAATGAAAAGTCATCAGTGTTGATATAGAGAGATATATCATCATTGAAAAATCTTTTTCCCAAAAAAATTTGATTTTGGGGATTTGAGTGATAGAATAATCTCATTTTTTAGACAAAAATTCACAATGAGTACTGGTTTGAATTTTTTGAAGTTTTGAGAATGCAATTAAATAATAGAAGGTGGACAGTGGTTTGTTTGTGATTACAAATAAGGAGAGGTAACCTGGATGGTACTTCTTGATTCATGTTTATGAAACTACCACTTTCCATTAAAAAAAAAAAAAAAAAAAAAATTTCTACACAGAAGAATTTGTCTATACAGAAGATTTGTGAAATTTTACTCTTTTTAGAGATAAGGTTGAAATAAAAGAAAAAGAAAATAATTTAGGTTTAGTGGATGTGGGTTCTTCAGTTTTATGAGTGTGATTATTACCTACATTAGTGAATTTTGGGTTTGGTGGCTTGATAAAATGGCAAAAATGTTTGGGCCTAAGAAGCCTACTCCATCCATGCCTGCTTTGGAGTCCTCTTGATGCCTGGGGGTCGATGGGAACTGATGGATAACCCTGCCCCTTTCCACACCTCCGGTTAGTTCTTTCAAGAAGCGAGGAGCCGGTGATTGACCTTCGCCGATGTCAGTGCTCTGCAGGACTTCAGGATCCTCAGCTTCCTCAGTACCAGGGAAAGACCGGACCAAGCACCGTGGGGGTCCAGCAAGCATCAATACTGGTTCCAGTGCAGCACCAGCAATAGCTGCCCCAACTGAAGAGACCTCATGGTGAGGAGGCCCCATCCCCCAACAAGCCTGGGAGTCCCAAGCATTTCCCACTGTTAACTGTGCTGGGCCCTGAGGCTCCAGGGATTCCTCGTCCCCTTCCACCAGTCCTGCCTTCACCAGTCTTCCATGTGGAGTTGGACCGTAGAGTGCAGTGCTCCGAGCCCTGCAGGGTGTCTAACTTCCATCAGGGCTGGCCCCTATACAGACCCCGGAGCCTGTGCCATCTCTTGGTACCCCTGCTCGAGAATCTGGACATCCTACTCAGTGTCCTTCCGATGCAACCGGTGCCCTGTCTGATAGCTTGTAGTATACACACATAGAGAGCGAGAGATTTTTTTGTACACACAGTGAGGGATAGCTCTAGCTAGACAGCAGAGACTGATTTTGAGCCACTGGCAAGCTACTAACTTTGCTTAGCAGTGCTTGCTAAGCATTGAAATGAACTCAGTCTGTCACCTTGATTGAGTGTTGTGCTAGATAGATGCTCAGTCAGTATTGAAATGATACAGTTCTTCAATAAATTATATTGTTACATCAAAACCCCAAGTAGCTACTTCCAATTTCATCATGCTATGTAAGTGAAGGGGAGAGGAGGGAATGGCATGTGTAGAGGATTCTATGACCCTGCAGAACCAGCCCAGCTTGTCAGAAGCATAAGCAATAGTAGCAGTGAGAAAAAAGGGAGTCATGCCCCTTAACTTAAAAAAGACTTCTTTAGCTGCAGAAAGCTAGGAATGTAAGCCAGCCCAAGCTATAAGAACTTCAAATTGGGAGAATATATGCCACCCCCACTTGTTCGTCTCCTTGCTTTGGAGCAGGGGCAAAAGGTTGGAGAACCATGAGAGGCTGGCTTTAGCAAGGCAAGGATAAGAGCAACAGAAGTGCAACACCCAAACCCAAGAGTGAGTTCTTCCATTATTACTGCTTCTAAGGTAATGAAAGCGTACTTTAAAACATGGTTTCTAAGGAAGAATTGTGTTTTGGATTCCCTGAATCAGAGGATATGGAAGAGCTAGCAGCCACTGAGAATTTGGGATCTCTAGTCAGTAGTGTGGAAGGATATAGATGGTTCTGACAGTGTTGAGCGCAACCCCCAGGAAGAGCAGATAGTGCAGTTAGAAAGCATAAGCAATGCCCCAGGCCTTTTTCCTCAACCTCAACTCCAGTGCCAGCAGCAGCAGCAGCAGCAGCCACCCCCAAGGATCCAGAGAGATTGTGGAAGACACCCATGGTTTGGAGACACTTTAAAATGAGGAAGGCCTGGCATTTTGCTCAGTGTATTCATCACTATAATATGGCCACTAGTCAAGGGAAAGTACTGGGGCATCTGACAAATGCTGGTATGCAGCATCTCCTACAGAAACATCACTCACTATCCTTGAGAAGTACTAGGTCTGGGAAACCCCTCTGCCACTCAAAGCAGAAGCAGTAGCAAAAGTATTGAAAAGGGGAAGATGTTTTCCCCAAGCTCACCCCACAGCCCCTTCCACCAATCAGGTAGCAGGCCAGCAACCCCCTGCCATGACAAGCCACCATAGAGCAGATAGGGTGGTGTTCTGCATCACTATCCCTGGGTGAGAGGCAGGCAACATCCAAAGCAGTGACAAAGTGTTTGGGAAATGTTTGCTCTTGATGATCAGCACCTACAGACAGTGGAGAACCTGGGCTTTAAGCATCTGCTGCACCTCTTAGGCCCCCAATTACAAAGCACCCGCCAGGACTGATTTCAGCAGACAGGTTATCTCCACCCTGTACAATCAGTGCTGTAGTTGCAATGCAGGTGCAGCTGGCCAAGGCAAAGGGGCATAGCATGCATTTCACCAATGACAGAAACTGGCTGAGGCAGGGGCAGGTAGCATCTCTAGCGGGGACCAAGCATCAGGGTTCTGATGTGCTGTGCTTCACAAATTGATTGATACCACCCATATCTCATGCAACATCCTAAGATCAATAAATATTTTGGAGGACTGGCAGATAGACCAGAGAGGCAGAAGTGTTCATGCATGCTTTTATTTTGTGACAGATAGAGGTGCAAATAAGATAAGAGCAGTGGAAAATGGAGGCTATCAGAGGATTCATTGCTTTGCATACTTTCTGCATCTGGCATAAGGGAAGACTATAGTGATAGGAGTATACTACCGTCCACCTGGTCAAGATGGTAAGACTGACAATGAAATGCTAAGAGAAATTAGGGAAGTTAACCAAATTGGTAGTACGGTAATAATGGGAGACTTCAATTACCACCAAAAATATCCAAGATTTCGTGCAAAATACAACGATTAAGTAAACACTACTGTAAAACATGTTGTATAACAATATTTCAGAGTTAACGTATGTGTTTTTATGAAAATAATTCACTTACTACCTTATTAGGACCATCATACCACCCGTGGCATGCATGCATTTGATGCCTGTATTTTCAGCCACATTGGGTCATCTTTAATCATCGGTCCTATAAAATTTAAATGCAAACAGTCTTTTTTGCTTTTTTTGTGTTCAAATAGTATGTGGAAAAGAAGAGATTTTACTATCATGCAAGTCCTGCTCAGTTACCTCTACTGGCGTATATGGACAATACACTTGCTGCTGTCAAGCAAGTCCCGCTCAGATGCTTCTATTAGCGTTTCAAGAACAATACACTTGCCTCCTCGTTCAGTGTAACTGCATTCGTTGTTCTTCCAAATATCAGCGCTGCCGCGCTGTTTATCGAGATCCTGCTTTGCCACACGGGTGTCCCCCGTTCGTTGTATGCTAGCGCTGCCGCGCTGCCGCACAAGTCGGGATTAAGCGCCACCGCTGGATCCAGAAGCCACAGCTAGAGCAGCTGGCAGCAGAGACCCTAGCCCCATCCCCAGCAAAGGAGACTTCAGCAGAAATCTCTGTGCAATGCTATCTGACAGATCTCATCAATGACATGACCACAGATCTGCTGGCATATTGGGCACATAAGTCTGTGGTCTGGCTAGACCTGGCCAAGATGGCTCAGCATTATCCTTCATGTCCACCAACTAGCATGCTCAGTAAATGTGATTTCCTAGCGTGTAGCAGATGGACTCAGGACCAATGGGTATAGTGTACTCCTGTTAGCAGTTGGAGACGGATCAGATTTCAATATGACGTCAGCCCCTAGTACATATACCCCTGCAGGAAGTGCAGCTCTTCAGTATTTTCCGTCTCCATAGCAGTTAGGGACTATCTGCACGCTCTCACGGCGTTAGATTCAAATTCAAAGAAGAAAACCCAAATTTAAAGAAGAAACCTACCTGAAGACGAGCCCCACTCTCCTGCGGTGATACCCTCATGTCCCTCCCCCAGTTGAGATTCCCGAGGTGGTTTCTGTGGTCCCTCGGAGGTAAGCCTCGGTCCGGCATCCGAATCGCGGCGAGGACCTAGCCCCCGATCCTCTGGCGTGGCTGAGAGGCAGCGAATGCACCCTTGAGCGCGGCGGTGAAGGTATTTGCCCTCTCCCCCTGCAGCCGGAGACCGCCCGGGACGAAACCGGGAAGCACCGAAGACAAGGTAAGTAGAAATCTTCTGCTTGAATCCAGTCTCTGAGGATCGAGGAGGAGCACAGGTCACCGGATGGGACCAGTGCCACCGGGTTAATCTGCCCTAGCAGGGCCAGGCCCCGGCTATTTCCCAGGGTCTACCCATGTGGAGACCCTCCGAGGGGGTCGCCATATTGCCCGCGTGCTCGCCATCACCATCTTGGCTCTATTCACTGTGCCGTTCGAGAGTGCACAATTCGAGCTAGGCGCACAAAGCTCTTGTGTGCATAAACTACACACACATAGAACCTTGCGCGCATAAGTTACGCGCACAGAGCCGGGCACATATCTACGGCTGAATGCACAGCTGCGCACACAACTACTCGCTCATTTTAAGCGCACCGGAGCGCTTAAGAGTTTACATGCCGACAGCCATGGCACCTCCAGAAACAGGGATAAAGGCTCAAGGCCTCTGCCCAGCATTACACTAAGGAATTACATTCCTTACATTACACTAAGGCTTCTGCCCAGCACCTACACTAAGGAAAACGAAATTATCAGGTAAGTAATTTCTCCACTTCTCAGTGGCAGGGGACATTGTGAGCCCTCATTGTTCATGGCTAGCACTAGAGTATTGTAAAAGCTGGTCTTCTTGAAAATCAATTGGGATGAGGGCAAAAGTCGGGCTGGCGCCCAGATACGTGCGTATACGTGCGTATCTACCTCTGCGCGCAGATGTCAAAAGTTTTCAAAAAGGGGTGGGGCATGGGCATTTCAGGGCATGAGAGATGTGCATGTAAATATGTATGTGCCTGGGCGCACTCCCAGGACCAGTGGCACATATGTTTACTTCTGCTAGGGATGCGGTGCAAGTTAAAAAGTAAACAGAAAAAGCCATTTCTCAGGGGTTTAAAGGATCCCGGGTAACTGGGGGGGAGTGCAGGCTATCAAACCAGGGTGGTTTGGAGGACCTTGCTGTTAACTGGGTGAACTGGTGAAACTGGAAATGGTGTGGATGCATGCCCTTTTTAAAATTCCCTGACTTATGCAGAGGAAGTGAGATTTATGCACATAGATTGTGCCCACTTAAAATTGGGCACACATATGTACATAATCAGGCTATTTTATAACATGCATGCATAATATGCGTGCAAATTATAAAATGGCTGCATATCTGGGTATGCACCGACACACATGTGCCAAAGAGCATCCACGCGCCAGCTTGAAAGTTATCATCCTTGTCTGCTTGGTTGATAACAGTTTATGGACTTCTCTTCCAGGAACTTGTCTAAACCTTTCTTAAATCCAGCTATTCTAACTACCTTAAGCACATCCTTCAACAATTAATTCCAGAATTTAATTGTGCTTTGAGTGAAAAAGAATATTCTCTGATTTGTTTTGAATGTGCTACTTATTAACCTCATTGAGTGTCCCCTAGTTTTTGTATTTTTTGAAAGAGTAAATAGCCAATTTACATTTACCCATTCTATTCCACTCATGATTTTATAGACCTCTATCATATCCCCCTTCAGCCACCTCTTCTCCAAGCTGAATAGCCCTAACCTCTTTAGTCTTTCCTCAGGGGAGCCATTCCATCTCGTTTATGGAGGCAGTGCATGCAGATATGCCTCATGTTTATTCACTGTGGGATACCCTGAAAACCAGATCTGTTTGTAGTACTCGGGACTGGAATTGTTTATCCCTGCTCTAGAGCAAGTGGTCACGTTATAAGACTCCACAGGTGGGAAAAGTATTCTGTTGGCATGCACCAAGCACAAAATGTCTAAAAAAAATGTTTAATTTAAAAGTATATTCTCCTTTTATGGGTATATAGTACTATGTTAATAGCCAATTGCATTTCATGCTTGTTGAATTTTCAGTATTAAATTGAAACCTTCAACAGTGAAAGAATTGAATGGATTATTTAGAGAAGAAGAATATAATTGAATATCCCAACCAAATAACCAAAACTAAGTAATTATGTGGCAATGCAGCTTTGTAAATTGAAATAATTTACACAGTGAGCATGGCCATAAGAAAACGTCATAAGAGCATAAGACTTGCCAAACTGGGTCAGACTGAGAATCCATCAAGCCTAGTATCTGTTTCCAACAGTGGTCAATCCAGGTCACAAGTATCTGGCAAAGATCCTATGCTTTTTATTACAAGTATATGCAAAATTATTAAAAACAAAACACTCAAGAAAATACAATAGAGAATTTGGAATGAAACAATGGAAGAATGGAGTCAAAAATTGGGAAACGTATTTTGAAAACTGTACACAATATGCTGCTGCTTAGAGATCAGCAACTAAAATGAAATATCAAGTTATTCAGAGCAAAGAACAGAGGCGCTCTTCTCTGAGCACAAAATCAGAATGTTAAACGTACCTGATCAAGCAGTAAAAAAAACTCATGAGAGGTTTAGAGGGATAGCATTTTATTATAATATATATGTAATTGTTAATTTCACAATGTATTTTATGACCAAAACAATTTTCCTCCTTCCATTTTCCTGATATGCCAACTAAAGAGAGATGCAGATACATCTGTGTGAAGATACTGTGTGTGCCCAGAGGGGAAGAGATGTACCGCACAGAAGCAGAGAGGAAACACGCACTCTATTTTGGCAATAAAAATGTATTAAATTTAAGAAACCTTTGCTCTTAAATACTACACTCGTTTTCATCATACAAAGGGTTAATGAAATAAGTGCCACTCTCTTTCAGACAGATTCCCTTCAGGGCATCTTCTCCAGAATATAAGCCATGCACATCCTAGAAAAGAGTCAGAGGAAAATATTCCTAAGATATAATAGACATCAACTGAGGTAGCGCCTTATATAATTAAACTGACTAGGTACATGTTGATTTGTACAGTTCTTTCGTCCACTTATGGTCCAAAAGAATTTTCTGATGCATTTCACATCTTCCCGGGAATAGTAGTAACTCTTTATATAATCCCACTATGCCTTTAAAATATTCAGATATCGGGAATTAACTAAATTCAACTGAGATACAACTCTGTACAATATTATTAACCATCAATACTACTCCAGAATAATCTGGAATTTTAGTAGGCTATGATGCTTTTTATTGGACCAGCCTAAGAAGATGCTGACACCAAAGGGCCATTCTTAAGACGTGCCAGAGACCTCTGCAGTCTTGATTGCTCATGTAGTATTTACCAGCTTTTTCTTCTGCATATCCTACTAAGATTCCAGTTTTCTTCAGGACCAATTTGGTTATTAGAACTTGTTCCAAGTCATAAAGCTGAAAAATGTGACCCATACCTCATGCTTGAACTCTAGCCAAAAACAAGTACAAGCGCATAGATGCTCCAATGATCCTCTCAGAGTCCCAGCAAAGATATTTTCTCTTCCAACTAGGGATGTGCTTCCTTTCAATTTTAAAACAAAACAACCCTGCCTCCCCCCAAAAAAATTTTGTTTGGTTTGTTTTTTGAGAAATCATCTCAGGCCCTTACTATATAGCCCCTGACATAATCTCCCAACCTCTTATCCTAGCCGTTGGCTTTGAGGACTTCATGGGCAGGAGTGATCCTACCCTACCATTGTAATTATAGGAAATGGCACCGGTCAACCCAAGGTTTGTGCCATTATGAATAATTGCCTTGGGTTGACCGGTGCCATTTTGTTATATGGCAATTATTTATAACGGCGCTGGCATCAGGATTGCCGGCGCCATTTTATACAATTACATCAGTTAGGCAGGAGCCACTGGGGATTTCTCCTGTCCCTGAACACACTTCAAAGTCTACTGATGGGGGAAAAGATTGGGGGGGGGGCTGCTGGGGGCTATGTGGGAAGGGTTTTTATTTGTGGTGATTTCAACATATTTTTGCTTCCTTTTTCTTTTCTTTTTTTCAATTTTGTTTGTTTTGTTTGAAATAAAATGAATGAAACAAATTACAAACAAAAAAACCCAACAAGATGTTTGTGCACACTCCTATAGGTGGTCTTATATTAGAATTTATCCCACTTAAATTAGAGGTGGGATAAATTCTAATGTAAGACCCTTACACCTCTATCCCCCAACCTGTCTCTTCACCTTTTTAAACCAACACCCTGGGTATCATCCTTGCTTGTAGGGCACAATACCAACCATCTTTCTAATGACCTCTTTCCTTTCTCTGCCCGAGCAGTAGGACAAGTGGGCTACTTTTGCAGCTCCTGAACTTCCTCACCATTTACAAAGAAGCTATAATGATATGATCATATTAAATTACATTGATAAATATTTACAGAAAGAAAGGAGCTTTTAGAAGTACAAATTACTCACAGCAGTAGTATTTGTAGGCGAGTCAAACATAGGATTCTCAAATCCTTTCTCAGCAGCTTCTTCAAAAGGCTCTAGATCACAATGTTTCTTCCAGAATCTTGTTAAGCTAAAAGATAGCAACATGGAAAATTAATTAAGTACTTGTTTATGCAGTGAAATCCACTGTCTTTGATCTTAACTACTTGTTTCCCTTTAATCTGCTAAAGGGATATACTTTTTTATTTACTTCGATAAATATAAAATCTTAACCAGAGTAGGATTTCAACTCCATTTTTCCTGTGGTTCCACAAATCAAAAAACCCACCTATAGGTCGATACAGTTATGCCGCGTTAGAAAGAGTGCGGCAGTGCCAGGCGCACCCTCGTTCCCTGCACGCACAGTTCTCTTCACCTACCGCTCGATACTCTCTTCAAATTGCATGCAAATGCAAGCCGCGTCTGCGAAGCGTTAGGCGAAGGTTAGGCCCGCGCAACCCATTTTACTGTTTAGAGCGCCTATACAGTATCCTGGGTGCGCGGGCCTAACGCTTCACGGCCACGCTGGTATCTGTCATTTCAAATGCCATTTCAAATGACAGGTACCAGGAAGTGGACAGTTATGTTCTCCGATGCTCGGCAAACTTTCCCCCAGCCCCTGCTCACCTGCCCTGGCCGCGTCCGGTCTCCGATGCAGCCCCAGTCCTGTCCCCTCCTCCCGAAGCAAAAAAAAACAAAAAAACGAAAAAGTAGCAAGAGAGCGAGGGGAGAGACGGGCAATCCTACGCTCGGGCCTGCAGTCCCATGTTCTCTCCTCCCGAAGCAGGGCGCGAAAAGCAGCCTTGCTCCGGGAGGAGGGGGGGGGCAGTTTTAAGCGACGAAGTGACTTACTTTTGCAGCCCCCCCCTCCGGACATCGGCGACGACCGCGGCTCCTGCCTCCAGCTGTCAGACAGACGCATCGCACGTGGGAAAGCGGCCCCTATGCGTGCAATTGGCTGCTCAAGACGTGATGTCACGACGTTTGGCGTCACGGCATGTAACGTCACGTCTTGAGCAGCCAATTGCACGCATAGGGGCCGCTTTCCCACGTGCGATGCGTCTGTCTGACAGCTGGAGGCAGGAGCCACGGTCGTCGCCGATGTCCGGAGGGGGGGGGGCTGCAAAAGTAAGTCACTTCATCGCTTAAAACTGCCCCCCCCCCCTCCTCCCGGAGCAAGGCTGCTTTTCGCGCCCTGCTTCGGGAGGAGAGAACAAGGGACTGGCAGGCCCGAGCGTAGGATTGCCCGTCTCTCCCCTCGCTCTCTTGCTACTTTTTTTTGGGGGGGGGGGGGGGGGTTTTGCTTCGGGAGGAGGGGACAGGCCTGGGGCTGCACCGGAGACCGGACGCGGCCAGGGCAGGTGAGTGGGGGCTGGGGGAAAGTTTGCCGTCTACCCTTACCCCTGCCTCTAACGCAGGGGTAAGGGTAGGCGGTAAGTTAGCATGGTAAACGCGCGGCAAAACGGCAGGGTAAAAAAGCGATAGTCGGGGCGAGCGTTACTGTATGGGAGGGAATAGCTAATTCGCTCGTTTACATTTAATATACATGCCGCGGGCGGAAGGGGTCACCCGGGGATTTTAAGAGGCGGTAGGGATGAGTTAAAGGGGATAGTGTATTGTGGGAAGGGCTAACGCGGCCGGAAAGTGAGTAGAAGGCGAGTTAGGAGCAGGGTAACCACGGCCGCACTTTACTGTATCGATCTGTAAGTTAGGCCAATGGCGGCTGGCTGGAATTGTTATTCACATTGACATTCTCAATAGAGAAACTGAGAACTGGATGGGCGTGGAGACTAAAATACCCTTTGACACCAGACATGGTAGTTCTGGAGATAGATTGGGGCACACTGGCAAGGCAGCTTGGAATGGTGCTACCCATGCTGTGCCTAGTCTGTAATTTAATTAAAAACTTTCAGTACAAGTCCTGACAACCAGACATTTCTCACTAGCACTTAGCTCAATGGTTCTCAAACCTGTCCTATTGACCCCACAGCTAGCTGGGTTTCCAGGATATCCACAGTGAATATGCAAGATATATACTATGGGGCAGATTTTTATTCTTACGCACGCGGGGTATATTTGTGCGTGCTACCCGGCGCGCACGAATGTACACCCAATTTTATAACATGCACGCGCTGCCGCACGCATGTATAAAATCCAAGGTCAGTGTACCCAAGGGGGTGCACACTTGTGCACCTTACGCGCGCCGAACCCTAGGGGAGGTCCAATGGCTTTCCCTGTTCCCTCTGAGGCCGCTCCGATTTTGGAGCGGCCTCGGAGGGAACTTTTTCGGCTCCCCCCCCCCCCCCCCCCCGACCTTCCCCTATCTAACTCTCTCCCCCAGCCCTACCTAAATCCCCCCTATCTTTTGTTGTCAAAGTTACGCCTACCTTAGGCAGGTGTACCTTGCGCGCGCAGACCAGCTGCCAGCGCGCACCATCCCCCAGCACAGCCACTGTGCTGGAGGACTCGGACCGCTGCCCCCACCCCCGGACCACCCATTTTTGAAAGCCCCGGGACATACACGCATCACGGGGCTTGCGTGCGCCGCCGAGCCTATGCAAAATAGGCTCGGCGCGCGCAGGGGCAGGTTTTCGGGGTTACGCGCGTAACCGTTTGAAAATCTGCTCCTATATTTGCTTACATTGGAGACATAGTAAGTGCATTATTATCTTATGAATATTTATTATAGATCGTGTGAAAAACTGACTGGCTGTAGAGTCAAAGGGACAGGTTTGGAAATCCTCGGACATTTATTAAAGAACAAGAAACTAAAGCCTAGATTTGTCAAAATGCAGTAAATATCGCATTTGATAGGAAAAGGGGTGTGTTTTATGGTAATAGCCTATTTATTGCAATGTGCGTTATCTTAGTGCTAATTTCACCACTTGGGGAGAGAGTGAGAAAACGCCATAACGCGATTTGATAAATGACCCTGCAAGTTAGTATATCTGGTCCAAAGAGTCTTATTCAATAAAGACATTTACCATATTCTGAATAAGGCCCCTTTCCCCTTGGATGATGACTGTCGTTAGCATTAAGTTTATTATTATGATACCCATGATATGCTGGTTGTGTTTTAACAATGTTTTTTTTGTTTTTCGTATTTTTAATTTTATGTATTTTAATTTTATTTCATAATTGTACACGCCGTGACCGGAGACCTGCGCGACCGGCGCCGGAGCCCCACTGGGGGAAGGTCAGGTCAGTACACGGCCTCCCCATCCGGGGGACCCCAACGCCAGCCGCGTGCGCCGAGGCCCAAAGCCTCAGAAGGAAACGCGGCGATAAAGAGGAAACAAACCCGCAAAACGCGACAAGGCCCGCCCTCAAATAGAAGCCAGCCAACCAGCTCCAGCCAGGCTGGGCTTTAAATTCCACACACTGCTAGACGTCGCGCGCCGAAGGAGCACGACAAAGGGGCCTGCCCCTTTGTGTGCCCCTTCGTGAGCACCTGAACAGCACCAGAACCACGATTCTCGAAGCGGCTGCCATTATACTCCATTATACTCCACCTGCGCCGCCATCCCTCAGCCCAAGTCGGCCTCCCTGCGCAGTCGGCGTCGGCCCCTGGAATCCCACAACTAAGGGGCCTTAAAAGCAACCGTCGCTAATTTCCATCAACTACCCCACCCACTCCTTATAAGCGCCAACCCATTCCAGCTTCTAACCTTTACCCAGCCACTCCAGCAGTCATCCACTTACTCCAGCATCCAGCATTCATCCAGTCACTCCAGCATCCAGCATTCATCCAGTCTCTCCAGCATCCAGTCTCTCCAGCATCCAGCATTCATCCAGTCACTCCAGCATCCAGTCTCTCCAGCATCCAGCATTCATCCAGTCTCTCCAGCATCCAGTCTCTCCAGCATCCAGTCTCTCCAGCATCCAGCATTCATCCAGTCACTCCAGCATCCAGTCACTCCAGCATCCAGCATTCATCCAGTCACTCCAGCATCCAGTCTTCATCCAGTCACTCCAGCATCCAGTTACTCCAGCATCCAGCATTCATCCAGTTACTCCAGCATCTAGCCACTCCAGCATCTATCATCAACTTGCATCCAAAAAAGACATTAACATGCTACAAACCTTCTCCATTCCGATTATCCCTCGCTCAATCTCCATCAGAGCTAACGCACCGTTACTCAATCTACGCTCAAAGAGATCTCTGATTCCAATCATGATCTCCCCATTAACACAATTCCTAGGTCTATCCTTAATAACCTTAAGCCTTCTAAACTCGCAGTCGCTCTCAAAAAAATCTCACTTGCTCAACGACCATCTACTAGGCTCTCAACCGGACATATGTGCCATTACCGAAACATGGCTGAAAAACACAGATACAGCCATAATTAACCAACTACCAATACAACAATATGACATCTTCTCTATCCCCAGACCTAAAAAAAGAGGGGGTGGAATAATGTTAATCACAAAAAAAGAATTAAGACTAACTCAACAAGCCTTCAAATCTACGACTAAATTAGAAATCGGATTATTCAAATCCTCCCAACTCCAAATCTGCCTTATTTACGCCCCCCCAGGGCTCCTAGAAGCCGACCCCTCTCCACTCATCGAAATTATAGCCAAACATATCGACTCCATCTCACCTGCTATCATTTTAGGAGATTTCAACATCCATGTTGATTCTCCCTCCCCATCTTCCAACTGCGAAGCCCTACTTTCCTCCTTCCAGGCAATGGGTTTCAATCAAATCATAAATAAGCCCACCCATAAGGCAGGCCACACGCTTGACCTGATATTCACAAATGATACCATCTCGCCCATCTCCCCACCTTCCTGCTCCCCCATCCCCTGGTCAGACCATTCGTTGATAGTTACAAAACTAGCCATTAATCAAAAACAGACCCCTATTGCTCCCAAATCCTCCATCCAATTCAGGAAACCTTGTTCTATGGACACTCTCAACAACAGCCTTGCCAAAGACCTATCCAAATTGGACCTCGCAGATGCTGATACCGCAATTAATTCCTGGCAAACAATCACACACGCAGTAGCAAACACAATATGCCCATTATCCTCAAAAACTATCAACCCAGCACGCACGAACAAAAAACCCTGGTTCTCTACGGAATTAAGAAAACTCAAACAAGACCTACAACACAAGGAACTACGCTGGCGGAAAGACCCCTCCCCCACAGCATTGGCTTCTTACAAAACAGCAATGAGCTTCTACAGAACATCGATCACCCGCACCAAACGAGATTTTTATGCCAAAAAAATACACGGTTTCTTATACAACCCTAAAATGCTTTTCTCATATGTGGCAGCCCTCACCACTCCCACTTCCCCTACCTTCTCAGAAGAAGAAGCCCAAAACAAATCCACAGAGTTGGCGATTTTCTTTGACAACAAAGTCAAAAACCTACTTGGCCCACTGGCAACATCCAACACTTCATCCGTAGCATTACAACCCCCCAGCCAAACTCCTAGCCAAAATCCATCATCTACTATCCTTAAACAGACGCTAGTATCTCTTGAACCTACATCATCACTGGAAATAGAATCAATTATCAAGAAAATGAAACCCTCGTCTCACCCTTGGGACCAAATACCAACCAAACTTCTCCTCACCATTCCTAACACCATTGCCAGATCTCTGGCAGACATCATAAATTGTTCCCTCAATCAAGGATATGTCCCTGACTCCTTAAAAATTGCTTCGCTGAAACCCTTACTAAAAAAACCCAATCTAGACCCAGCCAACCCAGCAAATTTCCGCCCCATCGCAAACCTACCTTTTATAGCTAAAATAATGGAAAAACTTGTCAACTTCCGTCTCACTGACTACTTGGACTCCCACAATATCTTATACCCTTCTCAATTCAGATTCAGGAAACGCCTAAACACAGAATCCCTCCTTCTTTCTTTAACGGACACCATCCTGATGGGCCTTGACAAGGGACAATCATACCTTCTAGCCCTACTCGATATTTCTGCGGCATTTGACACGGTAAATCACGACATCCTCATCAGCCGTCTAATGGAAATAGGCATCTCTGGCTCCGCACTGCTCTGGTTTAAATCCTTTCTGAACAACAGGCACTACAAAGTTAAAATAAACGACAAAGAATCCCACCCCATCCCGTCAAAACAAGGAGTACCACAGGGCTCTTCTCTTTCCCCTACCCTGTTTAACATATATCTACTTCCATTATGCCAGCTGCTCAATAGCCTCAACCTCACCCACTTTATATACGCAGACGATGTGCAAATCATAATCCCCATCTCAGACCCCATCTCCTCAACTCTAAATTTCTGGAACGACTGCCTACAAGCCATCAACCAGCTTCTCTCGAGTCTCAACCTGGTCCTAAATACGTCCAAAACGGAACTCCTGGTTATCTCCCCTAGCGATAACCACCCCTGCACCAACAACACAATAACCCCACTAGCAAGCCATGTCAGAGACCTTGGGGCCACCCTTGACTCTAGAATGAATTTCAAAAAATTCATTAACGCGACAACTAAAGAATGTTTCTTCAAGCTACAGGTCCTGAAGCATCTAAGACCGCTCTTACACTTCCAGGATTTCCGTTCTGTGCTTCAAGCAATACTGTTTTCAAAGATAGACTATTGCAACGCTCTTCTACTCGGTCTCCCCGCCTCTTCGACCAAACCTCTACAGATGCTGCAAAACGCAGCGGCCAGGATCCTTACAAACACACGGCGCAAGGACCACATCACACCTATCCTAAAAATCTTACATTGGCTTCCTATTCAATATAGAATACTTTTCAAAGCTCTCACTATCATCCACAAATCGGTCTACCAACAATCCACTCTCCAACTCACCTTCCCTCTGGAACTACACACATCCTCAAGACCAATAAGAACTGCCTACAAAAGTAAGCTCAAGGCCCCTCCCAACAAATCATCAGTCCACAACTCCATTAACAAGCGAGCACTTTCGACAGCAGGTCCGCTACATTGGAATTCGCTTCCTCAAGACTTACGCCAGGAACAATGCCATTTAACCTTCAGAAAAAAACTTAAAACCTGGCTGTTCACACAAGCCTACCGTTGAAGGAATCCATTTTAACCAACTCTCTCACCCTTCAACCCACCCTTTATCCCTCCCCTCACTCCCAACCTTTTTCCCTTTCCCCTCTCTACCTCAACCCACCTTTTTTCCCACCCCCCCCCGCCACCCCCCATCTGACATACCAAGTATATATCCGCTGATTATAATCCATGTTTCTGTATTACTAATTTATTGTTTTATGTTAATTTATAGTTTGTAATTTTGTTAACTTATTGGTTGATTCTTGATCTCCCATTTCTGTTATTGTTTAATTCTGTCCTATCTTCCGACATCCATGTTATTACTCTCCCTGTTTTAATGTAACTTCTCATTTCTACTTATACGTTAATTGGTTTCCCCATGTTTACAAAGGATCACTTGGTTTCCCCATGCTTACAAAGGATCACTTCAAGTACCCCCAGCCAAAACTACCGGACACATTACGCTAAGAAATCGGGCCTTCTCCACAGCCGGTCCTACCTTATGGAACTCTATCCCCCCAGATCTTAGAATGGAACCCAGCCTCTCAACCTTCAAGAAAAGACTCAAGACCTGGCTGTTCAGGCAGGCTTTTCCTAACTCCAATATCATTTAACTCCTAACAATCATCACATCACCATCAACATCACTATTAGCTACCTCTTACAATGTAATTATATGTAATTAGCTGGTTTTCCTTTTCCTTTTTCCTTCTCATTCCAAGTTCAATTTTCCTTGTTACATGTAACTGCTATTTCCGCACTATTGTTCAAGTTTAAGTTTATTTTGCACTCCTGTTTCATGTGAACCAGCATGATGGGACTATTGTCTTGAATGTTGGTATATAAAAAACTTAAATAAATAAAATAAATAAATAAATGTTTTAATGTAAACCAGTACGATAAGACCTGGTCTTGAGTGTCGGTATAGTAAAAGAAGTTAAATAAATAAATAAATAAATAAATAATTATTTATGTATGTACTGCTTATAAGCCACCCAGAACTTGGGATGATGCAGCTAGAAATATTTAAATAAATAGACCAGATAATCTTACCTTGTTTTACGTTTCATGAGGAGGAATATGATTACTCCTACCAATAACAGCAGCAGACAAAGAACACCAGTAACAGAAGCAGTAATAACCACAAGAGCCTTGCTTTCAATGGATTTACCAGAATTGTTGCCAGTGGCTATTTGCATATTTCCTTTCACAATCCCAAAGGACTTTCCTAAGAAAAGAGGAAACACAATATCTTTTGTTCTGTTAATCAATTAAAATATTTTTTGTTTTCTAGTATTTTGTGGGTTTTATTGGGGGCCGGATTTAAGTTGTGTATGCTCACAGACAATGGAGGAGTAGGGGGTTGTTTCCCTTGTCCCCACCCCCCCATGGAGAAGGAGAGGACTACCCCAATCACACCTACTCATATTCTTCCCTCCCAAGGCAGGCACTCCTCTCTCCTTCTCACCTCTAGGTGACGGCTCTGCTCCTGCATCAGCAGCAGCAACCGGAGATATTCGGCCCAGTGTCTCCTGCAACCAATCGTGCGCTGACAGTCCCTAAGCACCCCGCCCCTTCCTCTCGCATGGGCTTCCTGTTACCATGGAAACCCATACAAGGGGCAGGGATGCTGCAGGCCCTGTTGGCATGTGACGGCTGCAAGAGGCCCCATGCTGCATTTCTCCATTTGCTGCTGTACTGCAGTGGTAAGCCCGGATACCAAAATGGCAGCAGTGGCAACACTTGATGGTGTTTGATGGTGGAGGCAGTTGCCTATGCTTAAATCCTAGCTTGTGTTTTATTTATCTTTTCTACCTGTATACATATAGACATATGTAGATGATGACTTCCTCCAACAGCAATACTACTTTGGCTTCAGAAAATCCACTATTTGTGATTTTCTACTAATGACTTATAGACTAGATAGACTGCTTTTTTAGGTGATGCAGCCCTTAAATTGGGTCTGTCTTGCCATGGGAAGATGTTTTGGGTAGGGGCACCCCAAGGTTTCTTTTGGGAGAAAACTGAGAAAAATCATTATGTGTATAGTTCCAGCGAACTGCCAATACATAGCATAGAAAATGGTTTGGGGAAGTTTCTAGATGGTGATAATAAGGGGTTCTAAAGTTTGTGGTTCATTTAAGAGGGTTGGGAAGAAGATCCTCTAGGGGGAGTGTTTATTAGACTAATAATTGTGGTTCACAGCTTGGTGGGGGAAGTCTCCAAGATGGATTAGAAGACTGGAAGGAGCTGCCAGCAAGGTTGGTGAGTCCAAGGATCCCCACTTTGTGTTAAATCTGTTTTTATTATATATCATATAAGAATGAATATTACCAAAGCATAACATTTGGTACATAATATATATCCTATTACATATTATTAAATAAATATTTTCTTACCCCTACCCATTTTCTTACCCCTCCTCCCATAACCCTACCTCCCCCCCATCCCTCTTTCCCTCCCTGCACCGAAGAAGCACAAGGATCACATATCAGATATCTATACGATTTAAAAATAGACTTTTAGATTCATGTGGTAAGGTTAGAATAAAGGGAAGCCAGACTGCATTTATTGCTCTTCTAGTCTTGATAGGTGATTAATAGCCAAGGTTTCCATGGTTAGTAGATTTATTATAGAAGAACACCATAATAATATAGAAGGTCCTTCTGAAGTTCTCCAGGCTGTTAGTATAGCTTTGCAAGCTAACAAATAAACTTTTGTAATCCAGAGAATCGAGACTTTATTTCTTTTGAATGAGTTAGGAAAGATTCCAAAAAGTGCCACCAGTGAAGAAAATAGAATTTTATAACCCACAACTCTATTTGCAGAATGATAAACTTTCTTCCAAAATATTTGAATTGTTGGACAACTCCAAAAGGAATGACCCAAGTGTGTTGGTCCTCCTTTGCACCTGATACATATATCAGAGTTAGTGAAACCTGCTTTGAATGCTTGATGCTGGGAAATGTACATTCTATATATAATTTTATATCTAGTTTCCCACAAGAGCGTATTGATTGTAATTTTACGCGTATTAACAAATGCAGATTTCAATACTGCAACTGATATCGGATGCTCAAGTTCTAATTGCCATTTAAGTTGCACCTTCTCCAAGGACCAAATCTTATATGCAGATTCTAATTGTTTGTACAAATATGATATAGAACGTTTCTGGGGGTTTTCTAGATCAAACCAGTTACTTAGAAATTGCCAATTAGTGTCCATGAAGGATGGTGAACCAAGCGATTGTATATAATGTCGAGCCTTAAGGTATTGATAGTAGTCAATAGCTGAGAGTTTATAAAAAAAAAAAAAAGTTCTTTAAAAGTAAGAAAAGATCCATCCGTATGTATTAATTGTCCAATGCATCAGAGTCCCACACGATCCCAAAGTTGAAATCGTGATGCATCTGATCCTGAAAAGAACTTTGGATTACCACAAAATGGAAGAAATGGTGATATATTGTCAGATAACGGATTCTTCCGCATTAACCATATCCATGTTCTTCTTAAAGGTTGTAAAAGCAGATCTGATTTGATTGTGCGAGATAAAGAAGCGTTAGGAGCATGTAAAGCATAACGAAGCGATATTGGAATAAGTAATTGTGCTGCGATGTAGGTGTCTGAAAAATATTGTGTGCCCATCAACCAGTCCCCTATATATCGTAAATTAATTGCATGATTATAGAGTTTCAAATCCCTACTTTAAGAGAGGGCTTTCATAAGAACATAAGATATGCCATACTGGGTCAGACCAAGGGTTTTCAAGCCCAGTATCCTGTTTTGTTTCCAACGGTGGCCAATCTAAGCCACAAGTACCAAATATTATATAAATCACAAGCTACTATTGCTTATTAATTACCAAAATAGCAATTTATGGGTTTTTCTTCTAGGAACATATCCAAACCTTTTTTAAACCCAGTTACACTAACTGCTGTAACTACATCCTCTGGCAATGAATTCCAGAACTTAACTATGCGCTGAGTGAAAAAGAATTTTCTTTGATTTGTTTTAAATGAGCTACTTGCTAATTCACGGAGTGCCCCCTGGTCCTTCTATTATCTAAGAGAGTAAATAACCTACATATATTAACTTGTTCAAGTCCTTTTATGATTTTGTAGACGTCTATGATACCCCCCCTCAGTCGTCTTTTCTCCAAACTGAACCTTGGACTCTTCCCCTCTTCTCCTCAAGGGAAGAAGGGAAGGTTAATGAGGTGCTTCTTCTCATGAGGAGTGGAAGAAGTATTTGGCTCCACAGCCAGTAGAGGACCAAGGGAATGAGAGGTACTTGGGAAAAGGATAACACTGAGGATGCCGGGGAAGTCCTTGAACACTGCTGGGGCTACAGAGTTACTGGCCCTAAGCAGAGATGGTTCCCTGTTGCCCATGAGTGAGTTCCTGATGTAGCTGAAGCTAATGTTCAAGACTGTGTGGATGTAGAGTACCCTAACTTATAGTGTTGGGGGACAGGAGAGAATTGATGAAGAAATAAAGGGAAGTTGAGCAACACATTCCTACCTGTATAAAGAGTGAAGAGTATTGTAGAGCCATTTCAGATTTTAGGATAATTCTTTTGAATTTTGTGCAAATTGGGGTAGATTTTAAGACATGCGCTTGCTACCCGGTGGACACACGTGGACATGCAATTTTATAACATGCGCGCGCGCATGTTATAAAATCGAGGGTCGGCGCACGCAAGGGGGTGCACAATTGTGCACCTTGTGCGCGCCGAGCCTGCGCTGAGCCACGCTGCCTTCCACCGTTCCCTACCCCCACCCCACCTTCCCTTAACTCCCCCGCCCCCCCCCCCCAGCTCTAAGCTAAACCCTCTCAAAAAAATTGGCCTATGCTGTTGCACCTGCCAGCAGATCCCCCGGCACAGCAGCAAATGGCCGCTTTGCCAGGAGCCTCTGCCCCCGCCCTGCCCCTGCCCCTTTTTGCAAGCCCTGGGACTTACACACGTCCTGGGGCTTTACGCGCATCACTGGGCCTTTTGAAAATAGGCCTGGCACGCGTAACCTTTTGAAAATCTGCCCCATTGTTAACGGTTTATTTGATAACCTTAAAGTGTCATCTTGGTTGTGAAAGCTTGTGAACTCTGATTAACTCAGTAACTTTTACTATCCTCTACTATCCTGTAAATATTTTTTTATGCTAGCTTCACCAGAAATAAATGTTAATTGTTTTGGGATATATGAGAGGGGCAGTGTTGATTTCCCTGTTCCAGTTCAAGGAAGAAGCTCTCTAGCCCTCCTGCCTCTGAGCCCGGGGCCACTACCTATCTGCTTGACCCAAACCTTTATTTAAACCCTGAGAGACTGGCATGTGGCTCACACAGGTATTAGATCCTCTCAACATATTATGTGCCGTCTGGGGGGGGGGGGGGATGTCGTTTACATACATTTATGCATGCATGATCACTGATTGGCAGATATGCATATTAATAAAGTCATATAGATACAGATATTTGTA
Organism: Rhinatrema bivittatum; assembly: GCF_901001135.1. NCBI lineage: Eukaryota > Metazoa > Chordata > Amphibia > Gymnophiona > Rhinatrematidae > Rhinatrema > Rhinatrema bivittatum. The sequence continues at coordinate 39,847,226 of NC_042618.1, read as the reverse complement.
TATCTATATATCTCGATATATAACAGATGTTATCTACGTAGTATTTGTCTATTGAAACAGTATTCTAAAATTCTGATGTACATAGACATGAGTTTGCACTGATATGTATACAGAGGTAAAAAAAAAATCTGCACATACAGAATTTTTGGAATTACCTTACTAATATTATTTGTGTTTTTACTTTGCAAAAACACTTCATCTATAGGTCACAGATCTTTTAGGTTACCATTTTAAGGTTAAGATTCATTTATTTTAAATATTCATTTACTTTTCCAGTAAATATTGGATTTTAATACTAGCAGACTTTTTTTTTTATTGTACATCGGATAGCACTTGAGAAATCTTACCATGGTTTGTCACATCACTCATAATTTCGCTGGCCAGCTGCTCTGCACTGGTTCCTGTTTCTGACGCAGTCTTGTTATCAATTATAACAATCTGGATTTCCGCAACTGATTCACGAGGAATGATTCCCAGGAGACTCTGAGGTTTATACACCTTCGATAAAGCCATCTGAACACCTGCATACCTTGACTTTTTAAACATACAAAAGATAAGTCGATATTAGCTGATCATTTTAAAAATATACACATACTTGTATTACACATTTTCAATGGGACCAGGTGTGGTTTCATTATGTTTTAGACAAGTAAGGATACCAACTCTATCAAAACATAACTGAATCTCTCCATGACTACTAATAGACAACTCCTCTTCCCTTGCAGTATCATGTAGATTTATGCTAAAGATATAACAATTTATCTCCGAATGTACAGGAAGAAAAACATCAGATTATATGATGCCATGACATTTACACATAAATATTTAAAGAATAACTTAATCATAATGTACAGATATCATACCAAATATGTGATCTACCACTAATTATCTCATCAAAAAGAGTTGTTAATTTATATTTAATGTGGCAAATCATTGAGATGACCAAATGGCTTCCTGTTATCCTGCACATGTTGATTCGGTTCTGGTTTCACCCCACAGTATACAGTGAGACATACTTCTGATTTCTATAATTAATTTGATATGATTAATTTATATCTCACCTATGTACAAAAGTACTCTAGGCGAGGCACAACAAATAAAACACAAAATCAATTTTAAAAAATTAAGAACATTTAAGAACATAAGAGCAATAATAAAAAAATATTAGTAATAATGTAATATACATCTTCAACAAACTTAATCCCCCTACTGTCCATTATGTGTCTGTGTATACATCTAGTATGTGCTATACAAATCATGATGATAATAATAATAACAATAATAATAAAACACCAGCCATAAAATTCTGACACAAAAATCAGAGAAAAACATACATACAGCAGACATAAAAACACAACACAGGGAGCAGAAAAATACAGATCCTAACATCAATAGTAAAGTCTTTTTAAATAACATAGCCGGCATCATGCTCCTAAAAGACAGCTAGTCATTCACAGCCTAAGCTTCTAACAGCAGAGAAGTGGAGGAGTAGGTTAATGGTTAGAGCAGAGGGCTGGAAACCAGGGTTGAAAACCCACTAGTGTTCCATTGTTACCTTGGGCAAGTCACTTTACCCTCCTTTGCCTCAGGTATAACCTTAGGCCTAGATCCACTAAACTGTGATGTTTTATTGGGGGGAGGTTCGTAGCGATAATGGGCTCTTCCCCTGAAAAGATATCATGGCATTGTTTTCTCCCATGCAGCATCGGCCCTTTAGGCTTGATGGCGGCCCCAACCTCAAGGGATCGCCATAGTCTTAAAAGGCCATGACAACTAAAAAAAAAAAAAAAAAAGGATCCACACCAAAAAGGAGAAAGGTGTGAGGAGGCGGTCATAGGTGACCCCTGCTCACCCAGGGCTACCACTCAAGGCAGCCCTGGCATTCCAAATGTAAAAAGGAGTCTCAGAATGATGGCCACGCCCACCCCCGCCAAGCCTGTCTGAATAAAATAAAGTATGTACACTCACTCCTCTTCCTTAAAAAGCAGTGCAGGCACTCCCCCCCCCCCCCCTCCAATGGCAACCCAAATCAGGGTATAGAGCCCAACCAATATTTCCCCCTCTCCCCATACCCCAAGTGTCAAAAATATCGTTGGTGTCAAGTGCAAACCTAAATCCCCACCCCCTGAACCCCCCGGGCCCCCTTCTCACATCTTCAGACATCAAAAGTTTGAAAGCAATCCCAAGATGGAGCCCAGGGCACCATTTTGCAAAATGGCTATGACCCGACCTTGCCCGATCACATGACTGGGGCAAGACCCGGGAATCAGACCTAGGCCATGTGATTCACAGACCTTACCCCGAACCCTATCTCAGGATTGCTTTCAAACTTTTCAGGTTTGGGGGTTTGGAAGGGAGGATTGGGGGTAGGTTTCCACTTGACACCAACGGGGGTCAGCTTTGACCCCCCCGCTCAACTTTTTTCTTTTTGGCACAGGAGATTTTACAGTTTAGAATGGCCCTTTAAATCTAACACGGGAGCTTCAGGACTCGCTTTAGTGTTCTGAGACTTCTGCATTAGCATACTAATTCCTCAGGTGGTGGTGGTGACTTATCGCAGCTGACAATTTTTAAGTCAGCCCTGATAAATTAGTAACATCAAATTGCCCATTAATGAGCTGCTTTGCACAGATTTACAAAATTCATGCGTACAAATCACATACAAAGCAGCTTATTGTAATAGGGGAGGGATTCTGAGCAGGGCCATGCAAATTATCACATATATCACTCAGTATCACCATGATAGTGCTATATCACGTAATAAACTGCGTATATCGCACGATATACACTTTTTAATACACATTATTATAGCTCTGTCGTGGCTTGATGTATCTCCCTATTAGATTGTAAGCCCTCTGGGTATAGGGGAATACCTACTGTCCCTGAATGTACTCCATTTTGAAGTTCCTGAAATGCAGAATACAAATCAATTAAATAATTTTCGTTCCTGTATTACCATGGATCAGTCCAGACTCCTGGGTTTTGCCCCCCCCCCCCCCCCCCAACAGATGGAGACAGAGAAGTTTTCAAAACAAAACTACGCCTTATATAGGATGGTGCCACCTACAGTCTGGCAGTATTACTCAATGTCAAAGCAGAATGGCTCTCAAAAAAACCACCATAACTATGTACAATAACCCTTCAACAAGAAAAAGAAATAACCGGTTCACTTAACCCTCCTAGGAACTAAACCTGTAGAACCACTTGAGGACGGTCAATCCAATTTCTGCAGATCTGAAAACAAATCAATCAATAACTGAGCGGACTGTCCCTTACTTCCATGTGTTCCCCGGGTGGGACTCTGGACTGATCCGTGGTACTACAGGAACGAAAATTCAGGTAAGAAACTAATTTTCCTTTCCCTGTACGTATCTGGATCAGTCCAGATTCTTGGGATGTACCAGAGCTTTCTTACCTGGGATGGAATCTGGAGAGGCCCGCTCTAAGCACTGCTTCTCCAAAGGATCACCCGGTGCCTGAACATTCAGTCTGTACTAGTGTCTGGCAAAGGTATGCAAAGACTTCCAAGTTGCTGCCCTGCAGATCTCCTGTGGTGAGACCATTTGACACTCCGCCCAAGAAGATGCCTGCAAACGGGCAGAATGAGCCCGAAGACCAAACGGTACAGGCTTACCATGCAGCAAATATGCCGAGCCTATAGCCTCTTTCAACCAGCGCAAAATCGTAGCTTTAGATGCCATATTTCCTCATTTTGGGCCAGCCCACAGCACAAAAAGATGGTCCGTCACACGAAACGCGTTAGTAACTTCCAGATAATGCAACAACACCCGATGAACATCCAGCTTCCGTAAGTCTTTAGATATAGGGTCTGACCAGTCCAAAACGGAAAATGACAGAAGCTCCACTGACTGATTCACATGAAAAGCAGACACCACCTTCGGAAGAAAGGAAGGAACTGTCTGAAGGACACACCAGAATCCGAAATTCTCAGAATAGAGCCTGGAGCTCAGATACCCTGTGAGTAGATGTGATAGTGATAAGGAAAATCACCTTTAACGTGAGATCCTTTATTGTAGCCGTTTTCAGAGGCTCAAAGGTCACCGTACACAGAGGGCCGGATTTTAAAAGGGTTACAAACTTAAGCACATAACCCTTAAAAACCCCCCCTGCGCACACCGAGCAAGCCCCGGGACGCGTGTTGTGGGGCAGCGTGACGTTCGGGGCATTCCAGGTGGCATGGTGCAGGCCCGGGGGCGTTCCGATGGGCATGACCGAGGCCTCCGGACCAGCCCCCGGGTCGGGTGATGGCGCGGCAGCAGGCCATCAGCACGTGCGAGTTATGCCTACTTCGAGCAGGCATAACTTGTGCGATAAAGGTAGGGGGGGTTTAGATAGGGCCGTGGGGGTAGGTTAGGTAGGGGAAGGGAGGGGATGGTGCAGGGGGGATGGAAGGAAAGTTCCCTCCGAGGGCGCTCTGATTTCGGGGCGGCCTCGGAGGGAACGGGCAGTGCACGCAGGGCTCGGCGCGCGCAAGTTGCATAAATGTGCACCCCTTTGCGCTCGCCGACCCTGGATTTTATAAGATACGCGTGGCTACGCGTGTATCTTATAAAATCCGGTGTACTTTTGTTTGCGCGTGCACTGTTTTTTAAAATGTACCCCAGAGCTGAGAGAACAAAGTTCAAATTCCAAGAAGGACAAGAGTGCCTGATCGGGGGACGTAAATGTTTGCCCCCTTTAGGAAACGAGCCACATCGGGGTGAGCAGCCAATGCCACGCCTTGAATGGAACCACACAATCAACCAAGAGCTGCCACCTGAACCCTCAGGGAACTACACGATAAGCCAGGGGTCGGGAACCAATGGCTCGCAAGCCAGATGTGGCTCTTTTGATGGCTGCATCTGGCTCGCAGACAAGTCTTTAATAAAAAAGTAAAAATCTAATAAAAACCCCCACCCTCCTGACCCCCCCCCCCCAAGACCTGCCAAAAGTCCCTGGTGGTCCAGCGGGGGTCCAGGAGCGGTCCGGGAGCGATCTCCTGGACTTGGGCTGTCGGCTGCCAGTAGTCAAAATGGCGCCGACGGCCCTTTGCCCTCACTATGTCACTGGGGTCGACCAATGGCGGCGGTAGCCCCTGTGACATAGTAAGGGCAAAGGGCCGTCGGCTGCCAGTAATCAAAATGGCATCGATGGCCCTTTGCCCTTACTATGTCACAGGGGCTACCGCCGCTATTGGTCGACCACAGTGACATAGTGAGGGCAAAGGGACGTCGGCGCCATTTTGACTATTGGCAGCCGACAGCCCAAGTCCAGGAGAGATTGCTCCCGGACCGCTCCTGGACCCCCGCTGGACCACCAGGGACGTTTGGCAGGTCTTGCGGGGGTCAGGAGGGTGGGGGGTTGTAGTAAATTAATTTTGGAGGTCTTGGGGTGCGTCAGGAGGGTGGGGGTTTTTGTTAGATTTTTACTTTTTTATTAAAGATTTGTCTGTGAGCCCTGGACCCCCGCTGGACCACCAGGGACTTTTGGCAGGTCTTGGGGGGGGGGGGGTCAGGAGGGTGGGGGGTTGTAGTAAATGAATTTGGCAGGTCTTGGGGGGCGTCAGGAGAGTAGGGGGTTGTAGTAAATTAATTTGGTAGGTCTTGTATGGCTCTCACGGAATCACATTTTAAAATATGTGGCGTTCATGGCTCTCTCAGCCAAAAAGGTTCCCGACCCCTGCGATAAGCCCTTGGCGAGTCTGGATTGTAAGAAACCTAAAGTATCCGACACCGAAGACTGAGTAGGAACAATCGCCTGGTCCACACTCCAAGATTCAAAGATTCTCCACACGCGCACATACGTGAGATTGGTGGATGTCTTGCATGACCGGAGAAGTGTTGCCACCACAGCGTTCGAATACACTTTGCTCCTCGGGCAGCGCCTCTCAAAAGCCATGCCACTAGACAAAAGCGATGAACCTCTTCCAAACACATGGGCCCTTGATGGAGAAGGTCCGGGAGCAGTGGCAACCGCAGGGGACCCACCACTGCCAGATTGACCAGGTCCGCAAACCAAGGCTGTCTCGGCCACTCTGGAGCTATGAGGATGACTTCTGCTGGGCGTATCTCCACTCTCCTGAGCCCTTTGCCAATCAGCGACCAAGGAAGGAAGACATACAGCAGCACGTCTGTCGGCCAGGACAGCACCAGGGCATCTACCCCTTCTGCTCCTGTTTCTCTGCAGCGACCGAAGAAGCGCAGAGCCTTGGCGTTCTGAAATGTTGCCATGAGATCCATGCGGGGTATGCTCCACGTGTCGCATATGAGCTGGAAAGCTTCATCTGCGAGCTCCCATTTCCCGGGATCGAAACGGTGCCGACTGAGAAAATCCACCTGAACGTTATCAACTCCTGCTATGTGAGACGCTGCAATACTTACTAAATGCTTCTCCACCTAGCTGAGCAGCTGCCAGGCTGCCGTGGCCACTGGCTGGCTCTTGTTTCCCCCTTGGCGATCGATATAAGTCACCGTGGTCGCATTGTCTGAAATAATTCTGACTGACGTCCCCTGGGGGAGAGGGCAGAATGCTTGCAACGCTAACCACACTGCCCTGTTTCCAGATGATTGATCAACCACTGAGATTCTTCCTGGAACCATTGCCCCTGCACCAACTTCCTCAGGCAAATCACTCCCCATCCAGAGAGGCTGGCATCCGTGGTCACCACTGTCCATTTGGGCACCTCCAGGGGAACTCCTCAGGATAAGTTGTCCGAGATAAGCCACCAATCGAGACTGGAGCACGCCGTATCTGTAAGAGGGAGAGGTAAATGAAACTGTTCGGAGACTGGATTCCAATGCTAAAGCAACGCTGACTGTAAAGGACGCATATGAGCAAAGGCCCAGGGCACCAGCTCCAGGGTGGAAGTCATGGAGCCGAGAACTCGCAAATAATCCCGCACTCTGGGGAGATGGTTGGCCAACAAGGTAAGGAACACTCTCCCCTTTTGAGTGTGGAATAGAGCTCCCAAAAACTCCAAAGACTGGGTGGGCACCAGTCGGCTCTTGGCTAAGTTGATCACCCAACCCAGTGATCGCAGGAGTTGAAGCACTTTGCGAATTGTCAACTGGCCGAGTGACTCTGACTTTGCATGAATTAGCCAGTCGTCCAGGTATGGATGCACCAGAAACCCCTCTCTGTGCAGATGAGCCGCCACCACAACCTTGGTAAACGTTCTGGGCACGGTGGCAAGACCGAAGAGCAAAGCTCGAAACTGAAAATGGCAACCCATCACCGAGAACCTCAGAAACTTCTGGTGGTTGGCCCGAATGCCTATGTGAAGATATGCTTCTGTTAGGTCCAGTAACACCAGAAACTCTCCTTTTCTTGCCGAGGCAATGACTGACCGTAACGTCTCCTTGTGAAAACGTGGCACCCTGAGGCAGCGGTTTACGCGCTTCAAATCCAGAATGGGTCAGAAGGACCCCTCTTTTTTGGGGACTACAAAGTAAATGGAATAATGCCCTTTTCGCTGCTCCACCTGAGGAACCAGGGTGATGGCGTCAAGTTGCAGAAGGTGTTGCAAAGTATCTTGTACTGCCTGGCGTTTCTCTTCGTAACCTCATGGGGAGACCAGAAACCGCTGTGGATGGCGGTGTGCAAAATCTAAAGCGTAGCCTTGATTTATCACAGTAAGGACCCACTGATCCAATGTCACCTTGACTCATTCCTCGTAAAACAGGGACAATCTGCCCCCGACAGCTGGAACCGAGGAATGGGTTGGCGTCCCTTCATTGGGAAGACTTGGCCCCAGATGCGGACTGGGTAGCCCCGGTTCTGCCAAAGCGTCGGCCACAAAAGGGCTGAAACCAGGACTGTTGGCGACCGGATGCTTGCCGAAAGGAAGAAGCTGGAGCTCTGGATGGATAAAATCTCCGATTCCCTCTGAATCGAGACTGTGAAGAAAAGGAGCCCCTCGACTTGGGCCTATCCTCTGGCAGTCGGTGAACCTTGTTCTCCTCCAGGGATTGAATCATAACCTCGAGGTCCTTGCCAAAAAGCAATTTACTCTTGAAAGGCAACTACCCCAGCTGAGCCTTGGAGGGAAATATTCGCCGAGCAGTTTCTTAACCACAGGAGCCGACGAGCTGAGACTGCCAACACCATGAATCTGGCCGAAGTCCGTAACAGATCATAAAGTGCATCTGCACTATAAGCGATCGAAGCTTCCAGATGCCCTGCTTGCTGTGCTTCTGCATCGGAAAGACCAGCATTAGCCTGTAACCGCTGAACCCAGCGAAGGCCCGCTCGTAAGGCAAAATTGCTGCACATAGCTGCCCACACTCCCAGTGCCGAGACTTCAAAAATTTTCTTGAGCTGTAGCTCCAACTTCCTATCCTGCAGGTCCTTCAGGGCTGTAGCACCCATAACCGGGATTGTGGTCTTTTTGGTGACTGCGGACACCGCCACGTCCACCTTGGGCACCCGCAGTATGTCAATTGCTTCCTCCGGAAGAGGATATAGCTTATCCATAGCCTTGCTAACTTTCAATCCCAGATCCGGGGTATCCCATTCTCTATATAGAGAGTCCGTGTCAGAAAAATGAAAAGGAAAGGAAGTAGCCGTGCCCCTCAGACCCAACAACACTGGGTCCATGGCCCCTAGCTTGGACTCCTTTGGTGGTCCATCTATGCCTAGCTCTCCGAGTATGGCAGGGATAAGCAGAGCCAACTCCTCCCTCCTAAACAGACGGACCACCTTAGGGTCATCTCCTTCCACAATGTGAGAGCCTCGTGCTGGATCCTGTAGATGTTGATCCACAGGAGCCACCCCCATCGGAGACCCGTGGAATCAGTATCGGTCTGATGAGCCCCTGTACGCAAAGGGCGCTTAGCTTTGGATTCCCCAGAGACTCCCTTAGACTTAGACCGTTTTTGAGAAAGAGACTTGACCACTAGAGGAAGCTTTACCCCCAGCCTGCAGCTTCCCTTCCCTCCTGGCTTTAAAAGCCTTATGGAGAAATAAAATAAACTCAGAGGAGAAGGAGGAAAAGGAGGAGGCGTCAGAAGCCAACTTGGGGCTATCTTCCGTTGCAGGTAAGAGAGGCTGTAAAGGTTCGATCCCTCCAGGAAACCCTGGCTGAGGAGAGAGAGAGGAGATGAGAGAATCCCCTCCCCCATAGCTACATGAGTCGCTGATCTAAAAGACTCCAAAATGGCCTCCGTTCCTGCGCTCAGCAGGAAAGGATCTGCCTTAGCTGATCTTGGTGCAGCTAACACTGAAGGAGCTCAGGTAACCTTGCCTTTAACCATTTTCGAAGTCCCAGAGTATTCCCCCCCCCCCCCGGGAAGACATGCCGAGCACAGCCCCTCCTGAGAAAGATGCGCGCGGGCCGAGCCACATGCGTGACACCAGACCAGCGCGGCATAGGGCAGCGGGCCTGAGAGAGCTAAAATTCAATTCTCTAAAAAACAGAAAAATAATCGAGGTCTGCCCAAGTGCTGAGTCAGGGAGGGAAGAGAGAGCCACAGCGCCGGTGACACTGACAGAAAATGAAAGAAAATCAAAACTTTTTGCCCGGCAGTGGTCCACAGTCCTGATCCAGCGGGGTGGAGTGAACCGAGCTCCCCGGTGTCACACCCAGAGCTGCTAGCTTGGAACAAGAGGGCCCTTGACCCTGTAATGCAGCTGCTTCAACAACCAGTGGGGGATGGTCCCCTCAGGACCTTACAAACCCCCTGGGAGGCTCAGGATAGAAACTGCTCCTTCTTTTTTTTTTTAATTAAAGTAAAAAAGTTTTACAGACCGAAAACTCTCTAAAACTCACAGAACTCAATACTCTAAACTCCAATGAGCAATCAGCACAGATTGTAGACCTTGCACCTCCACCATCTGCTGGAGACAGAGAAATACTGCCGGACTGTAGGTGGCACCATCCTATATAAGGAGGAGTTTTGTTTTGAAAACTTTTCTGTCTCCTTTTGTTGGAGGGGGCCAAAATCCAGGAGTCTGGACTGATCCGGGTACGTACAGGGAACTAGTAATGGGCCCCACCCCTCGTGCAATTGGGGGGTGAGGAGTAAAGGCAGGGTAGAACCATATGACCCTTAAGACATAAAGCTATCTGGTCATCTTAGAAATCATAGGGCCGATTCAAACTTTTAACAGAGCTGATACATAACTATTGGCCAAGGCTCCTTCGGAAAATAAATCCTCAATATCAGAATTTGAATAATTTGATTTGAACCTTCGTTGTCTGGCATTGTATAAGATAAACAACTTCTCAGGCAAGTTTACAGATGGTTCTCAACCACAGACTGAACTGGTCTGAGCTAATACACCTGGGCTGGCTAGTTAACAACTAGAAAGTTTAAGATTCCATAACCAATACGTAAAACATTTAATTAAAGTGGCAAATTTTCAACAGGATGCCTAACTGCAGAGTTACATGCATACACTTGTAAGCTAGCACGCAAGCACAAGGTACCTACCTAAATTGTGTTTGACTATCAGGTTGCTGTGTGTCTATATATAAGCACGTAATGTGTCTCTTTCAAAAGGGTGGCGTAAGTTCCGGGCATTTTCAGCACACTGTTTCTGCATGTAATGTTTGAAAAATTATATGTGTGCTTGTAGATTCCTAACGTGTCCCCCTTCCCCCCCAAAAAAGCCTTTTTTCTTTATGCAGCTAAATGTATTCACATTAGGTGTTTGCGCTCATAGGTTTAGGAGGTTGTGAAAGCCCACTCAAATGCGTTCAGTCAATCTGCAGGCGCAACTCGTTATTTTACAGGCATTGATCCTGGCAAAGCTTTTGGGAATGTTCCCCACAATACATACACAAGCCAGCATTATTAATCTCTGTTCTGGAACATTCCTAATCATTCGATTTGGCCCTCTTTTTATGCATTCAGTTAGGATACTTCACATCATCTATGGTAATATGCGACAGTGAGCTCTCAGTGAATGTGACTTCTTTGTGCCTGCAGACAGCATTATTAATATCACTGACATATATTTACTTGAGGATGGAAAGCTGATTGCGGAAGGAAATGAAAATGTAATATTGCAGGTGGATAAACAGGGATTTCCTACCAGCTGGATTTTATTTTTTTAAGCCCAGCTTTGCTTCTGCTGCAGCGTTCCTGTCTGAGGTTAGACGTCATGGCTGCACCATTTGTTCCCAGTAAATTCTTCTTAAACCAGCATCACAGTATTCAGCTGACGTCATGCATCATTGTAGTCCGTGTGAAGCACAGTCAGCATGATGCATTTCAGCCAGGGAGCACAGCAACAGTTCTACAGTTTGCAGCTTCGTGAGTCAGACCAGATTTTTTATCGATGAGCTTTATTTCAGAGAAATTTCCCATGGAAAAGATGTGTAATAAAAGGGAAAAAAAACGTACCAGGCTAAGAAAGGTATGGACAAGTCTGTTCCGATACTTCTCTATCTCAAAATCTGGAGCATATTCCAGTGAAACAGTGGCCCCTACAGTTCAACAGGCGAAAGAGACAACAATAAAAAATTCAGAGATTACACTGGCACATCACAGCACAGTCCCAGCTAGCTAGATAAAGTATTACAGAGGTGGAAGCTTGAATTAGTAGCATTTATTTAACTAATCTTCAGAGGAGACTGGCACAATTTGGAGCATGGATACCTGTCTCTAGTCTGGGCATAAGGGTCATGCTGGGTCAGACCAAGGTCCAGCGAGCCCAGCATCCTGTCTCTTTCCTTTGATTGAGGCTCCTGTTACTAGTTTTGTCAGAATCTCTTTGCTGGAACAGAGATGTAACATTCAGCTGACAGCTAAATTTTCTTAATTTAATAGCACGGTCACATGTTTTTTCAGTCCTCAGGAAGATACATAGTAAAGATAGGTTTCCAGGTAAGAAATAAATGATTAAGCAAGTCCAGGAGTAATCAATATTTTTATGATTTAAATATCTTATAGTGGATATTAGGGATATGCATTTGTTAGAAACGAAATAGGAAATGACAATGATATTTCCTATTTATTTCTGAAATGATTGAAAATCTGACAAAATTTCAATGGCTTTTACATTTTGTTATGAAAAAAAAAAAAAATTCACTTGTCAGGCCCTGGTCTAGGGAATAGGCCAAGACCCAAAGCAGGAGCTGAGGCACACGCATGAGTGCAATGCTAGTGCCTGGGCCTCGCCTAGACATAAGCCACAGCCCAGAGCAGGGCCATGGCCTACCCTCGAGTGCAACTCCAGGGTCTTGGCCTAGGCCCGGGCCCGATGCCAGGGACTCAGCCAAAACCTGAGCAAAGGCTGTGAGAAACGCTTAGAATGTTGCTATTACAAAGAGACTAATGGATATAAGGTGCTTTAAGTTGCTTTGTGTGTCTGATATTAAAGAACTACTCTTTGTTGCTATAAGAAAGCAGGATGCTGCTATAGATAGGGTGGGAAGAGCTGACTGCTAGAATTATACTCAAACTACTATGCTAAACATAGTAGGTAGAACTAAGAGAACAGCAAAAATTATAACCTGTATGTAGAAGTTAAAAAAAAAAAAAAGCATAATCTTTGTTTGTTAGAAATCATTTAGTCTGTCTGACCCAGTTATTGCAGAAAGAGGAAACTAGTAAGCTGTGAAAAACTGCTGGAAGCCGACTAACCAGAAGGCTTCACTATAACAGAAAGATAACAGTATCAAAACACATTCTCCAGAAATCCCCTTTTATAGAAACACAATACCGGAGTAAAAATCCCCTTGTCATTAAGACCATGATAGGAGACTGAAAGATAAACAGGCCTAAGTAATGAACCAAAGTGCACAATTGCCTGCACAGCTCCTGTGAAGTCGCCTCTTTCTGCAGAAACTGTTAGCTATTAGAGATGTGAATCGTGTGATCGATCGTCTTAACGATCGATTTCAGCTGGGGGGGGGAGGGAATCGGATCGTCGCGGTTTTGTTTTTTTAAATATCGTGTAAATCGTAATTCGGGGGAGGGCGGGAAAACCGGCACACTAAAACATCCCTAAAACCCACCCCGACCCTTTAAAATAAATCCCCCACCCTCCCGAACCCCCCCAAAATGCCTTAAATTACCTGGGGTCCAGTGGGGGGGTCCCGGTGTGATCTTTTACTCTCGGGCCTCCGGTGCGTTGTAGAAATGGCGCCGGCGCTACCTTTGCCCTGTCATATGACAGGGCAAAGGTAGCGCCATTTTGTACGGCAAAACGATTCGAGTGCAGGAGGTCGTTCCCGGACCCCCGCTGGACTTTTGGCAAGTCTTGTGGGGGTCAGGAGGCCCCCCCCAAGCTGGCCAAAAGTCCCTGGGGGTCCGGGAGCGATCTCCTATGCTCCTGACGTCGGGGGACAAAAAACAAAATGGCGCCGGCGCTACCTTTGCCCTGTCATATGACAGGGCAAAGGTAGCGCCGGCGCCATTTCTACAATGCACCGGAGGCCCGAGAGTAAAAGATCACACCGGGACCCCCCCCACTGGACCCCAGGTAATTTAAGGCATTTTGGGGGGGTTCGGGAGGGTGGGGGATTTATTTTAAAGGGTCGGGGTGGGTTTTAGGGGGTTTTAGTGTGCCGGTTTTCCCGCCCTCCCCCTTCCCCCGATTTACGATTTTTGACGATAAATCGGGGGAAATCCTATTAAATATCGCTTCTAACGATTTTTGACGATTTAAAATATATCGGACGATATTTTAAATCGTCAAAAAACGATTCACATCCCTATTAGCTATGATATTAAGAAACATTAAGAAAGGCAATGTTGAAAGCAGCCCCCATACCCCCCTTCTCTTGTTCCAAAGGAAACAGGAGCAAGCTGCTAGATTTAGGGAAGTACAGAAAAAGCAACAGGCCCCTTCCTCCCCCACCCCCCCCCCCCCCCGATATGTAACAAGAAGAAACAGAAAAACAAGTTAACCGCAAGGCTTAAAAAGAGGAACTAAAATAGGTATATAAGACCCTGTGTAATCAATAACAAGCTTATGCTCTCATTGTTAACACATGCGTGTGTTGGCTTTGTTTGCATCCATTTGCAAATGATATAATAAAGGCTTCATTTCGCTGAATCTTTTGTTTGTTCACTGTTTTATCATTCCAGAGAGGGAATAATGTGATTGTTACTTCCCACAAGGCTTAGGACCAAAAAAGGTTTTCTGGGGTCAGGAAACTTCCTGGCCTCACTTTCATCATCCACCGGGGGATCTGGTGCTGTGATCCAGGTCCAGGTTCAGGCCCAAAGCCGGGGCCTTGTCCGGAGGCCACTGCTTGATGCCTGGCCCAGGCCTGATGCCGGGGCCAGGTCAGAGTCCTGGAGTCTGGAGACCAAGCCACATAGGTCATCTTCTTCGATTCTTCTTTAAATGATGTTATCCACTGGGGATGTGCCGGAGTAACTTAACCCTGGCGCCTTTCTCCTCAGTAGAGGGTGCCAATTTGATGTACAGCCCAAGCACTGGGAACCGGCCTCTGGATCAGTTCCTGGCATTGGGTCTGGTCCTACATTCACGAGAGCATTCCCCCCAGACCGGGTAAGTGGGAGCCAGAGAGGATCCCTGACCCCAGCATTTTTTGGAATAGGAAGGATGGGTGATAGGGATAAGAGGCCTCAAGAGTCCCCATTTCGTTTTTTTAATTCCTTTTTGGGGTATTTTTTTTTTTATGTTTATTTCATTTTTGAAAACTTAAAGTGAAATAAACATTTTAAAAAAATGAAATTTGTGGAAAAAAATCCCAATAACAAAATAAAAAAACTAAAATGAAAGTTTTTCCCCAGCACATCCTAGTTTTTTTTACTGTTACATATTTGTTTACTACTGAAGCGGATTTTATTGTTTTATGCTACTCTGGATTGGCTTGTTAACAAGAGGTGTAGTTTATAACCCTTCCAAGTGAATTAAATTACTCTTACCACATATATCACAGCAGTGTCCCACAGGACGTAGAGGGTTCATGCAGACAACCCCAGGACACACATTCTCCGAGTGCTGAAGTAACGCAGAGCAAATGTTTTCACGCTCCTTAAGAGAAATAAAATTCAGAGCATTACGTCTAATAACTGTTGAACTGTATCATCTCGTTTCTGCTTGGGAGGAGACTGATTTTCTAAACAGCCCACCCAGGTGTGCTGTGGGTTCTTTAGCAATCGCCATGGACTTTGTGTAAATTTCGAAAGGGAAAGTGCATGCATGCATGGTTCTCCTCTGAAAACTTCCCACCGATCCCAGCTGGGCCATGAACCCCTCACCCAATGTCTGTGGTGGCTAAATTTGGCTGGCAGACATCACGAACCTGTCTAAAAATTCAATATACACGTGCGATTTCGTACTCTCACCCGAAATATGCCTTCAGCTCAAAGCACATGCCCTGTGAAATCCCAGATATACTTTTAGCTGGGAGTAAGAGTGGGCAACTTTTAGAAAGCCTTTTACCACAGTACATGCATGAGAAATTTGTATGTATTGAGTAATCATAGTATGCAAATTTATCTCATCCATATTCATTATGGAAATCCTGGAATCCCAATTGGCTGTGGGGTCCCCAGGACAGGTTTGGGAATTCCTAACTTGAGACTCAGCCCATGGGTTCTGTGGATGAAAGCACACGTGACACCCGCTTTTCCACATACTTTGACCAACAGTAGGAAGAGGTGTTCCAATGAGTGGAGTAGGGGGGCGGAGATAGGATTTGCGTACCTGCTTTTGATTTCTGAAATCATGCACATAAATCTCCACTTACAAAGTTACACCTGCTTGGGAGCTAAGTGTAGTTTTGTTTGTGTGATGTTAGCGTGTATACTAGGCACAGCTGCAGATTTTCAAAGCGGATTTATGTGCATAGACTTTATCCTTATGTGGGCTGTTTCAAAATTTTCCTCCCTTTGTGTTGTACTAAGTGAATGCTAAAAGAGAATTAGCATGTTTTTTGGTCACTAACGGGCCAATCCTGTAAAGTGCGGCTGCATTTACCCTGCTCCTAAGCCGCTTTTAACTCACGTTCCGGCCGCGTTAGCCCTTCCTGCGATCCCGAATCCCCTTTAACCTACTCCTACCGCGTCCTAAATTCCCCGGGTAACCCCTTCCGCCCGCGGCATGTATATTGCATGCAAACGAGCGAATTAGCGCGATATTGCATGCAAACGAGCGAATTAGCTATTCCCCTAGCATCCCGTAACCCGCGCCCCGACTAACGCTACCTTTCCCTGCCGCTTTGTCGCGCGTTTAACCTGCAAACTTACCGCCTACCCTGACCCAGGCGGTAGAGGCAGGGGTCAGGGTAGGTGGCAAGCTTTCCCCCAGCCCCCGCTCACCTGCCCCGGCCGCGATCATGGGTGCCGGTCTCCGTGGCAGCCCCAGTCCTCTCCCCTGCTCCCGAAGCCAAAAAAAAAGCTTTTTTTTTTTTTTGGCTTCGGGAGGAGGGGAGAGGACTGGGGCTGCCACGGAGACCGCTTTCCCCCGTGCAAGTAAGTTGTTTCGCCGCTTGTCTCTTCTCCCCCCTCCCGGAGCAGGGCGCGAAAAGCCGCCTTGCTCCGGGAGGAGGGGGGACACTGACAGCGGCGAAGCTTTCCCCCAGCCCGGACACCGGCGAAGCCAGAAGATAGCGGCGGAGAAGAACGGCGAAACGACTGTCAGTGTCCCCCCTCCTCTCGGAGCAGGGCGCGAAAAGCCACCTTGCTCCGGGAGGAGGGGGGACACTGACAGCGGCAAAACTTTCCCCCAGCCCGGACACCGGCAAAAAACTTACTTTTTTGTAGCCACGAGCACGAACACGATCTGGCCTGCCTTAGCTCCTCCCGACAAGATGGCCGCCTGCACGGGGAAAGCGTGCAATTGGCCGCTGAAGACGTGACGTCACGACATCACGTCTTGAGCGGCCAATTGTACTCTTTCCCCGTGCAGGCGGCCATCTTGTCGGGAGGAGCTATCGGAGCCAGATCTTCGCGTTCCTGCTCGTGGCTCATGGCTGCAAAATTGTAAGTTTTGCCGGTGTCCGGGCTGGGGGAAAGTTTTGCTGCTGTCAGTGTCCCCCCTCCTCCCGGAGCAAGGCGGCTTTTCGCGCCCTGCTCCGAGAGGAGGGGGGACACTGACAGTCGTTTCGCCGCCGCTGTCTTCTGGCTTCGCCGGTGTCCGGGCTGGGGGAAAGCTTCGTCGCTGTCAGTGTCCCCCTTCCTCCCGGAGCAAGGCAGCTTTTCGCGCCCTGCTCCGAGAGGAGGGGGGACACTGAAAAGTCCTTTCGCCGTTGCTTCTGCGCTGTCGCCGCCGTTGCTTCCTGGTATCTGTCATTTCAAATGACATTTGAAATGACAGATACCAGCGTGGCGTGAAGCCTTAGGCCCGCGCACCCAGGATCCTGTATAGGCG
Source organism: Rhinatrema bivittatum (assembly GCF_901001135.1). NCBI lineage: Eukaryota > Metazoa > Chordata > Amphibia > Gymnophiona > Rhinatrematidae > Rhinatrema > Rhinatrema bivittatum. The sequence continues at coordinate 39,829,931 of NC_042618.1, read as the reverse complement.
CTCTATCCAGTATCCTGGGTTGCGCGGGACTAAGGCTTTTCGGACGCGGCTTACATTTACATATAATTAGGCTTCAGGATCGCGCGGTAGGTGAGCTGCTCTGTGCGGGCGGTAACCGCGGGTGCCGTAGGCACTAACGCAGCTCTTCCTACCGCACGATACAGGATTGGCCCGTATGTAATTCTGTATCCTTTACTAACCCAAAAGTCGGGCAATTATAATTTTCTTTATAAAATTAAAAATAAATCTATGATATTAAACTTCATTCCCAGGAAAAGTAACAGTCACATGCTAATACCTCCTCAGAAAAGCAGACAGGGTGTCACGAGGGCCGGGGTCTGGAAGCAACCTCTCAGGAGCAGGGCAGGACCACAGGGCAGGAACTGGGTTTATCTTCTGTCTTCCCACAAGTTGAGCTCTTGGGCTCTGGGGGCCAGTAGGTCTTAACTGGACAGGCTGGATAGGCTGGTCAAGGCAGGGCAGACACAGGCTGGATGTTGAGGCAGAGACAGACTGGAAGCAAAGGTCTGGGTATAGGTAGGTACAGGCAAGGAGCCAAGGCCTGGAGACTGGAGCAGACAAGGAAGTGAGGACTGGATACCTGGTCAGGCAGAGGACTGGATACTGGAACCAGCAATGACAAAGAGCAGGGACTGGGCTGGATACAAACAAAGGCTTGGACAAAGCAAAAGCAGGGAAAGGATACTGGGGACTGTACTGGGCAGGACACAGCAAGACCAGAAAAGGACAGGACTAGACAATAGGGATGTGAATCGTGTCCTCGATCGTCTTAACGATCGATTTCGGCTGGGAGGGGGAGGGAATCGTATTGTTGCCGTTTGGGGGGGTAAAATATCGTGAAAAATCGTGAAAAATCGTTAAAAAATCGAAAAATCGAAAAACCGGCACATTAAAACCCCCTAAAACCCACCCCCGACCCTTTAAATTAAATCCCCCACCCCCAAATAACTTAAATAACCTGCGGGTCCAGCGGCGGTCCGGAACGGCAGCGGTCCGGAACGGGCTCCTGCTTCTGCATCTTGTCGTCTTCGGCCGGCGCCATTTTCCAAAATGGCGCCGAAAAATGGCGGCGGCCATAGACGAAAAAGATTGGACAGCAGGAGGTCCTTCCGGACCCCCGCTGGACTTTTGGCAAGTCTCGTGGGGGTCAGGAGGCCCCCCACAAGCTGGCCAAAAGTTCCTGGAGGTCCAGCGGGGGTCAGGGAGCGATTTCCCGCCGCGAATCGTTTTCGTACGGAAAATGGCGCCGGCAGGAGATCGACTGCAGGAGGTCGTTCAGCGAGGCGCCGGAACCCTCGCTGAACGACCTCCTGCAGTCGATCTCCTGCCGGCGCCATTTTCCGTACGAAAACGATTCGCGGCGGGAAATCGCTCCCTGACCCCCGCTGGACCTCCAGGAACTTTTGGCCAGCTTGTGGGGGGCCTCCTGACCCCCACGAGACTTGCCAAAAGTCCAGCGAGGGTCCGGAAGGACCTCCTGCCGTCCAATCTTTTTCGTCTATGGCCGCCGCCATTTTTCGGCGCCATTTTGGAAAATGGCGCCGGCCGAAGACGACAAGATGCAGGAGCAGGAGCCCGTTCCGGACCGCTGCCGTTCCGGACCGCCGCTGGACCCGCAGGTTATTTAAGTTATTTGGGGGGGGTTCGGGAGGGTGGGGGATTTAATTTAAAGGGTCGGGGGTGGGTTTTAGGGGGTTTTAGTGTGCCGGCTCACGATTCTAACGATTTATAACGATAAATCGTTAGAATCTGTATTGTATTGTGTTCCATAACGGTTTAAGACGATATTAAAATTATCGGACGATAATTTTAATCGTCCTAAAACGATTCACATCCCTACTAGACAAAGCAGACAAGGGAAGGAACAGACAAGGACAATGTAGAATAGAGAACACCGAGGTCCAAAGACACTAACACAGAAGGCCCATAGGCCGCTAAGAATATGGTCCAGAGGCCACTAAGCAATGAGCAGCCTGAGTAGGCCATAGAGCATGGTCTAGGGTTTTAGTAAGCCTGGAGGCCACAAGACAAGGTAAGGTCTAGATAGGCCACAGAGCAGGGTACAAGGTAACAGAAGACCCAGAGGCCACAAGGTAAGGCAAGGCCTAGATAGGCCGCAAGGCAAGGAGCAAGGAACAAGAAAGCCTGGAGGACACAAGGCATAGGGCAAAATAAGAGTGGCCAGGTCAGAGAACCAAGAGTGACTCCATTGAAAGGCATCTTGGTTCTGGCAAGGCAGGATTAGATGGGGCTGGAGCTTTGGTTTGGTGCAGGCAGGCAGGAGGAGCTTGGCAAGAGTGGAGATGAAGCTTGCTAAGGACCCCTGGTGGAGAGGAGACTGCACCATAGGATGAGTCAGATGGCCAGTGAGGAGATGGCTCTGTTAGCTTGGGACAGAACTCACTGGAGGCCTCTGCTGGTGGGGAGGTGTCACAGCCAGGGGCAGATTGGCCTATTAGGGCTTCGGGCTTGCCCCAGTGGGCCGATCTAGCCAATCATGTGGATTGGTGTTGGTCACGGCGGCCCCATGCTCGCAGAGCTGCTGCAACCAATACCAACTCTGCAATAGTTCTTCTCAGGCAGCTGGAGCTTCCCCCTAGGCTCTCCATGGACTGCCTTCTAATGCTTACTGTGGCAGCAACAGCAGCATGGGCTGGCTTCCTGCTCTCCTTCCCCTTCTCCAACCATCACCATAGCAACATGGGATGACTGCCCGCTCTCCTCCCTAACCAGTATCGTGGTAGCAAGGACCTGGGCCTGTTCTCCTCAGGCGCTCCTTCCCCAAAGCACTGCGGTGGCGGGAAGCTCTTTTACAACTGCTTCTCACTTCTCTGCCTGTCAATTCCTATGCCAGTGGAAGGCAGCCAGCAGATTTCCCGCGACCGCAGCCTTCTGTCTGTCCTTCCTAATGCTCAGCCATGGCAAAAAAATAGCTCCTTACCCCACCCCCAGCCATCTGGGCCTTTCAGCCCTCCTCTTCTCACACTATGGAGCACCACCAGGATTATCAACAGCAGCCCTGCCTACATCCTTCCTGATCAGTGTAAGTAAAAGCGTTTTTTTTTTTTAATATATTCAATGGCCAAGGGGGTAAAAAATGAGAGAGAATGCTAGTAAGTTAGTTAATGGGCTTGCATGTGTGTGTGAATCTGAGAGAGCATGTGAGCGAGCATGCTTGTCTGTACATGAGAGAGAGCATGTGAGCGAGTATGTTATGTGTGGAAGTGTGGGAGAGTATGTATGTGACAGAATGTTTATATGTGGGGGCCAGCATGGGGGAGAGCATGTGTGTGTGTGAATGAGTATGGCTGAGTTTTTAATTAATGGATGTTCTTATTCATCTGTTTTGAAATATTTATTCTTGTTATTAGTATGAGTTTATTATTGATTTATATTTCTTGATTTTATTTTTTGATGTTTCATGAGGAATCGTGTTTCTGTATTTCCATTGTTGTGCTGCATACAGATTGTGGCTTGTTGCGGTTTCCAGTTCAGTTTTTGTCTGCACAGTTGCTATATATACTTTATGGTCTTGTTATTCTGTATTTGGTGAGGGTCTTTCAGCGTTCTGCATATGTGTCGAAGTGAGGTATTCTGCTAGCTTATAGTTGTTGTGTAGGGATATATAACAGCTTGGCTTGTTCTATTTTCCTAATAGGATGTGTATGGGTATTTTAGGGCCTGGTGTAAAATTTTCAGTGTTGGCTTTACATAGGTAAGGGTTATCACTGTTTAAGTGCTGGTAGTTAGTGCAGTTTTGTTTTGGGAAGTTTACTATATTATAATTGGAGTTAAGTTTACTCATTGCTTTCTGAAGGTCAAGCCCACACCTAACACTCATAATTCGCCTAATGCGATAGGGGTTACAAATGTCCTTTTTAGGATTTTTTGCAGGATTTTCTGGTTGGCATCACAGCAGTGCATATAAATATAATATACAAGATATTTTTACCTCAGAAAACTGTGATTGTCCTTTTCCATGTAAAATATGTTATAAATTCATAATTTTTAATTGTGTGTATGAGAGAGAACAGAGGGGGTTGGGACAGTGCAAGTCTATAAGGTTCGCTTAGGGCACCTAATGCCCTTGCACCAGCCCTGATTGCACCGTCTCCATGTGAGAATGCAGATTTCCATCTGAGGCTGTGCTACTTTGGGCTCAGTGGCTCTCCCAGTCTCGACCAAGGATCAAGACTGGGAGAGCCTTGGTCTTCTTGATCACTTCTATTCCCCTCTCTGTTGGAATAGGTAGGCAGAAAGGAGCCCGGGGAACCATAAAAGCAGAAGACTCTGTTGTGGGAATGCCCTGGTGGTGGTGGGGCACTGAGAAGAGGAGGCAAGCTACAAGAGAGTGTCTGTGCGGTGTTGGGGAGATTTCTATCTAAGGTGGCTGGGCTGAGCTCTGAGAGAGGGCAGCTGGCTGTGAAACCATTGATTCTCCTGGAGAGTGGGGATGCCCAGAAGGGTGGGAATGGAAAAGGGAGGAACTGCTGCAGGTTGGGGAAGGGCTGGCAGCAAGCAAAAACTTTACTCGACAGTGCTGGAGCGGGGTTACTCTCTGAGCACATGAGCAGCAGCACAACAGTGGAATGTGCATGTCTGAGATAAGAGTGGGTGTGTCTGTCAGAGAAATCACACACACACACACACACACACAAATTATTTCTGTGAGTGTGTATGACACAGTGTATGTGTGAGGATATCTGACATGCACACACACTCTCTCTCTCTCTCTCTCTCTCTGACACAAAGTCATACACTGAGAGCAAGAATGTGTGTGTCTGTGTGTCTTTAGGTCAGAAGACACTCTCACACACACTTTCAGATCCAGACAAAGTAAGTGTTTGGGTCGGCGAAGACTATAGGGGTGAGTGTCTTACACTGACTGGCAGTGTGGTTGTCTCATTAGCTAGCAACTAGTCCAAGAACTGATTGATTGGCAAGACACTTTAACACCAGACCAGGAATCCAGGATATTATATGAGAGATGTAACCAAACTTTGTGGGTGGGAAGGGGGTCAACCAATTGCATGGGTGGAACGGTGTCTGCATCTCTGCTTACCCACCCCTGATCTAGGGTGTGCTGTACTGCTTAGGTATTTAGGAGAAATGTGATATTTATGCTGGAAATTTTTTGACCCAATTTTGCCAGGCTCTAGGTCACATGATGTAACTCTCAAAGGTCAGTTTGGCTTGCTTTAGGGAGCTGTCAAGGCATGCGCTGCAGGGAAAGTGCACGAGATAGAAAGATAACTTGTGGGCTGGTTTTGAAAAAAATCCCCCGGGCTGATGTTTTCCTGCAATCCACCCCTGGTCACAGCTGGCTGGATCAGGGCACAGTGAGGCTGCATGACCAGTGAAACCATGACACGGTGAAATCTTCAAATAAGCATCAGTTTTCTCTACTACATTTTTTATATTGTTAAAATGCCCGAGGCACACTACCCTTTACAGCAATATAGGCATCCTACTCAAAAGTTGATAAATTCTGTACTTTCTGTGTAGTGCAGCATAAAACTCTTTCAATGAGCTGTAAGTATTAGTATTTGAGTAAAAAAGAATCAACATCTCCAACTGTGGAAAAAGGAGCCCGCACAAACTGAAGCTACAAAATTCAGGTGAGAGATCACAATAAATTCTCAAGTAGTCCTTTATCTCATTGTATTAAATTGCTATTACTATTGAAGTGATGACAACAGCCCCCCGACACTTAAGAACATAAGAAATTGCCATTCTGGGTCAGACCAAGGGTCTGTCAAGCCCAGCATCCTGTTTCCAACAGTGGCCAATCCAGGCCACAAGAACCTGGAAAGTACCCAAACACCAAGAAGATCCCATGCTATTGATGCAATTAATAGCAGTGGCTATTAGCTAAGTAAACTTGATTAATAACAGTTAATGGACTTCTTCTCCAAGAACTTACCCAAAGCTTTTTTAAACCCAGCTTACACTAACTGCACTAACCATATCCTCTGGCAACAAATTCCAGAGCTTAATTGTGCATTGAGTAAAAAAGAATTTTCTCTGATTAGTCTTAAATGTGCTACTTGCTAACTTCATGGAATGCCCCCTAGTCCTTCTATTATTCGAAAGTGTAAATAACTGATTCACATCTACTCATTCAAGACCTCTCATTATTTTAAAGACCTCTATCATATCCCCCTCAGCCGTTTTGTCTCCAAGCTGAACAGCACTAACCTCTTCAGCCTTTCCTCATAGGGAAGCTGTTCCATCCCCTTTATCATTTTGGTCGCCCTTCCCTGAATCTTCTCCATTGCAATTATATCTTTTTTGAGATGCGGCGACCAGAATTGTACACAGTATTCAAGGTGCGGTCTCACCATGGAGCAATACAGAGGCATTATGACATTTTCCGTTTTGTTAACCATTCCCTTCCTAATAATTCCTAACATTCTGTTTGCTTTTTTGATTGCTACAGCACACTGAGCCGACAATTTCAAAGTATTATCCACTATGATGCCTAGATCTTTTTCCTGGGTGGTAGCTCCTAATATGAAACCTAACATCGTGTAACTACAGCAAGGGTTATTTTTCCCTATATGTAACATCTTGCACTTGTCCACATTAAATTTCATGCCCAACCTTCCAGTCTCGCAAGGTCCTCCTGCAATGTATTGCAATCCGCTGGTGATTTAACTACTCTGAATAATTTTGTATCATCTGCAAATTTGATAACCTCACTCATCATATTCCTTTCCAGATCATTCATAAATATATTGAAAAGCTCCAGTCCAAGTACAGATCTCTGAGGCACTCCACTGTTTACCCTTTTCCACTGAGAAAATTGACCATTTAATCCTACTCTCTGTTTCCTGTCTTTTAACCAGTTTGTAATCCACTAAAGGACATCACCCCCTAACCCATGATTTTTTAGTTTTCTTAGAAGCCTCTCATGAGAGACTTTGTCAAACGCCTTCTGAAAATCCAAATACACTACATCTACTGGTTCACCTTTATTCACATGCTTATTAACCCCTTCAAAAAAATGAAGCAGATTTGTGAGGCAAGACTTCCCTTGGGTAAATCCATGTTGACTGTGTTCCATTAAATCATGTCTTTCTATATGCTCTGTGATTTTGATCTTTAGAATAGTTTCCACTATTTTTCCCAGCACTGAAGTCAGGCTCACTGGTCTATAGTTTCCTGGATCGCCTCTGGAGCACTTTTTAAATATTGGGGTTACATTGGCCACCCTCCAATCTTCAGGTACAATCAATGATTTTAATGATAGGTTACAAATTTTAAGTAGTAAATCTGAAATTTCATTTTTTAGTTCCTTCATAACCCTAGGATGCATACCATCCGATCCAGGTGATTTGCTACTCTTTAGTTTGTCAGTCTGGCTTACTACATCTTCCAGATTCACAGTGATTTGGTTCAGTTCATCTGAATCATCACCCTTGAAAACCATCTCCAGAACTGGTATCTCCCCAACATCCTCATTAGTAAACACAGGAGCAAAGAATTCATTTAGTCTTTCTGCAATGGCCTTATCTTCCCTAACAGCCCCTTTAACCCCTCGGTCATCTAACAGTCCAACCAACTCCCTCACAGATTTCTTGATTCAGATATATTTTTTAAAGTTTTATTATGAGTTTTTGCCTCTATGGCCAACTTCATTTCAAATTCTCTCTTCGCCTGTCTTATCAGTGTTTCGCTGTCAGGCTGCACCGGGAGAGACAAACTCTACCATAAAACAAAATAAACATCTATAAGGCACCTGATAAATATCTAAAAGATAACAGAAAACATACATAATCTGTTTGATAATTGCTTGTTGTATACCATTTGATTCCTTCACACCGTTTGTTTGGGGCATTTAACTTGGGTCTTTGATGGGCTTTATAGTATGAGTAATTAAGTCAGCAAGGGGAGCATTTTCTGCCATTTTAAGATTGTTTTCTGTGAGTTTTTGCCTCTTTTGTAAGATAGGAAAGTATGTTTTCTGTTATGTTTTAGGTATGGTGATATTTATCACATCTCTTTATAGATGTTTATTTTGTTTTATTGTGGAGTTATTTTTTAAAATTAAGAATATTTTATTGATATTCTATATAAGTACAATAATTCCACGACATAAAATAGAACAAGTCTATGTAAAAGGAAAAAATACTATAATTAGACTGGTAAAAAAGATCTATTATGCAGCTTAAGGAGGTGTAACCTAGATTGAATTAGGAATAAGACAGATAAGTATTAAATATATTTCAAGCCCCAAATAGGCCATTTCTATACACACATACACACACACACATAGAAAGAGAGAGAGAATCCCTAGACATATTTAGAAATTAACTCCACTCTGCAACATCAGCTATTGTCACTATCATGCATGTGTGTAAATATTAAAATCACTTTCAACCTAAAAAGTTCCCAATCTTTTGGAACTTCATAATAGAAATCCATAACATAGAATGTCATGATCTCCATAGTTTATACTTCCCATAACAAATGCAACCAGGAAGCCATTGAGGGAGCTGTAGATGATCTCCAGTAGCAGGTTATCCTATGCCTTGCAGCTACCAATATATGGATGACTAGTTTAATCCCGCCTCTTGGGGACGATAACATTCCCTCAAATGGTAGGCCAAGACAGATATAGTAGGAAATCCTGGAAATATGGTAGATCCAAGAGATAATTGCAGATCAGTAAATCTGGATAACCAGTGTAGGGATGTGAATCGGGCTTCGGACGATTGAAAATATCGTCGATATTTTCAAAATCGTCAGAAATCGGGGGCTCTCCCAAAATGATAGGAAAACCCCATGATATTGTTCGTAGGGGTTCTCTTATCGTTTTGGGATAGGGCGGGAAAAACGGCACACAAAAATAACCACTAAATCCACCCTGACCCTTTAAAACGAATCCCTTAGCTTCCCCCACCCTCCCGACCCCCTCAAAAACATTTTACAGGTACCTGGTGGTCCAGTGGGGGTCCCGGGAGCAATTTCCCGCTCCCGGGCCGTCGGCTGCCACTAATCAAAATGGCGCCGATGGCCCTTTGCCCTTACCATGTGACAAGGTATCCATGCCATTAGCCAGCCCCTGTCACATGGTAGGAGCACTGGATGGCCCGCGCCATTTTTCAAGATGGCGCCGGCCATCCAGTGCTCCCTCCATGTGACAGGGGCCGGCCAATGGCATGGATACCCTGTCACATGGTAAGGGCAAAGGCCATCGGCGCCATTTTGATTAGTGGCAGCCAACGGCCTGAGAGCGGGAGATCGCTCCAGGGTCCCCCACTGGACTACCAGGTACCTGTAAAATGTTTTTGGGGGGGTTGGGAGGGTGGGGGAAGCTAAGGGATTAGTTTTAAAGGGTCGGGTGGGTTTTTTTTTGTTTATCGGCTCAGGCGCAGCCGATAAACAAAACCGCGATCGGGCCGGACGAAAAAAAACCCACGATGTGAATCCGAACCCGGAATCCGAACCAATTCCGGTTCCGATTCACATCTCTAATAACCAGGCATGTCCACCAAATGTGAAAACAATGAACCTTTTTCTCCACAATCCCACTAACATCATTTAGATAATCGATCAGGTATGTAGTAGCATAACAATTTGTAATCATTTTCTTGGGAGGTTACACAAAAGGAATTAATTTCCTATACTTATTCTCGGAAAAAGTTTAGACCAATCATTATCAGGCACGTCATGGCCAATGTCTTTTGCCCATAAGCACTTAACACTCTTCAGAGGGTCCCCCATTCCTTCTATTAGCAATTAATATATTTTAGAAATTAGACCTTTGCTAGAAAAAGTATCTGCAGTCAGGCTTTCAAAGGCTGTTACATTTCTACACCCCCCCCCCCCCCCCCCCCCAGATTCCTACATGGGGCTTTAATAAACAACCCTTTCAGTTACAAGCACTAAAATATTGGAGTATTTGCAGTCTTGTAGGTTATATTAAAATCTCTAAGAGACATTAATTTTCCCTTATCAAATAGTTGCCCCATAGCACAAATCCCATGATCATTCCAAAAAGAGAAGTTACCCCTTGTAAAGTGTGCTGGTAGGTCAGGGTTACCCCACAGAGGGGCAGTGGGGAAAGAATAGAGTTGATAGCTGTTCTATGTAACACGTTTTTCCAAGTGTGTAGTATCGGAGCTATAAAGGGATGTTCAGGGTTCTGGACAGATAGAGGAAAGTGTTCAGGGACCTCCCCATTCACCCTAATCTGAGCCCTGAGGAAACTGGTACCAAATCCTAACTTCTCTAGTACATAGAATAAAAGAGCCCACTCCATGCAATCAGCATCTAACGCCAGTAAGAGTGTCTCCGATGGTATTTTATCCACTAGATTCAATGGGTTAATAGTTCTTCTTACATTCTCTGAGGCTTGCCCTCCCTTCACAAAGTCTCTCTGGTCTCTGTGGGCAGAATGTCATTGAGACTATTAGCTAGTGCTTTTGCTAAGATTTTTTAACATTATTGTTTTGCAAAGATATTGAGCAATCTGAAGAGCATTTCCCTGGGTCTTTGCCCTCTTTTGGAATTACGGTGACGCTGGCTAGCTTCAACGTACTTGATAACAGTGCCCCCGATAAGACTTCATTCAAAACATCAGGTAAGCTGTGGGAACAAAACATGTCAATAAATTCAGTGGTAAATTAGATATCATCAGCAGGGCTTTTCTCCAATTTTAGGGATTTAATGACATGTTCCACCTCTTGACTAGTTATTTGGCCCTCTAGAACAAGAGCTCCACTTGTGTCCAAGGTTTCTAAAGGAACGTCTTTTCAGAAGTTATCTATAGCATCTTACTGGAAACAAACCTCTGACGACTATAAGGTTTTAGAGAAAGAAGGAAAGACTTCACATATCTCTCAGCTATTTATGACCAATGCACCCTTCTCTGTAACAAACTGTTTAACCACCTAGAGCACTGGGTCATCTTTTTCAATTTATGGGCTAACAGCTTTTCTGATTTGATTCCCATTGTATAATACCTTTGCTTTGTTCTTTGCAAGCAATAATCCATCTTCCTATTCAGAAGTTGATTCAGTTGTTCCTGCCTGTAAACTAATCTGCCCTTCAGCGCGTGAGAGGGGGGATTTTTTTTTATTCAGAGATCCTAAGACCAGCAGATCGCTTCTCAGCTGAGATTCTCATTTCTCCCTTGATTTGCGAAATAAACTGACCTCTGATGACAGCCTTGGCTGCATCCCACACTACAGTTTTTGAGACCCCTGATGTTTCATTCATATCAGAGTAACCTGTGATGCCTTGTAAATAGATTCTGCACGTTCTGGGCATTTAAGTAGTGATGGGTCTAAAACCCAGCACCTGGGCCTTTGATAGCTTCCAGCACACAAGTCCCTGTAACTGGAGCATGATCAGACCACACTAAGTCTCCTACCAAAGCAGCTGTAGCCCAGCTGGTGCAACCATACAATAGATCAATTGCATGAGTAAGAATTATGTGGCAAAGAGAAACAAGTATATTCCCTGCCAGTTTTATGAACTTGCCTCCAAAGATCAATAAGCCCAGTTTTCTATATGGCGGAAAATTTCCGCATGGCCCCTCATGCTGCTATTGGCAAGACCCTTTCCGCCAGGTCAAATCTTATTGCTGGATCATTCACTGAAAGTTTCTGTTGCTGATAGGGAGCACTCCCTGGCTGAGGAGAGATAGTCTCAGCTTCTTCTGTACGTGCCTTAGATTTCTTTCTAATCCTAGATAAGGACTCAGCATAACTGGATTTGATAGACTTAATAATGCCAGAATGTTACCTGGATATAATGGATATAATCTCCCAGTAGCTTTAAGCTGTTGCTCAATCCTATAACTGGGTCTGTTCCCATATGACTCTACATTGGGTCTCCGTGATATCTGACTTCAACTTGAGGTCACTGGCATCACTGACAGGCTCCCTATGCTGTAGCCCTCCAGCCCTCTCCCTGCTGGAGCTCCACGCAACTGACTGCAACTGTCAGAATGAATTTAAAAAAAAAGGTATTTTGTAATGTTGAAAGTATTCAACAGGTTTTCCAAAGCCTGAGGCAAAAATACTCTAGTCCACATTGAACTTCACAGAGATCTCCTGTAGCTACACTCAAAGCACAGAGGGTAAAGAATTTCTCATCTCCTCTGCGAACAGTTTCTGGTCAGAGTTCTCCTGCCTCAGGAATGAGCTTTTGCTTTCATTAAGGCCTTGCACTGTCTCTGCTCGACTAGGCAGCACCTTTCAGGAACTGCTTTCTGGGTATTTTTCTGTTAATCTAGCCACTATTTTTCCCTTCAAAGGCACACTTCACACACAGCTACTTAACTGAGCTCACCGCTGAAGTCAACCAGCCAGATGTTAATTCCAGTGGTAATGGTAATTTTATTTTGATGAACTGATTTTTGCAATCACATCAAAACGGTATACAATAAAAATGTAAAAAGAAGTACAATAGAGCAAATCAATATATCAATAAAAATTAAAAAGCTATTACAATATAGCAAAAACCAAAATGCAATGCATAAACACACATTAAACACAAAAACATTTAAATCAAGATAAGAATAAAAAAAAATACCAAAAACCATTATCAAATTCCTCATATCTCATAAGTATTTCATCGGTACAATAGAAACAGAAATTGCAAGAATAGCTTAAAATAGTCCTGGTTTTAACCCAAAACCTTTGAGAAAAAACAGGATTTAACTGATTTCCTGATTTTCAGATAACTGTCTTCCAAACGGATATCTAGAAGTAATGAGTTCCAAAGCACGGGAGCCTGATATTGAAACCACAGACTGTCGAATACCCTCTAAATAAATTTCCTCCGGTGAGGACAACTTAAGGAGGCCTTTTTAAGATGACCTCAAACACCATGATGATTGATAATGGATCAACAAATTGAAAAAATATTTGGGAAGACACTTGGAAAGTGCTTTATGGGACTAGCAGAGTACTTTAAACAGAATTCCTCAACGAACAGGTAACCAATGTAGCCCTTTGAGAACAGGAGAAATATGGTTGAATTTTGATAAACCCTTTATGATCCTAGCTGAAGTGTTCTGAAGCAACTATAATCTTTTTAATTTGGACTCAGTGACTCCTAAATGCAAAGAATTACAGATACCGACAAGTAAAGATTTAATGGGTGGATCATTCTGAAACTGAAAAAAAAAATTACTTAGACACTATAGACACCTGTTTGTTCATAGATAATATATGATCCAAATACATTCCAAGAATTTTAATATCCTCAACAACAGGTATTCTACAATTATTCACAAAGGGAGACAACTTAATATTTTACTTAAAACGACCAAACCAAATGGCCTCAGATTTTTCTGGGTTCACCAACAATTTGTGTGTACTCAGTCAGTGATCTTGTTCAAACAATCATTAAACCTAGTCGTATCCAAAACTGCGTCAGAGTTGAAAGAGACAACTTGTATGCCAACTGCATAAATGTATCAACTGAAACCCTGCTCATGAATTATTTTGGGAAGTGGGGCCAAAAAAAAAGTTAAAAAGGAGAGGGAGTAAAATAGACCCCTATGGAACATTTCATCACCCCATATGACCCGAAATTGGTGATTCTTCAAAAAACATCAAAACCATTACCAAACATTCCTTGATATTCCCAGCTCCTGCAAGTGTGGTAACAAAAAACATGATCAGTTGTAACAAAAGCTGCACTGATGCCGATAGATACCACTATAACATCTTTTCCCTTATCAATATTTAGCCTGATTTGTTCAAGAGTGCCAGAAGAGAAGTTTCAGCACTGAACGTTTGGCAAAAATCTGATTGTTTCAGATGCAGCACATCAACTTTATTTACAAAGTCACTAAATTGAGCAAAAACAACTTTTCCTATTGCTTTAATTACAAATAGAATGTTTGAGACTGGACGATAATTCTTAGGATCACTAAATAGCATCCAAATAGAAATGGAAAAACTGATGAAATCTTTAGAGTAGCTGGAATCTGGCCAGTGATTAAACTTGAATTTACCAAAGGTATTAAGAATTTGGCTAATCCCAAGTCCTTATCTTTAATGAAAAATGAAGACATAGGATCAAGATCAGAAGTAAAACTAAAGATGCCAAAATCTTTTCCATACTCAGTAATACCACTGGATTAAAAATTGCTCCTCAGCCTTTAAACTGCCAGAGATAATGGTGGAAAGAAATCACCAGGGACCAGAGCAGGATGATAAACTGATTCAAGGCATTGAATTATATACCTGCAGGTGGTCTTTACCTCATTTAACCACTACAGCCCTAATTAAATTCCATTTCAGTGTGGGGGATTTTCGATTGGCAAAAATGGCTGAGGCTGTGGTATTAGCACAGCTGAGTGAGCTTTTGGCAAATTCTGAGGCTCTGGACCCTAACCAGTCTGGGTTTCACCCTACTTTCAGCACAGAGCCAGGGTTGACAGCTTTAATTGATAATAATGCAGATTATGATAGATCAAGGGGGGGATTAAGGTTCCTGATGCTCCTTGAGACTCAATTGATCGCTTAGTTTTGTTAAACTGTCTTAAGGCTTTGGGTGTTTGGGCTCAGTTGTTAAGGGATGCTCATCGATTCTTTCTTGGAGGTCACAGATTTTCACTCTGCATCCTTGGTTGTCATCCGTTCTGAGCCCCCTTAACTGGAGCGTGCCACAGGGGTTTGCCTTTGTCTCTTAGATTATTCACTGCGTGCCTTCAGCTCCTATGATCTGTTATAAGTGGTCTGGGACGGAGGTGTGCTGTACGTCTGTAACCCCACCAACCCTGTACATAAAATGTTGAGAGGATCTGTCCCCATATGGTGAGTGTCAGTCTCTCTGATTTATTTTGTGGGTTCAACAATTTGGCTCATGCATATGGTGAATCGGACCCTGATAGAAGCAGCTGGGCAGAATAACGTTTCCTGGCTGGTACAGGGAGAGCGTCGCCTCCCCTCCCCTCCATGAATCCGGTCCCCCTGTTTTCTCAATCAGTGCTAACACAAATAAAGTTCACTAACAAAATCGCACCACTCCCAGTCTTAACCAAACTCCTAACTTCATTTTTCTGGATTTTCCAGTCAGCAACCAGGGGCATTTTTATTTTAGCAGAGGGTAAGCAGTCTGTACTGAATTCTGAGAGTTAATGGGATTCACAGTCAGAGTAAAACATACACTATGTCAGAAATATCTAGCACCCCCAAGGTTTGGAATACCATACTCCCAGTCCACACTTGAACAAAATTTCGATCCTTCAACCCAGAATCCCCTTTCCATCACACCTGACCCCATGAGCTACTCCCAATCTCTCAACCGTAGGTACCTCTCTCCCACGGTCCTGGGCCTCTAGCTCCAGCACTGTGCAGGCTTCCAAGCTTTCCTCCACACTCCAGTCCTCCTTGGGCTCTCTCCTCCTTGTGGGTTACCCCTTCATCTCCTTCTCCAGGATGTTTTCCTCAGAGGGGAGGAATTGCCTCCTCTCCATTCTTCAGGACTTTTTCCTCGGGGGAGAAACCCCTCCGCAGGGCCTACTCCATACTAGAGGGGTCCCCGGCTCCCACCAGCCCATAGGCTGGGCTACTCCAAGACTCTGCATCCTGGAGGTCCCTGTCTTCTGAAGCTCCAACCTGGAAAGGACAACTTCCGTCAATTTGACCCAGCATTTAAACCTTCCCGGGGCATATCCCCACCAATCATGCCTTCCCATTACTCTTAAGGGGATAACCTCGTTCCACCCCCTTAACCTATGTTGCCCATAAATATTTATTTATTTAATAACTTTTATATACCGGCATTAGTAGGAGACATCATGCCGGTTCACATGACAACAAAAGAGTGGAAAATACATTATAACAGGGTGGTGGGTGAGGAATAACAACAACAGAGGAGGCAAGAAAATATAGGTCTGAAAAATATCCCAGAAACCACATCCCTTTGATTCCATATCAAAGGGATGTGGTTTCAGGGCTATTTATGGGAGGAGGAATATCTTAGTGGTTAGGGCAGTGGGCTATGAATCAGGAGACCAGGGTTCGAGCCCTGCTGTTGCTCCTTGTGACCTTGGGCTAGTCACTTTACCCGCCATTGCCTCAGTTACAAAAACTTAGATTGTGAGCCCTCTGGGGATAGGGAAATACCTACAGTACCTGGATGTAAACCGGTGTGACATCTCAGATCAAATGTTGGTATATAAAAATAATAAATAAATATCAAATCAAATGCCATTCAGAGGACATGTAGCAGAACTGCAGGGTCAAACATTCAACATTTTCCATAACACTTCAAGCAATGACAATCCCAGGCTCCCCCACGCAAAATATCTTGTATTACTAAATGAGAATGGAGCACAATCAGGTGCCCTGAACCCACACAAACACACACACACACACACACATATGCCAATGGTATTTAGATTTTGTTGCCTCTTTGCCATGACTCGGAGAGATTTCTGTGCCTATTTAGAAACTGTCTAAGGTTAGTAGCTACCTGAACAAAAATTAATGGGTTAAAACTTAATGCGGAAGAATGGAAATATTACATGTAGGGAAATCTCCTCCCTCTCAGATATTCCCTGCTTCGATGTCCGATAAAATTCAAATGCAAGACTGAAATTAAAAGCTTAGGGTGTCATTTTAGATTCTGTCCTAAGGCTCGAGTCCCACGTTTCCATGGTTACCAGAAAGGCTCTTTGGCGGCCTAGACTAGTGAAACAACTTAAAATGCTTTTACGGAGGATAATTATAGATTGATAATGCAGGCTGCGGTGTTAAGTCATTTAGGTTGTTGTAACACCAGGGCCACTTTTACCTCTGGGCAAAAGGGGCAGCTGCCCTGGGGCCCTGCACAGCAGTGGACCCATTTTATAAAGCACCAGGCTCGGTCACTAAGACTCTACTGGCCAACGTCAGGCAGCAGAGAACAGCCCTCAGCTTCCTGCTCCAGCACCTCCTCTGCCAGAAGGCGAAGGGGTGACCCTGGAGCACAAAACAGAGCAAAAAAGAGCCACTTTGATCCCTAATCCAGTCATTCAAGAGCAGGAGGGAAGGGGTGAGCTTGCAGCAGACACTGCTCTCTATGCTCTCTAGTCCAGCACCTCCTTCTCTTGTTCAAGTCTCCCCCCCACCCCCCCTTCTTCTGCCTGCAGAGAACAAAAGGGGACTGGGGATGCCGGAATGGGACGGCAGAGTAAAGAATTCCGTTTTTGCCTGCACATTTCTATTTCTAATTTGTGGTCACTTATTCAGTATTTGGTGAGGATCTGTTCTGCATGTGTGAATGAACTGAGGTAAGTCTACCAGAGTGTAGGGTCTGTGGAAGGATCTATTTTCATACCTGGGAACCCTTGATTTCCAGTCACCCTGAGATTGCTCGTGAATGCGGCTTCAGGTCCTGTCCTCCTCCCAGGCCAGTCGGAGGCCTCTTCCCTTCCTGCCTGCCAGCATTAGTCTGCAGTCTCAGGAAGAAGAGAGGCGAGGCCTCTGATTGGTCACAGGGCAGGGAAGAGGAAGGAGGCAATATCTAAGCCAGCAGCAGGGCACCCGGAGATTACAGCTGCTGGCCCGGAGACCCGGCAACTCCATTTGAATTCCGGAGTCTCCAGGTCAGATTCTGAGAGTTCCCAAGGACGGCTATTTTCCCAATAGAAGGTCTATAGGTATTTTAGGGCCCATTGGAATATTTGCAGCACTACCTTTGCAATACTGTTGCAGTTTGGATTTGGGGAGTTAGGTGCTGTTTTGATGTGGCAGGTTTGCTCTATGGGTTCTGAAGGGACATTTTTGCAGGATTTTGTGTCACTTCATAAAGTATCCAGTAATGGCGGCAGTCTATGTCACTATTATTGAGGTGACAACTGAATTTGAAATTTTATTTTTTTTTTTATGATGAATGGGCAGAAATCCTTGTTTAGCCCAGCCACCTATTTCAGAGATTACCTTCACCCAATGCAGAATGGATTTCTTTTAAATTTGTACATTTATGTATTTCTTGATGTTATTTTTTGCAGCCTACCTCCAAAAATCACAGATAACACATTCATCAGACACTGTGATTTCAGAAACATATTTTAATTATGTTTATAAATACATGCAACAAAGTTTAAAATTATTGTAACACTTTTTCTTGCTGTTATCTGCCTTATACAGGTTTTCTTCTTCTGTAAAGGCGGAATGTAAATTAATACCATTAAATGAATTAAATTCCATGGAAAAAGAGAAATAAGACAGCAGAAAAAGACCATAGGGCCTATCTGGTCTGCCCATCTATAACACCTAATCAGCTCTCTAATCCCTACCTCTTCCTAAGAGACTCCCTGTGCTTATTTTAAGCTTTCTTGCAATCAGGCACTGTCCTTTCCTCCACTTGAAGGCTGTTCCATGCATCTGCTACCCTTTCTGTAAAGAAATAGTTCCTTAGATTACTCCTGAGTCCATCCCTTTTTCACCTTCATCCCATAAGACCTCGTTCCAGAGCCTCCTTTCTGCTGAAAGAAGCCTGCCTCCAATGTACTGATACCTTGCAGATATTTAAATGTCTTGTTCCCAGTTGTTAATGAATTGCTACCTGGCTACAAGCAAGTTGCTACTTAGTTATTAATAAGTTACTAATGTTAAAGAGCTGCTACCTGATTGCTAATTAATTGCTTATGAGCTGTTACCTAGTTTATAGTAAGTTGCTAAGTGGTTGCTAATGAGTAGCTAACTAGCTCTTAACGATTTGCTGCCTCACTGTTAATGAGCTGCTACCTGTCTGCTAATGTAGTGCTTTCTCAACCCAGTCCTCGGGGCAAACCCAACCAGTCAGATTTTCTGGATATCTACAATGAATATGTATGAGATAGATTTGCATACAATGGAGGCAGTGCATGTAAATCTAACTCAAACATATTCATTGTGGAGATCCTGTAAACCCAAATGGCTGGGTGTGTCCCGAGGAGTGGGTTGAGAAGCACTGTTCTAATCTGTTGTTGAGTTGCCAACAGCCAATTCATGAATACTAGGGGTATGCAGGAAAAAAAATATTTGTTTTTGTTTTCAGGAGCTTTTTTTTCCCATGTATTTCGATTCATGAAATATTTGATTCATTTCATTCATGTGAAAAAAAAAATTGAATCAAACATGAAAAAAAAACCCCAGACAAAAAATTGAAAATGGAGCCTTCCGTCTGTCTCTCCCATCCACCCACTGGGAAAAATGTCAGGGCCAGGATCCGCACCCCCCACCACCCCCCCAGCTCCCACTTACTCATTCCAATGAGGATCTGCCGGGGAGGCCTAGGCAAAAGCCGAAGCCTTGGCCTTGCGTAGGCCTAGAACTTGTTAGGTTGCCGCAACCTTGGCCTCAGCCTATGTAAGGCCAATGCCGTGGCCTGGACAAAGGCTGGATCCTGATGCCAGGGCCTTGACCTGGACCCAATCCCACACTTGGGCCCAGCTCAGAAGCCAGGTCTCAATACCTAGGCCTCGGCCTAGGTCAGAGCCTGAGCTAGGTCCTGACACCGGGGTCTCAACCCAAACCCAGGCCCAACATTGGGGCCTGGCTTCGAGGCCGGAGCCCAACACCTGCAGCCCGCCCCAGAGGACAGGTCCAACACTGGTACCTCGACCCCCAACCCAGGTTCGACTTTGGGGTCCAGCCTGGAGGCCTGGTCCCAAAGCCTGTGCTTCGGCTTAGGCCATATCCCACACCCAGAACCCAGGCCTTGGAGCAACTCCCACAATGACCTCTTCTTTCTTCTTTTCTTCAACTGACGCTGTCCACTGGGATCGCACCGGAATTAATTAACTCCAGCTCATTCAGTCCAGTGGACATCATCATTTTGATGTACAGCAATTGTCGTACAATGCCATATATCAAAATGGCACCATCCACTGGGTGAATGCCCTGGAGTTAATTAACTCCAGTGCATCCCCAGCAGATGGTGTCAGTTAAAGATGAAAAAAAGAAAGAAGAGGACATGGGCTATGCTCCGAGGTGTGGGTTCTGGGCCTGGGCTTGACCAGGCATTGGGACCCAGCCTCCAGGCCAGGCCTGGCATCAGGTTTGGTTCCGGGCTGAGACCCCCGATGTCTAGACTTGGCCTCCGGATCAGACCCCAGCATTGGGCTTGGATCTGGGTCAAAGTCCTAGCATTGGAACCAGGTGTGGCTGCTTCTGCAGATCAGGTAAGTGATTGTTTGGGGAGTAGGCTCTGGTCTCAGCTGAGACTGCGGTGACACACTTGAGCATAGGCCGCAGCCCCTGCTTTGAGCCTTGGCCTATGCCCTAGGTGTTACCCTGCCTCGGGCCTAGGCTTAGGCCCGAAGCATTCATTTTAAATGAATGCAACAAATAAAGTCTGTTTCATTTGGGGGGCCCTTTATTTGTTTTAAGGCCCCGCCGAATGAAACAAAATTGACCTTATTCATTGTGTTTTTCACATTCATTTAAAAAAAATGCCCAACCCTAATGAACACTCAAAGGATAACTTTCAAAGAACTCTGCTTGGCCCCATATTCACATATGTATTGCTGTGCGAAGATCTACTATGGTATTTTATAACCTGCACATATCAGGTACGCACAGATTATAAATTACACATATGTCTATCTCCCCAACATACGAGCATGTGTTTAGGAATGTGAAAATACCTGCAATGCATTGAAAGCTCAGACCTTTCCTACCTATTTTATTAAAATTCATGTGTACATTTTACGCACAAAAAATATTTTAACTTGCTTACATTAAACTTTGATTTATACATGGAAGTTAGAATATTTTAAAACATGTGTGTGTAATTGGAATCACCAGTTTGCCGATACCTCCATCAGTTTACACAGTTCTTCTCCAGGTCAAGACCCTCCTAGTTCTTCACCCTGAATTCCTCCCTGTTCACTCATACTTCCCACCCACCAATAGCTGATAACAGATGAATTTGATATCAGTTATACTAGATAATTAGCAAGTATAAAATTGCACGAATAAATTGCCTAATGTATTTGCATAAGTCTTTTATAAAATGGTAACTTACGCATGTTCCTCTTGGCCCATCCGGAATACCCCTAGACTGCCTCTTTTTTTATGTAGGTGAAACCGAAAATACGCATGTACTTTTGTTGTTTATAAATAGCATGTAGACAAGTACAAGATACATCTGTAAATGCTCATTTTTTGCACATAACTCCTTTGAAAATTCTCATCAGTGACTACAGATTTGTAAGGGTATGAATATTGGATAAAGTCTTTCACTCCCCGGATTGGCCAGAACTAGATATGCCATGGAGGCAGTATTCACAGCCCCTGTGGGGAGATAGTCAGTCAGTTATTATGCAACAGCGACCCCTAGTGGTGAGATTTAAGGCCTCTGATTGCAGGGTTCTGGAAGGAACTTTGGTGCATGGCCCCCCTGCTGAGGACAGTCACTGCCGTAACTGGATTAAGTGAAATTTGGGGAGGATATAAAAATAGGGGAAACATCCCCAGATAGTTGTGAATAAAGGTTTATAGCACCAGATCCCAGCCCTGGTTCCAAATGAGCTGAAAGCCTAAAGGACCTGGAGGAAACAGACAGATTAAAAAAAAAAAAAAAAGAATTGTAAGAACATAAAAGACCTGCATGTGAAGTTGCTGTGGTATTTGGGTAGTGTCTGAGGTGCATAAGTAGTCTGGGTGAGTGGTGGACAGCTCTGGTCTGGTTTTCAGGACATCCACCATGAATATTCATCAGATATATCTGCATCCATCAGTTATCCTGAATGTCAAATCTTTTTGGGTCAAGGACCTGTGTTGCCCACCACTAGGCAAGGTCACTTATGTGCCTCATAGCCTAATGTGATAAGACAAAGGCAGCATTCCGGACTTGTCAAGAACATAATAAAGAAGATCAATTGTTCTAGAAGCACTGACTCTATTCCTTCCAAACTTACCCAGCTGTTTCCGCAGGCGCATCCTGTTTTGTCATTACACTTTGCGTTGGTCACCTTCAGTGAGCCTTGTCCATGGAATTGCAGCTTAGCAGTGTTCGATTGCATATAGTGGACAAAGTCTTCATCTCTGGTGAATTTCTAATATTCCGACAAAAACAAAAATAGCACTGCAAAACACAGAGCATCAAGTAGTAGATTACATAAATCAAAAGGAGCAAGTTTTCATGGCATAATAAAAAAGGTTTTTTGCATCTTCTTTTATTTTATGTGTAATAATTGGCCCTACCACATTTACATGGCAAAAGTATATTTAGTATTTTATGTTAAAATAGATGCAACTTGATATGCCTGTTTGGTCTGATGAGTTTCGTTTCCATTTTACTCTGCTAAAAGATAGACATCAGATGCAAAGAGATATAAGCGAGACATGAATGGATAACAGTTAGTGGCAATCCTGTAATCCAGTACATAAAATAACCATTTTACATACCACGAAAAGAACACTGAATAGGGTAATGCTGGAGGCAATCCAAAAGAGGGTCTGTCAAATAGTGCAGAATGTGCACCAAAACCCTATGTAATGAGAGGTAAGACCCTAAATACATAGAACCTAAAAAAGAGGAAAGATGGTGTAGGGAGGGAGGGATGTGATAGACAATATTCAAATACCGAAAGGTATAAATAATGCACTACTCCTACTGCTTATCACTTCTATAGTATTACTTGACATATGCAGCGCTGTACAAAAACACATAGGAGACCATCCCTGATCAGTAGAGCTTACAATCTAATCAAGACAAACATAGACTTTGGGAATTTCATGCACAAGAAGCAAACATATTTCCATGAAAATGTATTTCGAGAACAAAAGGTCATAATGTGATGGAAAAGGTTGTGGATGCATGGAGGAAGGGGAAGGCAAATACAGTGACAGAGTGCAAGATAGCCTGGGATAAGCACTGATGACCCTTAATTGCAAAGAAGTGAGGGAGAAATCAAATATCAGTGTGGTCTATGACATTGCATAAGGAAGCAATTTGGACAGACGAGATAGATTTTACAGGTCTTATCTACCATGGGTTTCTATGTCTACCTAATTGACTCATTAACTTCAACTACATAGTTCTATCCCTTAGAACAGGGGTGGCCAACTGAAGTCCTCAAGAGCCACAAACAGACCAGGTTGTCAGGATATCCACAATGAATATGCATGAGGTAAGGAAGCACCAGCAAGAAGTGAAGTACTTTTACTTCCGCTAGGAGTGCAGGAGTCAAACCTCCAGAAAAGGCAAGAAGATGACATTGTAGTTTGGAAGGAGAGAATGACAAGATGAAGCACAAAGAAAGTAAGGATTGTGGGAGTTTATTACTAGAGGTGCATGGAGGGAAATTAAATCAGAATTTATCACGCACACTTGGTAATTTTATCATGACTGAAACTGCAGCAAATCTAGGTCTAAGCATGACTAGTGCACTTGTCTGATGGGTGAACATCTTAGTATTGACATTCACCCTATCTAAACTACACTAGGGAATTTTTAAAAATAGCTGCTATTCCTCCAGCCGAAGAGTTTTATGACCCTTCTAGACAAATGTTGACAAGTTGAATTTCTACTTCATTAAATTCAACTCCATATGATGTCACACATCTGGAGGTGACAGTATACAATGCCGCCATACCATGCAAACACCAGGGCTCACAATCATTTTCCCCAGCCACCTTCTGTTCTCTCTTGCTGAGGGCTGTAAAGTTCCAGAAAGTTTAGTAGTTTGGAAATTAATACAAGAAATTAGAAACCCCATGAAAGAAAGTTAATTTCAGTTTCTACCAGAGAGAGAGACATTTGCTTCTTTTTTATGCCATAAAACCAGTTAGAAGGGCAAGCCTTTCAGGACAATTATCTTGAAAGTTTATAATTAAAGTCCTTACTTAAAAAAAAAAAGGCACACCTTTTTAATTTCGGGCTTTTACCTCGGAGTCATTCATAATTTGAAGTTGGGAACCAAGTCAGCACAGGTAAGAAAAAGAGAGTGGGAGCTAATAGGAGAGAAAATAGCTCACCAGCTGTTGAGCAGGTTTATATAATATTTGCCAAAAGCAAGAACTTGACTTTAAAGTTGCTTTTCCTGTTAGTGCGGCTTTTTAATTCTTCCATAACCAGTGACAAGCCTCTGTAAACACGGTATCCGGCGCAGAACGGCACAATGAGTGTAGACCACATTCTTGAAGCATGATTTGCTCTACCCCTTTTCATTTTTGTTAAAATAGTAAGCTTTGTTTTCGTTGTAAGTAAATTAAGACCAGGACCATTAGACATTCCTAGTTACTGATGCAAACTCACTTCAATGAAAACCTCAGATACGTTAAAGATCTAAGGGTTAGGGTCAGCCTGACAGCTTATTGGCAATGCCGGGTTCGATACCTGGGTCCGATTTTCCACTCCCTCAACTGGCAGAACCCTAGAAATCCTGCGGAGGCAGCATTCATGGCCCCTGGGATTGGGAGGGAGTCCCAATCATCTTGCAACCAGCCGTATGTAGGGCTTCTGATTGCCGGGCTCCCCGCTTATTACGGTCACTGCAGTGACTGGGCTAAATGTAAGCTAAGAGTAACTACAAAATGGGGGGGGGGGGGGAATCAGCAGGTAGTTGTGAATACAAACGGATGGCAACCAGATCCCAGTCCTAGCTTTCATTGAGTTGGAAGTCCAAATGGAAGAAACAGCTAGATTTAAAAAAAAAAAAAAAATCAGAGGGCGACACTGACAGCCAGTCACCCCTCAGCAAAATGCCTTTTGATAAGTCTCTCTGTAATACACGGGCACAGCAAGAATCAAAGCCGTTCCTGCAGGTATAACATTCTGAGTCGCATTTCTTCACAGGTGTTCCCGGGGCAGGGTTTGGTTAGGGGAAGGCACAAATCTTACTACATGTATAAGCTTTCCTTTAAAATGTGCCCACACAAAAAGCAGGTGCAAAGTTGTACATTTACGTTTCACAAGGCCATAATCAAAGGCAAACCCCACGGTTAAAATCTATGGGCAGTTTGATTATGGCCTCCTTCATGTTATACAATTATATTATTGTTTTTACTGTTTTGAGAGAATATCGCTCAAATCAATGCCAAATGTTTCTTAACTTGCTGTAGCTTCTTCAGGTCTTGCCTAACATCTTACCGCCGTACAGGCTGGGTATTCATCTTGACCAGATTGCAAGCTCTAAAGAGAAGGGGCCATCTCTTGCATGTATTTGTACAGCACTGTATATGTCTAGTAGTGCTATAGGAATGATAAGTAGTAGTAGCAGTAATAAGCTAATTTAATAACATTTATAACTGCAAGACATGAACTATTTTGAAGAATGGGAAAAGGAGCAGGAAGGCCAACATGGTGATAATTGTATTTATTTATTTAGTTAGTTAGGAACTTTTAATATACCAACATTCGTAGGACACATCACGCCGGTTTACAAAAAACTAAATCAGGCAGAAATTACAATTAACACGGAGGGGGTGAGAGTGGAGCAGGCAAGAAAAGGGGGAGGGAGGGCAGAAAGAACGAGAAGTGAAAAGGAACAAAACAATAAACAATAATGGATGGTAAGATAATGGATAAAAAACATATCTGCAGAAAATTTCTTAAATGACAAAAAATAGGCGAGGTAATTATTTACATTAATTTGTTAGGTCGGCTCTACGACGGGACGGAGTACATTAGAGAGAGACAGAGGGAGGGGGAACGCAGAAGGAAGAGGATGGGAGAACACCTCGAAAGGCAGGATGGGTGTGAGGACCAGGAGAGAGGAGGCAGTTGGGTGAGTTAGGCGCGGGTGAAGATGGGGGATGGCGAGAGAGGGATGAGCGCTAAGTTTGGTTAAAATCTGGGTAGGCTTGCCTGAAGAGCCATGTTTTGATGCCTTTTTTGAAAGTGTGTAGGGAAGGTTCAAGTCGTAAGTGAGGGGGAAGTGAATTCCAAAGGGAGGGGCCGGCAATGGTAAAGGCTCTTTCTCTGGTGATGGAGAGGTGAGCAGTTTTGAGGGGTGGGGTGTGCAAGGTGCCTGCGAGAGTAGTTCTGGTGGGGCGATTGGAGGTGCGGAAATGTGGCATGTCCTTGAGCCATGCGGGGTTGCTTTTATGCAGAGCATTGTGCAAGATGGTGAGGGTTTTGTATTGGATACAGAAGGGGATCGGGAGCCAGTGCAGGTCCTTTAGTATAGGGGTAATGTGTTCAGTCTTTCGGGTATTAGTCGTAATTCTTTCCATAGCATTCTGTAGGATTTGTAGGGGCTTGATAGAGGAAGAAGGGAGGCCTAACAGAAGGGAGTTGCAAAAGTCCAGGACTAATCGGAAGTCTTGGGCATGGAGGAGAGGTTTCAGTTTTTTAAGTATTTGGAGTTGTAGAAACCACCTTTTAGAAAGGATTGAATGTGTGGTTTAAAGTTGAGGTGTTGATCTAGTAGGACTCCTAGGTCTCTTACAGTGGGTACAGTTGAGTGTGTTAAAGTAGGGACGGAGGCAGTGGGAAGGTTTGAGTATTCAGGTTGATTGGAGATAAGGATTTTGGTTTTTGCTGCATTGAGTGTGAGGTGGAGGTTGGCTAATAGGGAGTTGATGGAGGAAAGGCAGGATTCCCAGTATTGAAGGGCAGCCTTACGTGTTGTTTGGATGGGGATGAGGATTTGTACGTCGTCAGCGTACATGAAAAAGTTTAGATCTAGATCGGAGAGAAGATGGCAGAGGGGGAGGAGATAGATATTGAAAAGCGTGGAGGATAGGGAAGAGCCTTGGAGGACGCCTTGTGTCAGAGGGATGTGTGGGGATTTACATTTGTCAATTTGTACAAAGTATTCTCTGTGTGTAAGATAAGAGGAGAACCAGGAAAGAGCAGTGTCAGAGATGCCAATCTCTGACAGCCGAGACAAAAGGATTTGGTGATTGACAGTGTCAAAGGCTGCCGAGATGTCGAAGATGGCAAGGAGGTATGATTTCCCTTGGTCCATGCCTAAGAGGATGGTGTCAGTGATAACAAGAAGGAGATTTTCGGTATTACAACCTTTTCGGAAACCAAATTGAGAGGGGTGGAGGATATTGTGCTCCTCGAGGAAGACAGTGAGTTGAGTGTTGACTACCTTCTCAAGGATCTTGGAGATGAAAGGCAGGTTGGAGATAGGCCTGTAGTTAGCTGGGTCAGCGGGGTCGAGGGTAGGTTTTTTAAGGAGGGGTTTGACCACAGCTAGTTTGAGGGGATCTGGGACTTTGCCGAAGGTAAGTGAACAGTTAATTATATCTGCTACGGGTTTAGTAATAGTGGTAGGTATGGAGAGTAGGGTTTCTGATGGGATTATGTCTGCTATGTGAGAGGCAGGTTTCATCTTTTTTAGGAAAGTTTTTATTTCCAGGGTGGATGTGTGGTTGAGGTATCCTAGGTGGTGATTAGTGTTATTAGGGAGGGGCTGGGTGGGGGAGGGCTTGGAGGGGAAACGTAGGAGGATACTGTTGATTTTGCTCTGGAAGTATTTTGCAATTTCTTCGCATTTTGTCGTAATTTTCTCAATTGTTGTTTTCTCAATGAGAGGTAGGGTTGGCGGACTTTGTGAGATTTGCAACATAGGAGAATAGGGCACTAGGGTTGAATTGGTAGCCATGGATTCTGGATGAGTAGAAGTCCCATTTGGCTAGGAGAGTGGCCTGGCGGTAGTTGTGCAGGGTTTGTTTGTACTCTGCTTTGTGTGCAGGGGAGGGATGTCTGCGCCAGGTGCGTTCCTTGGATCTGAGCTCTTGCTTGATCTTTTTTAACTCGTTAGTGTACCAGAGTTTTTTCTCTTTGGTCGCATAAGGTATTTCTTTGTGTACCAATGGGCAAAGTTCATCAGCTATGGTGGCATTAATGTTATTCCATGACTGTAAAGCTGCGTCTGGGTTGGAGAGGTCAAGGTTCTTTGATGCTTTATCAAGTGCTAGTGTGAGTTCCTCTGAGGGACAAGATTTGCGGAATGAAATGGTTTTTTTCTGTGTTTGTGAGATCTTGGCAGGGGTGTTGGAGGTGAGGGAGGCATTAATGATGAAGTGGTCAGACCATGGGATGGGGGTGGCTGTCGGGGTGTTGGGTACCGAGATGTGGGAGTTAACAAAGATGAGGTCCAGGGTGTGACCTGCTTTGTGTGTTGGCGTTGTAATAAGCTGTCTGAAGCCTAAAGCATTAAGTGTAATCAGGAGGGTGTCACAGGCGGGGGTTGCCGGGCTGACGTCTACGTGGAGATTAAAATCTCCAAGTATGACAGCAGGGCAGTCGGGTTTGAGGTTATCAGCGATAAATTCTATGAGGGAGGAGGGGTCATGATCGAGTGTGCTGGGGGGGGGGGGGCGTAGATAAGGCATACCTGGAGAGTTGATGATTTGAAAAGTCCTATCTCTAGTTTGGGAGGGGGTTGGGACAGTTGGAGTTTGAGGTTAAGGTGTTTTTTGGCAGCCAGAAGTAGACCACCACCCCTTTTTTTGTGTCACGGGATAGAGAAGATGTCGTAGGTCTGTTGGGGGAGCTGATTGAGGAAGACATGGTCTGAGTCCTTTAGCCAGGATTCCGTAATAGTACATAAGTCAGGGTTGTTGTCGTTTAGCAAGTCGTAGAGGATAGGTGCTTTTTTGAGGATGGCTTGAGCATTAAATAAGGAAATGGCAAGCGTTGCTAGGCCTAGGAATTGAGCAAGAGGTGAGATCATGATGGGGACTAAGGATTTCTGAGGGTTGAGGGAGTGATTTTGAGTTAGGATAGTTTTGCGCAGGGTGGGGTGGTGCACAATGGGGATTGTCGAGTAACACATGGTGGCCAGCAGGTAAGGGGAGATGGTTAGATAAGGAGCTAGTGTATCGGACTGGGGTGACCAGGAAGTAGGAGGAGGGCAGAGGTTAACCCACCGTAATGTGTTACACAAAGGGGTTAGGTTGCAGGATGGATGGATTAGGTAATTACATATAACAGGTCTGCAGAGTAGCTGGTTATCACTTCAAGCCTGGAATGACTTCAGACATATGGCTCAGATGTCCAGATTTCCAATGCTCAAGCTAAACTCACTGACTCAGTAAACCAAATGGCTTTATGGTCTAAGAAGCAATAGTATTTGCTTAGTTTCTCGTGCTACTCACCTGACCCATAATGGAAACGCTTTTTAACTCAATCGCTTGAGAATATGACTGAATGTTTACGCGGAATGACGCGTCAGCTGGGAAAACAACATCATCATATCGGCATGGGACACTTTCCTCGTGCACAGAAAACAGATAATTTCCAGATTCAAGGTCATCAGTGGAAGAGGCCGCGTGCCAAAGTGTAGGATCCAACCACTGATACGAGTCTGCATCCCGAAATGTAGAAGTTGATTCTATAGAGACAAGCAAGAGATATGATATATTTTACAAGAAAAATAAAAAAGTTGCACTCTAAAAATTATGTGCAACCCAAGAAACAAAAATACTAATGGCAAAGTATATGAATGGCTATCTAAGCTGGGCTGTATGGTTTGCTGGAGAATTTGTGCCACCAAAATGTAATGAGGATAAAGTGGTCAGGCACACCATAAGATAATTAAAAAAACAATTCTTTCATTTACACGACAATCACATGTCATGAGGTGAGCGCCACATAAATGAAAGATTTTTTTTGTTGTTTTACATTATCTTATGTATGCCTGGTAACTTTATTCTCACCATATATGTTTTAAAGGACTAAAGGGCTAGACCATAAAGGCATTTGGCTTACTGAGTCTGTGCGTTTACCTTGAGCATTGGAAATCTGGACATCTGAGCCATATGTCTGAAGTCATTCCAGGCTTGAAGTGACTAAAAGTCACTCTTTTTTCAGTCCATAGCTCATGTGGTAGCCAATGTAAAATAAAATGGTGGTGCTGGCTACTACAAACAAAGAGTATCACCATGCTGTTTACTCGCTGTTCTCACTGTTACCAGTGGACACAAGTTGACCTTGATTGGCAGGCATAGCACAGAGCCTAAGGGATATACATAGAGACTGAACTAGTGTCTCACCTCACATCCTTCCCAAAGGAAAAAAGTGAGAAACTGTGGACTTGATCTCAGGATTTTAAGATGTTTATCTCACACTTTCTCTATGGAATTATTGGTTTCATGCCACATGTTTCCAGCTTATTGGGATACAATTTACAGTGGTAAAGAACTATATAGGTCAGACATATTTTTGTAAATAATTAGGATTTGGAAACCATATATTTACACATATACTTTTCAATGTAATGTACTCATCTGTTGGTAAGACTGGATTGTGTTGGACACACCTGTTTCACATCCTGGATTGCTGGCGCTGCCGGCGGTATATGCAGCAAATCCTGCACCTGAGGCCAAAATGAATTCTCCATCCCAAGGTATATACTAAAAAACAGAGAGTAAAGTTTGTCATTTAGTTCCTGTATGCCCAAGAGTGTTTGGCATCTTGTGCTACGAAAAACATTTGAATTGCATCACAAATTGTAAAATATCAAGAATCAGAAGAAAACATAATTCCAGTTGGGACACTGCTTGCAAGGTGACTGAGAATGCAGTCTGAATGATAGAATCGCAGAAATATAGAACTGGAAAAGATAATCTAGTGTACCTGCTTCCTCCAGGTAGGACTGCTTATGCCCATGTCATCCCAGACAAATCCCATGCTCTTGAACATGGACATTTGATATTCTGCCTTTTACCCAAAGTTGATCTCAAGGCAGAATAAACCTAAATGAACAGAGGCATTTGAGGAGCTTACAATCAGAATGTGTAATTAGAGTAACATGGGAAACCAGTTTGTGAATAGACCCAGTTGTGTCCCTCATTTAATTGGGGTTGTGAGAAACATTTCTCAACAAAAGCAAAATTGGTGAATTTTGTCCCAGTCATCTATTCCCAAATATTTGACAACTTGCTGCAAAAGTAAAAAATGTCTTCAAAGTATGCAAAAGTTCACAATTCAAGAATATGCAGTGAAATTCATCCTCTCCTACATTCTTACTGGTTCTGTTATGATGGACATTTGAAAACAATTTACGTTAGATTACAATGCACATCCCCTGGGGAAGCGTAAATGAGCATCTTCTCACAGCGTGTCTAAGCATAGCTCTTCCTGTAACGTCTTCTGCTCAGCTAAAACACACTCGCCTGTTTCAGCAGCTATAATTTTTGATCAGTCATAATATTTTAGGTGGGTGATTTCTCTGGGCCGGCCAGAAAAGAGACGTATTTCTTATCCTGTTCAAGGGTCACAAATCTCCCTCACTCAATAATGAAAATGACTGTATTTACCAAAGAAATAGTGCTGCACATAACTGTACCTTAAAGATGACAGAGTGCTGTATGAAAATACCCCAGTATGGAAGTCTAAATTAGAGGGAACCAGTGCCTTCCACTCTAGCGGGTACTTAAGTACTCTGAACCATCAAAAGGTTGATGTGGGGAAAAAAAGGGAAAGTTTTTTTTGTTTGGTTTTTTTTTTTATCATTGTCAATTGGCTTGTCAGGATGGTCTTTTATATGAAAATCAAAATTTGTATGATAGCAGCTTCAGCCCTAGAGGCCATTGTACTAAACTGGAGCAAAGCTCGCAGGAATGGCCAGGGGCATAGCTAGGTACTTAAAAGATCCGGGGCATGGGCCCATAGGTCCTTCCACCTGCCTCCCCCCCCCCCCCTTCCCAAAAAAAAAGATTTTGATAAATACTATTTGAAAAAATTTAAAAAACTGACTGAAAGAAGCAGGAGAAAAAGCTGGCCGGAGGAGTGGGTTAGAAGGCCAAAGGCTGCCCGTGCTACACTTACACTCGCTGAGGCACCCAATTAAGAATTATGAATTTATAATAACAGAGTTTACATTAAAAAGGACATTCAAAGTATAGTCTTCTGAGGTAAAAATATCACTTACAACAGTATGTACACTGTTGTGGCGCCACAAAACCCTGCAAAAAAGACACTCTAAACCCATATGGTATTAGGTCTATTGTAAAGCAAGCTGGGGTGTGGGTTTGGTGCTCAGAAAGCTATGAATAAACTGAATTACAATATAGTGCCATATCAAAATGGCACTAACTGCCAGCACACAAACAGTACGAAAAGGCAACACTGCAAATATTCCAGCAGGCCCTAAAACACCAATTCACCTCCTACTAGAAAAACAGAACAAGCCAGGCTACAATACATGCTTATGCAGAAACTACATGCCAGTAGAATATGCAGAACACAGTCAGACCCTCACCAAATACAGAATAAAGTAACTATAACAGTTATACCCTCACCAAACACAGAATAAACCAACCATAAAATTTAAACAGAAACATGCAGATAAAAATTGAACTGAAAACCACAAGAAACCGGGATTTGTATGCAGTGCAACTATGGAAAAACAGAAACATCTCAATACAGTGTTCTACCAAGGGAACTGCTAAATGTTGGCAGTGGATGCAACTCCAATGTTCTGGCATACGAACATGTTCTGGCATACAAGTACATAGGGATCTGTATTGGGACACTTACTTTTCAATATATTTATAAATGATCTGGAAAGAAATACGACGAGTGAGATAATCAAATTTGCAGATGACACAAAATTGTTCAGAGTAGTTAAATC
This sequence comes from Rhinatrema bivittatum, assembly GCF_901001135.1. Taxonomy (NCBI): domain Eukaryota; kingdom Metazoa; phylum Chordata; class Amphibia; order Gymnophiona; family Rhinatrematidae; genus Rhinatrema; species Rhinatrema bivittatum. The sequence goes on along the minus strand of NC_042618.1, from coordinate 39,797,428 downwards.
ACAAGCAGATTGTGATAAATTGCAGGAAGACCTTGTGAGACTGGAAAATTGGGCATCCAAATGGCAGATGAAATTTAATGTGGATAAGTGCAAGGTGATGCATATAGGGAAAAATACCGGTAACCCATGCTATAATTACACAATGTTGGGTTCCATATTAGGTGCTACATCCCAAGAAAGAGATCTAGGTGTCATAGTGGATAACACATTGAAATCGTCGGTTCAGTGTGCTGCGGCAGTCAAAAAAGCAAACAGAATGTTGGGAATTATTAGAAAGGGAATGGTGAATAAAATGGAAAATGTCATAATGTCTCTGTATCTCTCCTTGGTGAGACCGCACCTTGAATACTGTGTACAATTCTGGTTGCCGCATCTCAAAAAAGATATAATTGAGATGGAGAAGGTACAGAGAAGGGCTACCAAAATGATAAGGGGAATGGAACAACTCCCCTATGAGGAAAGACTAAAGAGGTTAGGACTTTTCAGCTTGGAGAAGAGACGACTGAGGGGGGATATGATAGAGGTGTTTAAAATCATGAGAGGACTAGAACGGGTAGATGTGAATCGGTTATTTACTCTTTCGGATAGTAGAAAGACTAGGGGGCACTCCATGAAGTTAGCATGGGGCACATTTAAAACTAATCAGAGAAAGTTCTTTTTTACTCAATGCACAATTAAACTCTGGAATTTGTTGCCAGAGGATGTGGTTAGTGCAGTTAGTATAGCTGTGTTTAAAAAAAGGATTGGTTAAGTTCTTGGAGGAGAAGTCCATTACCTGCTGTTAAGTTCACTTAGAGAATAGCCACTGCCATTAGCAGTGGTAACGTGGAATAGACTTAGTTTTTGGGTACTTGCCAGGTTCTTATGGCCTGGATTGGCCACTGTTGGGAACAGGATGCTGGGCTTGATGGACCCTTGGTCTGACCCAGTATGGCATTTTCTTATGTTCTTATAGCATCTGTATTATCTTGCCCATTTAAACCAAGGAGCACAGACACCAAATAACGTAAACTACACTAGTCGAGCTACAGATGATTTCATCACGTAATTTTAACTGCTCAAAAGGAGGAGAAGATAAATAAACTCCAGTAAAGGCTTGTGGACAAACACTGAACCTACAGCACCTGAATGTAATCCACTTTGAAGTGCTGAAAAATGTGCAAAAAGCGGAATATAAATCTAAATAAATAAATAACGCAGACTGCATTGACCACAAGGTTTATACCCTTCAAACTGTAATCTGGAAGAGGAGTATACCCTTCAAACTGTAATCTGGAAGAGGAGGAACTATCCAAAAACTACTATGTTATCTCACCCTAGCTTACTGGTACCCTGTTATAGAGTCCATCAAGCTAGGGCGAGGGAACATTGTAGAAATCTCATCTTTGTGAGACTTTCCTCATTCCAAATGACATCAAATCTTCACTTTGGTGTACTGTACTGTTCATGCGTCTCACTCTGCATCTAAAACTGGCCCCTAAGCCAGTTCCAACACCTCTCCTTGAGCTATTAGCTGGCCCTCCTATAGAGATATAAATAGATGACTACTATGAAGGCCTCTCTCTCTCATATATCCTAGACATCTCGGCAGCCTTCGACACTGTCAATCACCAAATCCTAATTTCCCAATTAGCTGAGATAGGGCTGAGTCAGAGATACCTATCTTGGTTCTCCTCATTTCTCAAAAACAGAGAGTACCTAGTAAAAATTGATAAATGCGAATCCTCGCACATTCCTCTATCTCCATCCTCTTCAATATTTATCTGTTGCCCCTCTGCCACCTACTCTCCGACCTAGGCCTTAAATTTTTTCTTATATGAAGATGATGTGCAAATCCTCATCCCTATTCAAAAATCCCTCAATGAATCCATGCAATTCTGGGAATCATGCCTTGCCTCTATCAACTCCCTACTATCTAACCTCCACCTCGCATTAAATGCTTCAAAAACAGAAATCCTCATCATAACCAATCACTCTGACCGTATATCCCTCTCTACCACCCAGGGGAGGTGAGAGTCACTCATCCTCCTCCCCCTTGGTGAGTGACCGAGGAGGAGGAGGATGAGTGACTGAGATGAATGAGCGAGGGGAAGGGGGGAGTGAGGGAAAAGAAGTGTAGACGGGTGCAGTGTCCGAAAACGGACCGAAAATTTTTTTTAATAACATTCCTTATTGCACAATCAATATAATAAAAAAAATAAATATAACCCATTCATAATAGTAAACAATTCTAATAAAAATATTTCAAAATAATTGACAAATAGAACATCCAATAATTAAAATCTCATAAACATGTTTCAAAATTTCCCATACACCAATAAAATATTTCAAAACAGCAGAAACATCAAATAAACCCCAATAATTAAAACTAATAAGGATTTAAAAAATCCCCCACTATCCATATTTGGGAACTTTTGATTTCCAGTCACCCTGAGATTTTTGTGGATTAGTAGGATACAAGAGGCACAGAAGCTGTCTCCTCACTTTTTCTCTCTCTCTCTCTCACACACATAATTACCCACAATTCCTTTTCACATACAAACACAGACCCTTCCCTCTCTGGCATACACACACACACACACACATAGATGCTTCTCACTCTCACACACACACGGATGCTTCCTTCTTTCTCCTACACACACACACACAGGTGCTTCCCTCCCTCTCACATATGCTCTAGCCTCTCACTTACGCCAGGCTTCTCTCGCTCTCATTGGCTGCTGATTGGATGGGTTACTTAAGCAGCCCAAAGCCCTCTTTTCTTTGGCAATGGGCAGATCAGCTCCATCCCTTCCCTAGGCTCAACACCTCTGGGCTCAAGTCCTCCAATTCACTTTCTTAGCTCTCAATTTACTCTCTTCTCCCTCCCCAGGCTTGAAAGTCCTCCCCTCCCCCAGCTCATCTTGTTGAACCTGTTGAGGGGAGCGTTGAGCATCAATGGGGATGAAAGAGAGAGAGAACCATTGAGGCACCCCCCTCCCCTTCTGACATGCACAGGAAAAGAAAATGGCTTCTGCTTGTAACCTGCATAGCTGAGCTCCACAGAGGCTGACACTGCTCATCTCTCTGCTGCTACTGCTGCTTCCTTCCTCCTCTTCCGGCCCGTACAGATCAACATCGCCCAATCCCTCCTCTTCTGGCCAGATTGTCCTAAAGATCCTTCTGCCTCCCTCCTCTTCTGAGTAAAGACCATTTGTTTGGCCTCCTATAGCTCCCTTATTCACACTGCCTCCGGCCATGGCCCTCCCCCGACACTCTCAGCCTTCCGATTGACTGTGCGGTGGTGGAGATGGTGTGGAACCAGGAAGGAAAAAGAAAAGAATATTTGGGGTGAGAGCCTCTTAAATTTGCTTGCTGCCTCTCCCTCCACCATGGTGCTGTGTTGACTCGGTTGCTGATGTCAATGCCACCCTCAGGTGTGCAACTGAGACTCAGGGCATTCTCTTTGCACTAGGGGCATGGGGACCCATGTGCCCAGTGCTAACGACACCGCTGGGAATGGCCCAGAACCACAAGAAATTTTTTTTTTGGGGGGGAGGGATATCAGACCATTTACATAATATGTAAGCAAGTTTCACAGACTTTATCACAAAAATACCTTAACTTTGACTTCCTAAATTATGCTTGTTTCATGGAAATTCGCCAGTTTGCGTGATCTTCTGCGTGTAGTTTTTGCTATGCACAAATCAATAATGAACTGATTTGCATGATTCTTCAGCTCATTAGCAATTTTGCACAATTTTTACAAATGCCTTCATGAACGCAAAATTATGCGCACAACAGCAAATAGCGCACATTCAAATTCACCAACGCAATTACTCATGTTATTTTCCATTTTTTTGTAAGCTATTACATGTGCAAACACAAATGCACTTTACCTCATCTGTCTTTTAGACTCATTTTGGGATGTAATATCACAGTCTCCTATCGCACAAGACTCCTTGCCATGCGATATCAAATTCTACAAAGCACTTATTTTATCTTACTATGGTTATTTCAAATGATTCTCCCGATTGTTGGCGAGAATTCCTGTCTCTTTTTCAAGCTCTGACCTAAGATTCAGAACTTCTAGACAAGGTATCAAGTTAACATCCTGTCCTAGGCAAAAATTCACTTCTTATTGGATCCAGTAATGGTTCTGTTTGGGGAAAGGGATCCATGAGTTTGAAGCTTAGCTAGCCAAAGCAAACAGAAGGCTTCCTTCACTGCCTTCTCTCCAAAGCATATCAAGCTATTTTATGCTCATGGAAGCTGTCAACCAACCCCCACGACTATTAAGACTGATTTCAAAGATCGCTCCTTAAGAATGCAGAGTGGGCCACATTTTGGACTAGAAGGCCCACTAGGAACTTTAGTAGAAATATGAGTTGCTTTCTGGTTGTTCACTGGGAGGGGCAAAGGTCTGGAATTACTGTTCAGATGCATGAACTAACGTCTGCCATTGCTTCTCTCCTAGATGCCGATATACGAAGCTGAAAAGGTTTTTCGCAAATTGGGGCTCTGAGCAAAAAAACACGCTGAAACTCTAAAATGCCAGCATTCTGCATGTTTTTTTCATACGAATCCCCGTTCACCAAAAAGGCAGTAACTTTGCTGGATCACAAATAATAAATCTTTTTCATGCAGTTAGGTAAGCGAGAAATTGTATTTCAATTAAAAATGAATAAGCTGATGTAATACGAGATTATGCAAAGCAGCTCATTAATTTTTAGAAAACCAGCATGTGAAAAAGGATTTGTGGGCCAGTTTATGCAAAAAAAAAGAACTGCGCCGTAATGAGGTATCTTTATCCTTTTTTGGGCTTTTCCATGCTAAATTTCTCACAAAAGTGCGTTATGGAGTTTATTTGCATCCATAACGAACTTTCATGGAAACAGGTTATTAATTGGGAATTAGTACATTGGCCCCCTACTGTGGCTCCGTTAATGTCAGGCTGGGTTTCTGATGCATTTGTTGTCTGTACTTGTCACCACATTTCCTCTCTGGAGAATTTACTGAGAGTTATTGTTCTTTTATTTGTAAACTGATAATTGAAATATTTTAAAACAAGATCAGAATGGTCTAATCAGAAAGGTTAGAGCAGGGAGTGCTCTTGACCAATCAGAAAATTCCATCAGTCCAATGCATTTAATAACATAAGGATTTGTCTTGTTAAGGAATCTACTGTGTTGGCCGCTAGAGGATAATGATAAAATTCTTCTAAAATGCTGCAGTGAGATGCACACGGTATGCCAACCTTACGAAATCAAAGTTCATCATCTCCAAAAGTCTACCTGTGGCAGATGTGAATTCCCTGTGAGATGCTGAAGAAAGTATAACTAGAACGCTGAGGCCAGGAAGTGCAACACCACCGGTACAGGCCGCAGGAGGCACCCGAAGATTGTCTGTTGCAGATTCAGGAATGGATTCCATGAGGCAACAACTCCAAACCAAATATTCTTATGCCAAAAATGTAACTGTATGTACGTGCAAGCAATACATAATGCTTTCCTGGAATGTGCAAACAGAATTTATGGGGGAACGGTAGTAGCACTGAGGCTCACCTTGGGGTGGCTGGTGTTGAGAGCGTCCCAGAGGCAGCAGCTTCTGACGCCTCGCTGCAGCCTGAGACCAGAGTTCCTATAAGGAGGCGGGCGTTACTTAAACCAGGAGTCCAAATGGGATACAGTCAGATGCTGAGAGGACTAGAGCTAATGGTAAGGAAATTCCAGAGCCAGTAGCTATGAGCTCACATTGCCTTCTTATCAGTCATGATTTTTTTAAATGCCTGCTTCAAGGTTTTATCAAATTTCTGGTCATGATTTTCCTGCTAATAAAGAAGAATAGAAATTGCCTTATGGTGGGGAATTAAAAGATCAAGAATGACCCAAAAATCAGGTGCACATAGGGTGGCCAACTTTCAAAAACTATTTTCAAAGACATTTTGAGACATATGTGGTGAAGATAAAGGTTGCGTCATAAAATCTCAGTGACGTGCATCAGACTGGATGAATTTTCTTTTGCATAGGTCAGGGGAAAGAGAAAACAAAGTCGATTTTAGCCCAAGTGAGGGTCTGTGCCACAAAATACAGGACAAGCAGTCACACTGATCAAAGTGAGATGGCGATCAACTGTTAGGTGCGACTAGATTTTAAAATCCCAAGCTGCTGATTTTATCTGCGTGTGAAAGAGGGATGAGAGGGGTCCTGTCACAGCTTACACAATATCAAAGATACTGTGGGCTAACCAACTGGATCCATGTCTTCAGGACAAGCTGTTCCAGTCCTGGTTTTGTAGCTCCAATTTCCCTAGTGCGGGGATGCTCAAACTGGATCTTGTCTCCTCCCAGCTACTCAGGAACTCTCTATCGAATATGCATGAGATTTATTTGCATGAACTACCTCCTATGTATGCAAATATTTATCATGCATATTTATTAGGGGTATCCTGTAAACCCGACTGGCTTGGGGGGAGAGGAGGCTCCTGAAAGAATGGAGCTGGTTGGAACCCCTATCTTCAAGAGTTGAAAAACAAATAAACTAAAATCAAGAGGTAAGTTGGCAGCAGGTGCCCTGTATGCAGCCTTCTGAAAGGAAGGTACCAGGGTATGCGCAGGAATAAGAACAGAAAAATCTGTAATCTCCAAATACAGTGAGCACCTGGATTTTACTCTTGCACTGTAATCATCCTAGTAAGCTTCTGTTTTACATCTCAAATATTATTTCCTCCAGCAAGAAAATGTACTTGTATTCCTCAGGCTAGACACATGAGCAGCGTGTATGAGACACATAAAGCCATCGCCATGGGTTGCGAGGGTACCAACAAGGTCAATTTTACTTTTGAAGAGACAGGACTAAAGCAGCGGTGGCCAACTCCGGTCCTCGAGAACCTCAAACAAGCCGGGTTTTCAGGATGTCCACCATGAATATGGATGAGATAGATTTGCCTTTTAATGCAGGCAATGCATGCAAATCTATCTCACGCATATTCATGGTGCATATCCTGAAAGCCTGACCCGTTTGTGGTCCTCGAGGACCGGAGCCAGCCACCCCTGGACTAAAGGGTATTAGCCCAAGAAAGTTTAAAAAAAAAAAAAAAAGATCTTTAAGCAGGCAGTTCCTTTGCTCTTTGAATCACAAAATCCCCCAGACATGTAGCTCCTTATACGCCACACTAAACAGAGACTCCGCATCGCCCAACGAGCCCTGAGAAATCACCCCATAAAAGACTGCGGCGGATGAGAAACGTTGGGGGCTGAAATGCACGGCGCAGACGGCTGCAGCTCTTTGAAGCTCCTGTGAAGGACGCTTGAAAATTCTGTGCGATGGTTCAGTACAGGGAGGGAACCATGCTCTGTGCAGATAATCAGGGGCAGGTTGAGCCCGGCCTGCTTTGTGCCCCAGCTTATGTTCTCCCCAGTTTTAGTAGATCGGATTTTCGTGATTTGGGATTGTGATCCTATATTATAATCCGCCGGCAGCAAAAGCCCCAAATCAGAGGTGAGATTTTGGATGGTGACCTGGCAACTCCAATATTAATGATGTACAAGGCCACTGAAATATTGAGACATGATCAAGAAAGTCAGGAAAGAAGACTATTCCCAGGGCCCAGTTGTAGCACTATATACAGACTCTCTCCTGATGAATATTCTGCTTGCAAGCGGCTGCCAGTAGAGCCTTAATCTTCTGACTAAGAGCAGGACTTGAAGCCTTTTTTCTTCATTCCTCTGTAAGCCAAAAATGAATTAATACTCTTCTAAGCTGATCCTTTTTTTTTTTTTTTGTCCCTGAAGATTGATAGTTTTTCCGAGAGTCATCAGTCTTGAGATTAGGCCAGCATCACAAAGCTGAGGCAAAGCATTCACGCACAGGATAATGCTGGCCAGCGTGGCCTGGCACAGGAAAGCATGTGTCTGTCTCATCTTGGATCAACCGAGAAAATGCATTGTTCAAATGGGGTAAAAAATAAAATAAAATGTCCCCCTCACCCCCAAAAAAAGGAAGCCAGTTCAGAAGGCCCACATGAAAAGCGTGAGCACCTCGTGTGCCTTCACTGTCGATATTCTTTGGGCTTGGGGCTGTGGTAGGTTCGAGATCGCCTTCCCAATTTTTTCTTGTCTTATCTCTGCTTGGCTCTCCAGTCAGAGCAGCCCACCCTGCCTGTGCAGGTCGGCATCTGAAAATGCTGCGAAAAGGCCGGTGAAACCCTGGTGAGCAGGGAAGTTTCTCGTGTGGCTATGAAATAGCCAATTACATAGACACAAAAATAAAATGTTTTGTTTTCACATAGATATATTTTTTAAAAAACCCCACAAAAACAGTCTTTGAATTCATTTAACTTCTGTTTCTATGAATGTCTGTCCACCTTGTAACCCTCCTGATATTTATGAATGTTTTACCTGTAAACCATTATGAACTAGTGATTCTCGCATGGAATGACCATTTAAATAAATAACTACATTTGGATTTAGGGTCTAGCTATTTCTGAATTTTTTTTTTCTCTGCAAGAGCAGATAAGAGAAAAATTATTCTGAAGAGCTGGATTTCTGCTTTGCACATTTCCTCCGTCCTGCGTTTCCCCCTTCTTGCACCATATACTGCAGGTGGAACAGACTTCCTGAGGTGGTGCGTCGTGTCTCCCCTGTCGGGCCATATTCAGGTCCTTTTCAGGAGTTTAACCTCTTCACTATCTAATCCAAATATCATTTATTTGTTTTTAGCTTTCCTTAAAAATGCCCAAAGCACTTAAAAGCAGTAAACTGAAGTTACAAACACAGAATATAATTAACATATAAATCAAGATAAAAGCTTAAATTAAATAGATAAGAATTCAAATGCATGTAAGATGTAATGAAAGAACATCAGACATAAAAACAGTAGCAAACTACTAGAGTTCATAAAACCAGGACACTTTTTTTTCCCCAAGCCTCCTATTTGTTTTGTCTGTGTGTCATGACGACATTGTAAGCAATACAAAGCAAGAACTGTCTCCTATGTCCATCTGTACAGGGCTATGGGTGTCTACTAGTGCTACAGAAATAATAAGTAATAGCAGTAATCTGAATAATTGCCAAGCTGAGCAGTCTCTGTGATGCTCTGAGCCCAGGACTGGCACAGACTCTCCCTGATCACATGGAGTTTGCTGGTAACCCTAGTGCAGCTGCTCTGTTCATCATGTAAAATCACCTTTTCCCGCCCTCTTTCAGGGTGAAGTGTAACTAGAATGCAAAGCTCAGGCCGTGTTAACAGGATTTGCTGGAGTGATGCAGGTAATCAGCTGCCATGAGCACACACAGTGGTTGTCCTATTGTCTTGTGACATCCAGCACAGCAAGAACACAACCTGAGTTCAGTGTTATACCCAGTTCCATCCACCAGTTCAGAGGAAGGAGTGCCACAAACAGGTCTGGCTTTCAGGATTTCCACCATGAATATGCATGAGATATTTGCATGCACTGCCTCCATCGTATGCAAGCATGTCTCATGCATATTCATGGTGGGTATCCTGAAAGCCAGACCTGTCTGTGGCACTCCAGGAGCGGAGTTGCCTACCCCTGCACTAGGTTAAGAGAATAAATCTTAGGCTGTCAGTGACAGTACAATCATGCATAAAACAAATTAATGGTCTTGTTTTTATACAGTGATTTGTGTCACATGAGGGATGTGTTAAGCTGCACTATCCCTTACTCATAATAGGATGCAAGTTCATCAGAAGGAGGAAGACAGCCCTTCCATATGGTATGGAGAGTAGGGTGTGGAAGGAGGGCACAGGGAATGCATTTTCTGTTAACTAGGAACAGAAGAAGTGTTTACTGGTGCTACAGTCTAGCTCTTTCTCCTCCTTTTCTTTTTATACTGCCCAGAACTACCAACTGGCTCCGATAGAAGTGACTTAGTTGTCCTGAGCATGGTGAAATAAAGTAACCGTGGGCCTACTAGCCAATTTCTCAGCCCCTGCGTAACAGGAACCGCATTTTCTTCAATTAAAAGAAACTGCTTGTCTCTCTTCTTATTCTACGACAGGGGTGGCCAACTCTGTCCTCAAGAGCCAAAAGCAGGACGGGTTTTCATAGAGTTGCCTGCATGCACTACATCCACTTTATGCAAGCTCTAGCTCATGAAAGTTCATTGTGGGTATCCTGAAAACCCGGCCTGTTTGCGCCTCCTGAGGACCGGAGTTGGCCACCCCCTGTTCTCCAAGCTCTCTTCCAATTCACAGCAGACTTGAGATTTGCCACAGGGGGAGGCGCTAATGCTTTTAGGCTACCAGTAGCTGCAGAAATACACAATCCCAGTGCTCAAAAACTTCAAATTGATCTGGCTTTCAGGGAAGCCGATGAAAGCAGTTCTTGAAACAGGCTTATGAATATTCATTGTGGATATCCTGAAACTCAGGCTTGTTTGGAGCCCTGAAAGTCCAGAGCTGAGAAATCCGCATGCCCGTGCGCATGAAGATAGGCGATGCTACATAGCTGAAATCTGCTCTTCTGCCATGGGTGAGATGAAGGGGGGCATTTTCAAAATGATTTATCTGCAGGAATCCCGGTTTTCCATGTGTAAATGGCCTTTTGAAAATTGCCCGGAGGACTGTGTACGTACAGTAAGAGCACACTTTCAACTCAGGGTGGGTGGGTTGGGCAGGGTTTCATTGGTTTGCCTGATGAATTGATGATTAATATATAAATATTGATACTGATTACATTGATTGAATAATAGTGAATTGAATAATAGTGATGAGTTGGTGATTAAAACAATGATTATGAATATATGAATGATAATTAATGATGGTGACAAATGACCGCTCCTCTTCTCCCCCCCCCCCCCACTAATCTTGATAAATCTCAGGGTGAGCAGGGATTCAAAAGTTCCCAGGTCTGGTAACGTATACTGAATAAACTGCCACGGTCCCGGCCCTGTTAGTGTGCAGACAGACGTTCCTTGGGGTAAAATCAGGGACGGTAACTTTCAAAGTGGCGTGCAGGCGCACATGCGCGCATTCGTCAGCCTGGGCCCAGGGATGTGGCGATTTTATAACATGCATGCGTGTATCTGCGCGTGTTGTAAAATAGCCTAGACGCGAGCACACGCGCGCTCAATTTCAAGTGGGCACGCGCCTGTGCATGCAAATCCCACTTCTGCCACCTAAGTGGGGGGCTTTTACAAGGGACGTGCACTGATGCCATTGCCACCAAAACAGTTCGTGCCCAGTTAAGGGACAGATCTTCCAAATCCTCTAGTTTAATAGTTCTCTTTTCCCCCTGCTAGCCCCGACCTTTAAAGTCCCGCTGATCTGCCTAGATTTTTCGGCAGGGAACCCCGGCACACGTCAGTGCGCGCAAGTATTTACGAGCAAATTTCAGGTTAAAATCCCAGAACACCCATGCCCCGCGTATCCAGGCGACTTTTAAAATCCACTCAGCGCATGCTGGCCGGACATATTCGTGCATCCCCTTGATTGGTGCGCGCATCGGGCATTTAAAAATTCACCTGATAGGGCGTCCGTTCTGGACCCCGAACACCCCCCAAGCAGCGCCTGTTGCCAGCGCCGGTTGTAAATCAGCTTAGAGAATTGTGGCTGAAGGTCTGTGCGCAGAGAGCACCCGCGGACTTTAGCCTATGCGGGCTGTGTGAAAATCAGCCTCAAAATGTTCAGCCTCTGTCCCATTGTATTCTGGGGTGTGTAGTCCAGATTTCCATAGCAGAGCTCAGGGCAATCCATGCACTGGGAATGCAGAACCGGGATCAAAGCTATAAGGGACACTCTCCCTACCCTGGCATAATAATGGCAGAACCAGGATCAAAGCTATAAGGAACACTCTCCCTACCCTGGCATAATAATTCTGATTTAAAAAAAAAAATATGTAAAACAACTCCCCAGGAAACTTAAAGCCCATGTTAACCTGTCGCTGCTAAGTTTAGCATTCTGTCTGGGATTATTAGACAGCTCCATGCTATTCCTACTACTATAGCATTTGCTATACCGCTTGAAGGAAACACAATAGTAAAACATGCATGACTGGGATAACTCAAAAACAAAGTACAATACAACGTAACATATAACAGGAAAAACAAAACACCACAAATGTAACTAAAATTCCAGAATATCCTAACCTCAAAACATGAGGACCCTATTGCATAGGTGAACTAGTAGACCTGCTTCATTTAGGGCCCGGAGAATTACAGGTTTTAAGGCACAACAGGGCTTTGATTCTGCAGGTCTGATAATAACCAATGCCATAGCTTCTGCCTCATCTGCTGCTGCAGAAGACAGACCTGGCTACATACATCTAATTATACAGGAGCAGGGAAGGTTTGCTAAATCTGTACTTCTGCTTGCTTAGATTAAAGGGAAACTTTATACTTCATGCAATAGTATTCAATAGTCACTCTGACAGTCATGTCAAACCAAAATATTCATAAGGCGACCATGTAACTTCATATTACAAGGCACAGGGTGAGTCTGCCCTGGTTTTATTCCTATAGCAGCGGTGGTCAACTCCGGTCCTCAAGAGCCACAATAAGGTCTGGTTTTCAGGATATCCACAATGAATATCCATGAGATAGTCTTCCATGCATATTCATTGTGGACATCCTGAAACTCAGGCTTATTTGTAGTTCTTGTAGACTGGAGTTGGCCATCCCTGTCCTGTGGCCTCCAGAAGTGGTGTACTGGTTATCACAATGGGCTAGGAACTAGGATTCAAATCCCACTTCCCCTACTAATATTTCATGTGACTTTGGGCAAGCTACAATGTGTGATAAAGTGGCTTACCCAAAGTCACATGAAGCGTTAATGGGAAAACTGCAATTTGAACCCTAGTTTCCCTGGTCGTTAGCTCATTACAATAACCACTAGGCCACGTCTAGAGAGCGTGGGAGCAACATGGAGCTAGCTGGTCACTTTATGAATATTTTGGTTTGTCATGGTTGTCAGAGTAACTGGTGAATATATGTTGCTCCATGTAGAGTAATATTTCTTTATAATCTTTGCAAACAGAAGTAACAATTTGCCCCACCTTTCTTGTTCCCTTTCTTGTTCCTGTGCACTAGATTTTGGGTCAGGGAATTATTTTGTCTGAATTACTAATAATGCTGTAAATTGCCTTGAGAATAATTTGGAAAGGTGGGCTAAAAGGTAAATCATTATTCTTTTCAAGAAAAGGAGGCCCATATGCCAATAGATATATTGGGACATAAACCAGAACTGACCCAACCTGTTCCTTACGTAGTGGTGCTATCTGGTTGCATTAAACTTGCATACGATGACTGCCTCATACAGACTCTTCAGGTTCTGGCTGCTCATAGCTGCAGTGCATTTCCAGTGGACCGAGAAGACTAGCCGTTGTAATATCAGTGGGATAATTCATTACCTCAGACTGAAAACTATAAACTTCTGAACATCTCCAAAAGTGACCAATGAGAAGATGTGCAGCATTTGCCAAATGTAAATTTGCGAAGCCACCAAGATGAACACATGTATTCATTGTGGCACTCCTGAAACACAGGCCCACCCAAGGATTATATTAAAGAGCATGAGCTAGCTAATCAATCATAAGCAAGCGGCTGAAGATCTGATTAAGTCAGTTGACAGTGCGGCGATTTGATAAACCTTGGTGGCCATCATTTTCTCAATGGAGTTCCCGTGTGATCAGACAAAGCACAGCAAGCTCTTGGAGTACGGGAAGTTGGCCAGAAGATCACAGCAGGGTTTTGGGTTTTTGATAGCTGGCACATGACTGCATCTTTATTGGTCAGAAAAGTGCTGCATGTTGGAGGGTTTTTTTTGCCTGTTTGATGAAGGATTGCAGGGAACTCCATGACTGCTGAGTGTGTTGTAGCTACGTGGTGCAAGCCAGCTGTTGTACTCTCATCAACAGCAAAATGATCTTGTGATAGCACAGTTGACAGGTTAAACTGAGACCTTGTAAATATGTTTAGGTTGAAATCTTGAATGCAATGCCCTTGAATTGAAAAGCATATGAATGACATATTTTGTACAGTAACACAGTTCCCTTACCATTCCTGTTACAGAGTGCATGGACTGGACCAGGACAGACAATTTCTGCAAGAAACATGAGAAAACTTAGAATATGTAGCTTTGGTGTTAGAGAAATGTCGAAGTTTATTCTGATGTATAGATTATTATACCTTTCTGTTTTCAAAAATGATTGTAGCTCCATTACAAGGTGCTCTGAGGTTATCCCAATTGGAAGCATTTTCAAAATTGGTGTTCGGAATCCATTGTTTGTATAAAGCACCGGCAACATCTGCAAGGAAGACGGCATATCCATGAAATAGAGACTGTTTACAGGACGTTTCTAAACATATTAGGCTTGTTAAAATGTATAAAGAGTTTGGCCTTTGTTTCAGAGCTAAGGACACCACATCCCATTGTAGTTCCAGCACCAGGGCTGTGAAGGTGGTGATGTTGCCTAGAAACGACAGTTCATGCCCCCATAATTCTGCTTCCCCCACCCCTTTCCAAGCGCCTGGGTCCATAATCAGGCCCAACTGAGGGCAGAGCTCTGGTTAGGAAGTAAAACTGATGTCCTAGCGAAGTGATGGCGAACTCCAGTCCTCGAGGGCCACAAACAGGGTCGGATTTTCGGGATAACCACAATGAATAGGCATGAGGTAGATTTGCATACAACAGCGGCCATGCATGCAAATCTCTCTCATGCATATTCATTGTGGATATCCTGAAAACCCGGCCTGTTTGTGGCCCTCGAGGACCGGAGTTCTCCATCACTGTTCTAGCGGTCTAAAAAATTATGGACCAAAATAATTTTTTAATAAAGAGACTGTAAGCGATGGGTCCAACAATCACAATTAATTGTTGCCATCCAAAAACCCCACCCATAAATCTGGCTATTTCACAGTGGAGAGAGGTTTATCATATCACAATAATAAGAACCTGGGAGACTGGTGAAAAAAAAAAAAAGCAAAGTTCCCGGCCTCTATTGCAATGCTTTAATAGGAATTCAGTATTATATTATAACGCTCCACACCACAAGAGCGTGTCTCAATAGAGCTTTTCTTCCCTGTTAAGGTTCACTGTCAGCAGGCAGCTGAGGTGAGTGGCCAGTGGCAGTGCCGAGATATTAACCCTTGTGTTCCAGAAGTAGAATCATCTAGAAGGCTCCAGACCTACAGAATCTGAGCCTGCCTGGAAACAGACCCCTTTTTGCATACTTCTTCATGAGAACCTCTATAAACTACAAACTGGGCTTTTAGGTTATACTATACTGTGATGATAACTTTCCCCTGCTTGGAGCATTAACGGGGAAAATAAGGACAGCCTGTGTGTTCAGATTTTTTTCACTCACAAAGTGACCACCAGGCTGGCAGTATGAATACAACGTACACCATAGCGTTCTGCCCAGGACACGATTTCTTTCTAACAAGAAGGTCAGTGCAGCTGGTGAGTCGGAGTTTCAAGCTTTTAAGTCGCCTTCAGTGATGTGACGTGAGGTACATGACTAATTCTAACTTAGGCCTGACAGACTTGCGGCAACGCTGAACATAAGCTACAGACCAGTGTCCCTTATTTCCAGTGCTTGGGTATTGTACATCACAGTACTGGTGGGCGAGTCTGAAGTGCAGAGGCCTGCTTGATATTCTAAATACATCCCAATTATGCATGCGACAAACCTGCAGGTGCCCAGAGGGAATTCTGGGCATGCTTCTCAGCTGAACAATGTAAAGCAGACCGTACCGTAGTCACGGACTCCATGGCTCCCATCATGACGGGGCTGACTTCAAGGACATGGCTGTTGCAGGATAGCATCAGGTAGCCCTTGTCAGCTCCAGTAATGTGATACTTATCTTGCCATTCATATTTTTTAAATTGAATTTTATGCCAGTGTGCTTCTGGGCTGAAACTTGATCCATGACTGGAACTCTTTTGTTACTCTCATCCCCCGCAAAGCTCCTTCAGAGACGAGAGGCACCATCCATATGAAATGTCTTGGCAGTCTGCTCAGCTAAACAGACGCCTAGCTCAGAGCAATGCGTGTGCAATGTCAGATTTACCAGGGTTTCATTTTCAGTGTAAGAGTAAGTGCAGCCTTCATCCCCACTCATTCTGTGCCATGTCTCATTTGCCTCATAAATACAGCCCCAGGGCCCGATAAACAGTAAATTGCTAATCAGACTAGTGGAATTCTCTGCAAGCATTTCCTTCCTGTTCGTCCCTATTAAGGAAATGCAATGCCACAGAGAGTCATAAATTCGTATGTATCTCTTGATTTTTATTTAAATTATGACAAAGAGGGAGCATAATGCCGAGCGGTTCCAGTGTGCAGTGGCACTCTCTGAATGCTAAGTGCGGACACACACATACACAAGAGACCATCCTAGGGACAGGAGCTGAGGAAGGCAGGCCCAAATCACACACTGCGGCAGCAAATATTTAAATCCCAACGCAGGCTGCCTCTCTCTCCCCTCCGTCCTGCTATCACTTTAATCTCACGAACCAGCTATTCTGTGGCCCCTTTTCCACCTCGCTCCCAAAAAAGGAAAACTCGATTTTGCAACCCTTCCCCTGGTGGAGAGCGGAGGATTTTCATTACTTACCGATGAGCAGCAAGAAGGCAAGACCCGCTCCGGGCTTCATT
The DNA here is from genome assembly GCF_901001135.1 of Rhinatrema bivittatum. Taxonomy (NCBI): domain Eukaryota; kingdom Metazoa; phylum Chordata; class Amphibia; order Gymnophiona; family Rhinatrematidae; genus Rhinatrema; species Rhinatrema bivittatum. The sequence continues at coordinate 39,780,835 of NC_042618.1, read as the reverse complement.
TTACACTGCAGCCAGAGCGGATCCCCTTGAATTCCTGCAGAGCCTCAGACCAAACTTTGGACTTTCTTAAGTCCTCAGCTGTCACCTGACCAGACAGATAAACAAGAATGCAGCCGGGAGACGAGTAAAAAATTAAGATCTGACCACCAGTTGTTCACTTCAATCAAGGAGCTATTGTAATTTTCTCCAGATATTGTCTGTTTCCCTTTTTTTTTTTTTTTTTAATATATAAATGATATTTTAATTTACTTCCATTTATTACATGCCAAAGAAATAATTGCTCGTGGCAAGTAGCAACAATATTTAAAATGCATAAGCAAAACATAATAAAATTAAACTCATTCAAAAACTGAGGCCCTTTGGTTCTCATGGAAAGTTCGGCCTAGTATTGAGTATTGAGGGGATCAATACTGAGTTTTCTGACCAGATTCGGAACTTAGGGTTTTATTTTGACCCACTATTGATTTATAGAAAGCAAATTAACTCTAGTCTTATCATCTGAGTATTTTAAACTAAAACAACTCAGACATCTCAGGCCTCTAATTGAGGAGTCTGACTTTTGTGCCATTGTCCAAGCTTTTATTTTAACAACCTTGGACTATGGAAACTGTTAATTTGGGGATTTCAAAAAATAGGATGCAAGCATTACAGTGCTTACAAAATTCAGCTGCTAAGATGAATGCCTCACGGTAAGAACATGTACCTCCATTGTTACATCAGCTTCACGGGTTACGACAGGTAGAGAGGGTTAAATTTAAGATCTTATCCCTTATGTTTAAATCAGTTCATGGAGTTGCCCCATCATTTGTAACTGATCTTTTTAAAGATTATGTCCCTAACAGAATGTTGTATTCAACCAATAGGAAATATCTCGAGATGCTATCAGCTAAGGCCATACATTTCCAAGATATAAGGCAACGGATACTATCCATTGGGATGTTGTGCTTGGAACAGTATAACAGATTTCAAACTGTTTTGAAAGACAGTAAAAACTGCATTTTTGTAAGATTGCGTCCTTTAGTAATTTTAATGTTTGCTGATTTATGATGCGCTTATGTTTATGTTACTCATTGTTTTATGTTCACTTTGTAATCTACCTAGCATGACATAGGTTAGTATAGGTGGAATAGAAATATTTTAAATAAATATGTAAATTTACAAATATGTAACTCAAAAATAATGCAAGCAAAAAATAAAATAAAAACCAAATCAACAACCTAAAGCCAATACATAAAAACAGTCAGTCAAAGGCCTCATGAAATAGAAGAGACATCCTTTTCTTACTCTGGTCTCACCTGGGCAATTGGTTTCTTCTTGCAGTTTCCAATGGATTACTAGTGTGGTGCCCCCTTGGATGGCCACTAGATGGCCCTATGTCCTTTCTTAGAAAATCAGCATCTTCTTTGTGAGCTTTCCATCCTCTTCAGCCCCTCCCAAACTGGAGGGCTGGGATTGGTTGGTTCAGCCTATTTAGTGAAACTAGTTTAATGTTCCATCTGGTAGGTTTCAGTTAACCTCAGAGGAGTAAGGATACTGTTTTTCACGGCCCTGGTGAGGCCTTGCTGCCCAATCAGGAAATTTAGTTTGGATGAGATTTCTCAGTGTGCACTCCCTGCCAGAGGATCCCCCTCATATTTTTTTGCAGTGAGACAGATTTTTGTTGGATCCCCTTTTGGGACTCCTGTGAAGTGGCTGAAGACCTGTGAACCTCACTCTACTCCTTAGCTGGCCGATACAGTACAGTACGGCCGATACAGTACAATAATTTCTCCGGGCACCGGGAAAGTGCAGTAAAGACTGCTTTTCTGGCCACCCTTCGACTTAATATCATGGCGATATTAAGTCGGAGGTCCCGAAAGTTACAAAAAGTTTAAAAAAAAAAAATTTGAAGTTGGCCCGCAGCTCGCGGGTTGAAAACCGGACGCTCAATTTTGCCGGCGTCCGGTTTCCAAACCCGTGGCTGTCAGCGGGTTTGAGAACAGACGCCAGCAAAATTGAGCGTCGGCTGACAAACCCGCTGACAGCCGCCACTCCTGTCCAAAAAGAGGCGCTAGGAGGAGCAATTTAAAATTTCAGGGGATCCCTGAGGAGTCAGCGTACTCAGATTGTTCCATGGTAGTAAAAGATATATGTGAGCTTCTTTTATTTGACAATAACCTACTGGAAGGCGGATCGGAGATCACACTGGATAGAGCACACAGAGCCCTGGCGAAACCAAGGGGCAACCAGCAGAGGGACATCGTGGTGTGTTTCCATTCCTTTCAAATCAAGGAGAAAGTGCTGGCACAATCCAGGAAAAGGAAAGACATTATCTGGCAAGGGTACCCCATTGAGATATTCCAAGATCTCTCTACTTACACCATCCGGAAGCGCAGAGAGTTTAAGGATGTAGTGGCAGCCCTAGGGAAAGGAGATGTGTGTTATAAATGGCTTTTTCCTTTTGGACTCTCATTTACTATTAAAGGTGTACTGTTCCGGGTACAACAGGTGGAAGAGGCCAAGAAGATTCTGGCTGAAGCAGGGCTGTTAACTCTACAAGGAGAAGACCCAACACAGAACGCCGAACAGGACAAGAGAGATCAGCTGCAGAGATGGCAGAGGGTAAAATCTGGAGGCAAACGACTTCGCAGGAATTCGGAGGGGATCAGTATGGACTCCGACCCTAACAGTTGAAGGAAAATTGCTATAAAAACTTTAATAATCTGCTTGATATTCTGCTTTAAGTCTAGAGTTGTCTCCTAATGACAGTTGGAGGTTCAAGGACATTTGAAATTACACTCGTTCTCAAGGCCTGGTTATAAATTTTATAACAAAGTTAGAGTGTTGGTTTAGTTTACTTACTATAAGAATTACGCTAGTTCAATATTTCAGTAATAGCATGATCAGGTTTGGACTCCTAGGGAATCCATTGAGGGGTCATTCCTTCTCTTATAAGAATGGGAGTGGGGGAAGGCAATAGGGAGGGGAAGAGTAATTAGAGGATGTCTTAAGGATAAAGAGGGAGGAGAGGGAGGGACAGACAAGCAGGGTTGCTGTTATATAATGTATGTCGGTTGTATAGCACTCAGCACACTAGAGATAAGTATTTCGCATGGCGGGCAACATTAAACTACTATCCTGGAATGTGAAGGGTTTGCAAACATATGCCAAATGCAAGCGCCTGTTCCAAGATGCTATAAATGCCAAGGCAGATATTCTATTCTGTCAAGAGACGCACCTCAGGAAACATCATGAGAAAATGATGATATCTCATCATTTTCCAAATCAGTATTATGCTGCTGCTGCTGCTGCTACTATGGTGAAGGGCAAATATCACGGAGTGGGCGTCCTTTTCTCCAAACATATAACAGTAGATGTGCAGACTGTGATTAGGGATACGGAGGGCCGCTATCTGCTGCTGAAATTGAAAATAGCTCATCAAATATACACAATTGTAAATGTATACGTTCCAAATACGGGGCAAGGGCCTTTCTTAGACAAAATAGATACAATATTGAGGCAATGGGCGGAGGGCCTAGTGATAGTGGGCGGTGATTTTAATCTAACATGCTACCCATATTTAGACACTAGCACAGGCAAATCTGCCAATACTAAGATACATAGAAAAAGTCTCAGAAAACTCATGCAGGAGTGGGAATTGATAGATATCTGGAGACATATCCATACGTCTGAGAGGGATTACACTTTCTTTTCAGCGGCAGATGGTTCTTATACAGGATAGATATGTTTCTCCTGGATAAAAGTTTGGTTAACTTAGTAAAAGATGCCAGTATTGATGTGATTACTTGGTCGGATCATGCAGCTATCCATCTTACTTTTCAGGGAGAGGGAGACCAAGGAGGGGAAAGATTCTGGAAACTTAATGAGATCTAATTGGAGGAAGGTCAGTATGAACTCCAACTCCGTCCGGAAGGACAGGGATTCCGAACCGGAGGGCGCAAGTGCTTAACTCCTCTCAGGAACCTAGCCACATTGGGATGCAAAGCCATCGCCACCCCGTGCACCTTACCTTGAAAACAACCTAACGCCGCTACTTGAACTCACAAGGAATTAAAGGCCAGACCCTTGGACAATCCCGCCTGAAGGAATTCCAGAACTTCCAGGATTGGGTCTTGGAAGGACGAATGCTACGCTCCACACACCAGAACTCAAACATTCCCCAAACCCTAACATAGGCTCTGGAGGTAGAGGTTTTACGGGAATGCAAGAGCATGGCGATAACCGCAGGTGAATAACCCCTCGAACTTAACCTCTGCCTTTCAAAAGCCATGCCGCTAGACAGAAGCAATCGACCTCGCCGAAAGAGTCGGGCCCCTGGTGCAGCAGAGTTGGGGATGGAGGAAACTGCAGCTGACCGTCGACTGCTAGAGTCAGTAGGTCCGCGAACCACGGACACTGTGGCCATTCCGGAGCCACCAGAATCACTGTACCCGGATGAAGCTCGATTCGGCGCAACTCTTTTCCGACCAATGGCCACGGAGGAAAAACGTACAGAACGCCCCTTGGCCAGGGCAGAACCAGAGTATCTACTCCCTCTGCTCCCGGTTCTCGTCGCCGACTGAAGAAACAAGGAGCCTTGGCATTGTGGTACGTCGCCATGAGGTCCATGGATGGCCTGGTCCAACGCTGGCACAGAAGACGAAAGGCCTCGTCTGAGAGTTCCCACTCTTGGGGATCCAATTGGTTTCGACTGAGAAAATCAGCCTGCACATTGTCTACCCCCGCGATGTGAGAGGCCACAATTTTGTAAAGGCACTGTTCCGCCCAGGCGATCAACAGCCGTTCCTCCGTTGCTACAGGACGGCTCCTGGTTCCTCCTTGACGCTATGGCATTGTCAGACAGTATCTGCCCTTCCACTAAGGGCAGAAGGGCCTGTAATGCCAGCCGAACCGCCCTGGTCTCCAGACGATTGATCGACCAGGAGGATTCCGTCTTTGTCCATTATCCCTGCACTGCTGATCCCTGACACACTGCCCCCCAGCCGGAGAGGCTGGCGTCGGTAGTGACAACGATCCACGTAGGAATCTCCAAGTCCACCCCCCAACGCAAATGGTCTGGACACATCCACCAACGTAGACTGGCCCGCGCCAAGTCCATTAGCGGTAAGCGAAGTTGAAACTGCCAGGAAAGGAGACTCCAGCGGGAGAGCAACGCAGACTCATATGAGCAAAGGCCCATGGAACAAGCTCAAGTGTGGAAGCCATCGACCCCAGAACCTGCAAATAATCCCAGGCCGAGGGCCGAAGCATGGAACTGAGTAAATCCATCTGGAGAACCAACTTGGAAAGCCTCTCTTCTGAAAGAAAAACCTTGCCCGAGACCGTATTGAATCTGGCCCCCAGAAACTCCAAGGGCTGAGAAGGAATCAGATGGCTCTTGTCGGGGTTTACCACCCAACCTAAGGAAGTCAACCTCTGGAGGACCCACTGGACCGCAGTCTTGCACAAGTCTTCCGACTTTGCACGAATCAGCCAATCATCCAGGTAGGGATGAACCAATACTCCCTCACGCCGCAGGGTTGCTGCTACCACCATCACCACCATCACCTTGGTGAAAACCCTGGGCGCTGTCGCGAGGCCGAACGGGAGAGCACAAAACTGGAAGTGTTGTCCGAGGATCGCGAACAGTAGGTATCTCTGGTGATCCGAACGGATGGGAATGTGTAGATAAGCCTCTGTCAGGTCCAACGACGCCAGATACTCTCCCTTGTGGACGGATGCTATCACAGAGCATAGAGTTTCCATCCGAAAATGAGGCACCTTCAGCTTCCGATTGACCTGTTTCAAATCGAGAATGGGGCGAAATGTTCCTTCCTTTTTCGGCACAATGAAATAGATCGAGTAACGCACGCGCCTGAGTTCTCCGGCCGGAACTGGAACTATGGCGCCGAGATCTTGTAAGCGCTGCAGGGTGTCGTGTACCGCTTGCCTCTTTTGACAGTATGTGCATGGGGAAACCATGAAGCGGTCTTGGATCGGCCATGCAAAATCTAAAGCGTAGCAGTGTTTGATTATGCTTAGGACCCAATCATCCAACGTTACCCTGGTCCACTCCTCCAGGAATAAGACAGCCTGCCCCCAATCTTTGGAATCGAGGAGTGAACCGGCCGCATTTCACTGTGAGATCTTGGGGCCCCCATGAGACTGAGGGGCTCCTTCTTTGGAGGGCCACCGGCCTCGAAAGGACTGGGGCCACGTATTTTGACGGCTTTGTACCTGACAAAACGAGGAACCCATGGATCGGGAGGAGCGAAAACGTCGATTCCCCTGAAATCTTGCTCTCTGAGGGAAAGAGCCTCTCGTCCTGGGCCTGTCCTCCAGCAGCTTGTGGACCTTGTTCTCCCCGAGCGAATTGATCATATCGTCCAATTGCTGTCCGAACAACAATCTGCCTTTGAAGGGCAGAGAACTCAAATGCGACTTGGAGGATACATCTACCGACCAATTCCGCAACCATAGGAGGCGACGCGCTGACACCATCACCCTTCCTGAGGTCTGCAAAAGATCATACAGTGCATCCACACTGTAAGCCACCGCAGACTCCAGCCTCCCAACCTGTTGTGACTGGGCATTTGTAAGTTCCACAGATGCTTGGAAATCCTGGATCCAGCGGAGACTGGCCCGCTGCGCAAAGCTGCTTCAGATTGCAGCCCAGACCCCAAGAGCTGATACCTCAAAGATCTTCTTGAGATGTATCTCCAACTTGCGGTCCTGCAAATCCTTCAAGGCTGCAGCTCCGGAGAGAGGAGCAGCGAAAATCAAAGGCCTACCCGAACGGAGCTGTCAGCGGTCTGAACCTAAACCTGCAGAGAGCAAGCTAGGCTGGCAGAGCAGGAGAATTTAAAGACGCAGGACCACATTTTTTTTTTCTTGTTTAACTGTACAGGGGCTGACTGAAGGTGACAGCCCGAGACCCCTGAGACCACTTCAGTGGGCAGTTACAGGGTCCTCAACCCTCTGCTCCTGAGCCTCAAATATCAGGGGGGATTGTCCCACCAGGACCTGACAACCCCCTGGAAGGCTAAAAGGGAAACTAGCCTAAGATCAAAAAACTGACCCCTTACTAGCCAGCCGTACGAAGAACGTACTAAACCAAAACCTTACAAAAAAACCACTAAAATCCTGATCAAAATACCAGACGCCAGGGAAGCACCTCTTCCACCTGCTGGAGACAGAAGAATATTGACAGACTCTAGGTGGCACCTCAGGGGTATACGACAAGGTCCGCAGAAATTGGTCTGTCTCCGCCTGCTGGAGGGGAGGTAAAACCCAGGAGTCTGTTCCGGGTACATACAGGGAGCTATTATTTTTTTGACCTGTTAGTTTCCTCCTGCTTCTTGGGTTTCCAAGTTCAGTCAGAACCAGGACTGGGATCTAGTGCTATGTGCCTTCATTCACAACTATCCCTATTTTATTTCCTCCCCACCACAACATCATCATAACCTCTTGCTGGAACCCTTGCACTACAGGGCAGGTGCAAGAGGTGGCAGCTCCAGCACAGTGCTCCCTCCTACCAGTCGCAGTGGCTAGAGCAGAGCGCACTCTTCTTTGGCAGTGTTTGCTCTGGCAAAGCACCCCCTCGGGGCCCTTTGCTGGCAGGGTTTTGCTGCTCTGAAAATGTTGGCACTCTAGGCAACTCTAGGCCCTGAATCCAATAATGAGTCCGTAGCCTTATGTGAATACCCTCACCCTGCCCCCTCCTCCTGCAGCTTTCCCAGAGTCGGCCAACCTGAGGACTGGAAGACATGATACAGGGATTAAACCAAAGATCTTCAGCATGGCAGGCAGCGCACGGCACTTACCACCTCAGCCACTGGGCTGGCCTTTATTATTTTTTAAATTGGAGATGAAATAAGAGATATACAATGAAAGCATTTATTTCTTTGAAATAAAACTACAAAAGCAGGATGCGATACGAATGACGTCTTTGTTTTTATTACAAATGCAGCTCTCATGGCTTTGCCTGTTTTTCTTCTGGTGGATGACATGTACACTATTATACAATGTAATGTACAGGCTTGCTTGCGATGCTTAGTAATGGTGTGTGGCTAGTTAGCTAGTCTACATTTTCTCTTGTAGGAAATTGTGTCAGCCATACTAGAAAGAGCTAGATGATCTCCTATCAGTGGGGTATGATTTGGCTCCTGATAATGCATCCATCTTACAGGCTCAGGAGCACTAAGGTTCTGATTTTTACTAAGACTTTTTTTTCTCCAATGACACAGAACAAAAAAAAAATCCTAAATCAAGCCCTAGATGGTGGTTTTTTGTTGGTTTTGTTTGCAGCTGTCTTTACTGTTGTTCGCATGGTTTTGTGTTCAGGGATTGAGTTTTTGAGCTGTGTGCTATAGAGACTGTACTCTGTTTGCAGTCACTGCAGCTCACATGCTTTGATGTTTGCAGAAGATTAATTATAATATTCTACCATACCACTGAACCTCCTAGCATTTCCCTAAGATTATTAAGTGCAAGCATGAGATTGGCCAGGTGAGGGCATAGCTGTGTTCTTTTATTACCTAAGCCAGAAAACTTTTTTTTTCTTAGCAAGAGGGCAGGCTGCCAGTAGCGTCTTTAATCAGGAACATTCTGTTGGGATACCTTTTTAACAATAGCAGTTGTTAGGGTTTGTTTAAAAAAAAATGTGCAATTGGGTGTCATAGAAAAAATATAAAAGTAGTTGAAATGTGCTATTTCAAAGAGGTTGTTACATTCATAGTATCTGAAGGATCCTTGGGACTGAGGTGGTTGATTCCTGATGAGCCCCAGCTTCCAGTCTTGGGCAGCTGCTTCCAGCTCCTTCTGTTGCTGGCAGGATAAGACTGCTGGTTTTCAAGATGTTCCCAACCACAGCCCTTGAGAAGGCAAAATGGTCTGGTTTTTAGGATATCCAAAATGAATAATTATGAATTACATTTATATTCTTTCAGTCTAAGAGGTATTTGCCCACTTTTCGTTACCCGAAAGCAGGGGAGCTGGAAGAGTAGTTTTGGGAACCACTGTTCCATTCAGCCCTTACAGCCTAGCTGTGCTCGTTAATCCAGTTTCCTTTCTGTGCCCGCTCTCATTTTAGTTAGCAGTTACCAATGTAGTATAGTGCAATGGTTAGTGCTCAGAACTGTATCCTAGAAACCCTGTAGGCGTAGTTATTCTCGGAGCACATTCTTGGAATTTTGAAACCATTAAATATTTCAAGTCCACTACAAAACCTCAGAGCTGACAGGTATGTGGCCCAGGGGCAGCGCGATACCTTTTTGTTGGGGGGCAGCGACCAAGCTCTGCCCCTAGCTCCACCCCCCACTGCTAATTTCTTGCTTTATGTTTACAGTTAAATGCCATCCTTTCTTATATACATTCCTTGCATAAATCAAAGATCAGATTTATTCAGTCCTAGACCTACCACTACAATGTTTGATGCTAGAAAACCGCTGGGTTTCTCTTCATCCCTGCTGGGATAGGTTGCCCCTGAGATAAAGTTGGATGGGCTAGGGGCTAGGGGCTGGGTGGCCTATCCAGTTCTGACACCATGCAGAGTTGCCAACTCCTACTTGAAGAAAGTCACTAGATTCACTGTGAAAAGTCTGCAGCTTGAGTAAAAAGTAGCTAAAACCTTGTTGCACAGTGGGATCCGCCTAGCTGGTGAGCCTATAATTGGTGGGAAGAGAGGGGTACCTTACACTCACACACACTATCTTGCTGTCTCAGACACTGACCCATCCATTCTCCCTGTCACACATGCTCTCAGACATATATATATATATATATATATATATACACACACACACTTTCCCAGACACTCTGACATACACAGACACAATGCTTCTACTACTGCTCAAGTGTTCACTTAAAGGTGAATTTTAAAAGGCCAAAACTAGGAGGTATGCGCGTATGGAAGGCATCCACATGTGCGCATAAATGCCAATGCACGAATATCTCACATTAGATTTTTAAAAAGGGGCATAGTATGAGCAAAGCCTGGGTGTCCCAGGGCAGGGCCAAGAGAAACGTGTATAAGTACCCATGCACCTGTGTGCACACCCAGGTCTAAGGAGTCGTAACTTTACTTCTGCTACGGCGGAGGTGGAAGTCCAAATAAAGCTGCTTGTAGGCATCTCTCGGGTGTTTGAGGGGTCTGGGTCAACAAGGGGGGTTTGAAGGACTTCACTGTACACTGGCTGAACTGGTGAAAGCGGTCATGGCATGGAAGCGCACCTGTTATAAAATTCCCCTACCTACCAACCTCAAACCCGACTTTACACGCATGTACGTGCCCACTTGCCAAATTGGGCGCACACATACGCGCACCGGAGCTATTTTGTAACACACGCATGTTATAAAATGGCTGCGTATCTGCGCTTGCGCCCGTTTTGAAAGTTAGTCTTGGTGAGTATCCCCTCCTCTGGACTGGCTAACTAAGGGCACTACAGCGTTATCGTGTAACGTTCCTGCGCTTGTTGCCAGCCTTTACCTAGCCTGCAGCAGCCATCTTTATACTTCCTAGTTACTTTTCAGGCACGCACTGGTTCCATTTACTCTTGGTCAATGGCTCACTGCACTGCCCCCCTCTGCGATCCACCCAGCCAGCTCACAGAGGCCTTACTAGCAGGGCAGAGAACGTCCCCCCGATTCCTAGCAGCACAGCAGCAAAAAAAAAAAAAAAAAAAAATTACTGATGATATAACATAGCCCTCGCTTTGTTTTCTGTTCTTCTGCTGCTGTCAATCTGACATACGGTGATAATAAAGTTGCAGCTCCTGCTTTTTTTTGGAAGGGGGGGGGGGGGCTGGCTGTAATTTGTTTTCCTTCCAGCAGAGCAAGCTCATCTGTGATGGCATCAGCTTATCCAAGGAGGGGGTTAGAGAGGAGAAACTGAACCAGCAGAGCCTTTTCTGAGGAGGATGGGGGCAGAACCAGCAAGTACAGCACTGTAGTCGTAACACTCTAGGCAGAGGTCTCGCTCCCTCGTGCTCTGCTGCAGCCCTCCAGCCAGAGGAGGTCTCGCTCTCTTGCGCGCTGCTGCAGCACTTCAGCCAGACGAGGTCTCGCTCTCTTACGCTCTCTGCTGCAGCCCTTCAGCCAGACGAGGTCTCGCTCTCTTACGCTCTCTGCTGCAGCCCTCCAGCCAGCGGAGGGTCTCGCTCCCTTGCGCTCTCTGCTGCAGCCCTCCAGCCAGAGGAGGTCTCGCTCTCTGCTGCAGCCCTCCAGCCAGAGGAGGTCTCGCTCTCTGCTGCAGCCCTCCAGCCAGAGGAGGGTCTCGCTCCCTTGCGCTCTCTGCTGCAGCCCTCCAGCCAGAGGAGGTCTCGCTCTCTTGCACTTTTCAGCTTCTAGATATGCTCGGTAAGTAGAGAGCCAGATGGAAATTTAGGAGAAGGGAGGCGTTGCTGATGGCAGACTGAGGTTTTTTGGGGAGGGAGGCTTGGCCCCTGTTGCATCCCCTCTTTCCGCTGCCTATATGTGATATCCAATACAAGAGAATTATGCATCAGAAAAATTCAAATCAGCTAGCAAACGTGTAAATTCTAAAACAAACCAAAGAAAAGTGACAAAAAAAAAAATCCCAAACAATGTAAATTCTGTGTGGGAGACAAGTCTCAGTCAGAAACTTTGAAAGTGGGCCCAGGATATTTTACACCAAAGTCAGAAGGCTCCTTATGTGAACCTTACAGCCTTGTGCCCCTACTCTTCCTGCCTCTCCGCCAATGGCCCTCTCCACCCACAATTCAAAACCATGCATTTATATCAACAGATTTTACATGAAAAAAAGACATTCAAAATGCGGTCTTCTGAGGTAAAAAAAAATCTCACAGCATTGTCTATTATATTTACATGCATTGATGTAGTGCTAATCAGAAAAGCCTGCAAAAAAGACACTTGGAACCCATATGGTATTAGGCTTATTGTAACGGGTGTTGGGTGTCAGCTTGGTCCTCAAAAAGCCATGAGTAAACTGATTTGCATTTACAGAATAGTAAACCTCCCATACCAAGATAGGACTAACTGTCAGCACTCACACAATAACAAACCTACTTATAAAGGCAACACTGAAAATATTACACCAGGTCCTAAAACACCAATACATCTCCTAGCAGCAAAACAGAACAAGCCAGGCTGCTACAGATTCCACCACAGAAACTTCATGCTAGCAAAATACCTCACCTGGGTCACACATGCAGAACACAGATAGACCCTTATCAAATACAAAGAAAAGAGGTCAAAAGCAGGGGTGGCCAATTCTGGTCTTCAAGAGCCACAAACAGGCCTGTTTTTCAGGTTATCCATAATAAATATGCATGAGATAGATTTGCATGCACTGATTCAATTTTATGCAGCTATATCTCATGCATATTCATGGTGGATATCTTGAAAACCAGACCTGGTTGTGGTTCTTGAGGACTTGAGTTGGCCACCCCTGCCATAAAGTATAAATAGAAATCTGCAGACAAAAATTGAACTGGAAACTACAAGAAGCCAGACTTTGTATGCAGTGTAACAATGTAAAAACAAACATTACATTTCTCATAAAGAACAAAAGAAATTGCCATGCTGGGTCAGACCAAGGGTCCATCAAGCCCAGCATCCTGTTTCCAACAGAAGCCAAACCAGGCCACAAGAACCTGGCAAGTACCCAAACACTAAGTAGATCCCATGCTACTGTTTTCAGTAATAGCAGTGGCTATTCCCTAAGTAAACTTGTTTAATAGAAGTTAATGGACTTTTTCTCCAAAAACTTATCCAAACCTTTTTTAAACCCAGCTACACTAACTGCACTAACCACATCCTCTGGCAACAAATTCCAGAACTTAATTGTGCATTGAGTGAAAAATAATTTTCTCAGATTAGTTTTAAATGTGCTACTTGCTAACTTCATGGAGTGCTCCCTAGTCCTTCTATTATCCGAAAGTGTAAATAACCGATTCACATCTACCTGTTCTAGACCTCTCATAATTTTAAAGACCTTTATCATATCCCCCCCTCAGCCATAAAACCATACTAACGAAAAGAACAAATATTTCTAAGCCTCTGGCAAATAGAACATCCAATAATTAAAAACTCATAATTTTATTTTTAATTTTCTAAACACCAATAAAATATTTCAAAACATCAGACACATCAAATACCCAATAAGAATAAAACAAAATCCCTCACTCTCCATGCCTGGGAACTTTTGATTTCCAGTCATCCTGAGATTGTTGTGAATTAGTGGGGGTGGGCAGTCACACAAATTTTCTCTTGCCTCTCATATATTCACACACACACACACACGCTCCCTCTCAAGCCCCCCCCCCCACACACACATGCTCCCTCTCAAGCCCCCCCCCCCCACACACACACACACATGCTCTCTCAAATACATATTGACATACTCGCATGCTCATATGGACCATCCATGCATCCCTTCACACAAGTGTATGCTCATACATACACTCCACTCACATACACACAAGCTCATACATATACAACCCCTACACACGCATGCTCATACACACTTCCGCATGCTAATACTTACACATACATCCTCCAAAATGCACGCTTTCTCATCCACATATGCATGCTCATACGCATTACCCCCATGCACATATGCCTACCCCTCTTACACACATGCACTCTCCCCCGCACATGCACTCACACACATAGCTCCCTCTCTTACACACATGCATACTCGTACATGCTTCTTTCACTCATACACATATGCATGCACGCTCCCTCTCTCTCTCTCACACACACACTTGCTCTCACTCAGCCAGTCCTCACTCTCTTTTCTTTGATTGGGGTTTCCTGGCAGTCTTGGGCTCTCCTCTTCACTTCTGCTGCTGCCTGCAGTTGGGGTCCGCCGAGTGGCTACATGGCCTTTTCCTCACTTTGGCATCTAGCGGTTGGGGTTTTCTGGGTGGCCATGTGGCTTCCTATTGATGTCTGCTGCTGGTGCCAGGAGGCCCCGCTGCCTCTTCAGTTTGGATGGCTGCCGGTTTGGTTGTCTGAGCAGTCACGAGGACTCTTCTGACTTCAGCTGTGGCAGGTGGGGATCCGCTGGGGGACCACATGGCCTCTTCTGATTTCAGCCCCCAGTGGGTTAGTCCCACTGGAAGATCTCGCTGCCTTCTCTTAAGTTTGGCTGATGGTAGGTTGGATATGTGGTCTCTTCTAACTTTGGCTCCTGGTGGGTTGAGTCTATTGGGAGGGCTCTTCTGCTTCCTTTTCAGTTTGGCCATCATGCATGGCTTGTATGTATAGTGGGTTGCACTGGTCCTGATTACATTAAGGAATTGGCTTTACCTGACTAAATGAAGACCTAACAAATCAATCAACATTTGGTTCTTATTAACAACTTAAAAAAGCAATAGTAATGAATCAACTGAAAGAGTGTCCAGGTTTTTGTACATGCCATATTCAATGGCATACTTAAAGTATTTGATACCCAGGGCAGATGTTTCCTTTGGCACCTCCACACATAATTTTAAAATTTAAACAAACAAAAAAGAAAAAATGGCTTCAGCTGCCAGCACTGGACAAAACCCTTTCAAATGCTCATTTCTAATTTTACATTTGACAAAAATAAAGTCCGATCCTTATCTTGTCTTTTTTTTTTTTTTTTTAAATGAAACACCATAAGAATGAAGAGTAGTACGTATCTTTTTTTTGACAGCGCTGATGTTGGCTACCTTTGGCTAAGTAGCTGCTTCAGGGCCAGCTTGCACAGGATAATTCACAGTGATTTCAATCTGCTGTAGCCTCAGTGGCCATTACATCTCTGTTTCTTTTCCTTGTATTCTCATTTAAATCGTATTGTTGTCCTGAAGAACCTATTTAAAAACTTTCAACTTAGTAAGGCCCAATCAAATGCCTCTAAGCAATTTTGTATTTGCTTAGCATCATGCTGATGCGCTACCAGGACCAATCCAAGGCCCTTGACAATACAAGTGCCAATCAAAGTTCTCCAAAACCCATCCATTTACAAAAAAACGAGCCCATTTAGTAAGAGAATTAAGTTCCTTTGGAAATACAGACTGTAAACTGTGAACCAACTGGCCACCACAATCACCACCTCACAATGCAAAGGAATGAAATCATCCATCCAGTCATGGGACGAGAATACCATTTCAGACATGGCTCAGATTGTAATATTTCTTTGGTAGTATACATTTTAATCTGCCTTTACAAGTTTATATAGCTGAGAAAAACTTCTTGTAAGCTTAAAATACATGTCTGAATATAAAAATTGTATTTCCCACCAAGGACTCCTCCATTGTCCATCCCTGCTAGTCAACATGCTTTTCAGTGCTGTATGAGATTTCATGCCCTTGCACCCATGAGATAATGATTGCGGTAGCCAGTTGGTTCACTGTGAGGAAATGTGGATTCATCCTTTACACTCTATAAATCCAAAGGAGCTTAATTCTGTTATTGAATGGAATCATTTTTTGTGAATGAATGGGTTTGAACAACTTTGATTGGTCCTTGTATTGTCAAGGGCCTTGGATTGGTCCAGCAGCATGTCAACATGATTCTAAGCAAATGCAAAATTGTTTAAAGGCATTTGATTGGTCCGCACTGAATTGAAAGTTTTTAATTGGTTCTCCAGTACGACAATGGAATTTAAGTGAGAATGCTTTTTACCCTAGTAGAGACACAATGGGCATGGAGGCTATAGCAGATCATGGACGTTGCTGTGGATTCTTCTATGCAAGCTAGCCCTGAAGCAGCTATTCAAAGAAACGTGGCCCGCTTTAGCATTTTTAGAAAAAGATAAGTACTGCTCTTTGTTCTCGTGGTGTTCCATAAAAAAAGGACAAAATAAGGACTGGACTTTATTTTGTCACATGCAAAGTTAGAACTGGACATTAGAAAGGATTTTTGGTCCAATGATGGCAGCTGAAGCCATGTGAACAAAGTTTTATTTCAATAAGGGCTGACTTTGAAATGTGGATTTATAAAGCAGTACTAATATTGATGAGCATAATATATTGGCTGAGGGAAATAGTACAAATGTAAAAAAGTGAGACCAGTGTGGTTTGTTTAGTTTTTATTGAACATGTTTAACTTTGAGCCATGTAAAGGTTGTGTCAGCTTCTGTTCACTTAGAGGTTTCATTGAAACAAACCATTTGACCAGGGGAGCCTAAACTTTTGTCCACAACATAATTCTGCAAACAGCTTTAAATATGATTTTCTGCCAACAATTAAATAATAATCAACAAAAGGTTTTCTTTGTTATAAAAGTTGTAGGAAAACAATTATGTTTCAGAGGTGGGGGCGACGTGCTGATTTTGCAGAGAAGCATAATGACATGGAAGCATTCAGTTACATCTTGATCAGTATATTGATCCAGTAGCAAATTTTAGAGTAATTTGATTATTGCCTCAATGCCGTATCACCTTAATATGGGATAATTTGCATTTGATTTGGAACAGGGAAGCATCTCTATTTCCTAGCCCGCAGACAAGTTGCTTCTCCTGATTTATGAGGTGAGACAAGAATTCCTGTAAAAGCCCTGCACAAACAGAATGAACTTGTCTAAATTCTAGTGTGTATTTGATATCTGTGCAGCAACTGTCCATACCGTATGTTAGACCATACGCACAGACATGACAGAATCCCACTTCACCTACCTTCATCCAGACACCAGAATTCGTATTTTAAAATAATTTCTTACTCATGAATCTTTTTCACCTCTAATATTAGAGTCCTCTTTATTTCAAAATTTAACATTTCTACACTCTTAAACGCATCCTCGGCATTTGACATGAGCAAACCAGAGACAATACAAGACTTCAAAATACAAATAAATACGTATCACAATACACAATGAACACAACAATGCATTTGGAAGTTAAAAGTTTCAATTTAAAAATGGAACATTTTGCTGGCCAGTAATTGGTCAGATTTAGCAGGTATTGATAGAGACGGAGTCCGCTCAATCTGGCTCTCGATACAGCAGCTTAAAAATCTTAAATTTTTTTTTTTTTTTTTTTACAAGTTCTTTTTGTTAATTCCATTTTCTAGTAGTAATAAGCAAACTCATGAGCTATTTGCCCTTGCCAATTTTTTTAGATGACCTCACCTTGAGGTACATAATAGCATGACATGGGCAACTCTCTTCATGCAAGCACTATCATTTCATTAACGGAAGTCCCACTACTCAAAATTGTCTGGCAGTTATTAACATTAATAATTTAATTGGATTCGCAGATACAATTAAACAGAGATGCATTATTTTTGCCTTGTTGCCATAAGAAAACAAAAAGAAATGTTACATATATTTATACCACTATGGACAAATTTTACAATTATGCTTTACAGATATTATAGAAAAAGTCTATTTTGACTTCTACAATGAGTTACTCCATTGTTTTGTCAATGTTAGCCTATCTGTCAAAAACAAAAAGTCTGAAAGCTATTAGCACCAAGTACATGAAGTATCCTGAAATCCTGATTGGCAGTCTGAACTTTTCCCTTCCCCCCCCCCCCCCCCCACCACAATACTGGGTGTATGTTTATAAATAATTATACTTCACTAGATTTACGTCATGAGAACTGTGGTATTTTGAGCTGAGCATTCATCCAATTCCATAAGACCTTGTTAGATAATTCTTTCATGATGGTGCACTCATGTGTAGACTCTGTCTCGACAAATAGAACATTATTGAATTGTTCTTTATCAGAAAGTGCCCTGTGCAGAGCAAGAGAGTTCTCAAAAGGCTGAATGGTGTCTACCAGTAGTAAAAGTCTTTCTTTTTTTTTTCTTATGATTTCATGAAAATGTCCTTTTCAATTTATTTTTTAAATGTAAATGTTATGCAATAGCCATTAAGTACATTATTTTTTTTTATGGCTGTTAAGGAATGATACACAATATTTTGATATCTGAATTTTTCTGTCAATATTTGAAAACCACTTTTTATATCTATGAGAAATTGAATTCCAGGTGATAAAAACATACATAAAATCTTAATGCATTTGGCATGAGTTATTACAGAATTGCCTTTCTTCCTTCTTGAACTCACAATCACTGAACGGTTAGCTCCTGAAAATTACAATTACATCATTTAAAATTAATAAGCGTACCCTTCAACATTGAATGAGGAGGTATGCAGAACAAAACTTCAAAACCAATATTAGCACTCAAGATTTTATAGAAGGAAACAAAAAAGGTTCTCCTTACAAATGTCCCTGAATTTGCAGAATTTCTCTTACTCACTAATCTGGCAATAGCTCTTATGGAGGCTTTAAACATGGAGAGGCAGATATTCAGTGCTACTTAGCCAGATAAGCAGTGACTTATCCAGCTAAGTGGCAGCTGCTGAATATTTGGCTACGATCAGCGGGTGCCACTTAGCTAGATAAGCCACTTATCTGGCTACATAGATAGCTAGATATCTAGTGGGCAGATCGGGGTTGTACTACTTATCTGGCTAACTTAGCAGTGTCACCAAATATCCCGTGTCAGTTACCTGGATACGTTTTATTTGGCTAACTTACCTAGCCGTTTTCCTTGGTCTATCTACTTCAAAAAGTAAAGCATGAGGGCAACTCCAGTGACTACCTTTACACACAGGAAATTTAGATTTCTCGCTAGGGTTGAAAGAATACAGTGGCAGCTTCTCATAGCTCTTTCAGAAGAGCAAACAAGATCAGAGTGCTCTTGGTTGGGAGCACTATGATTTCACTGAACACCGTTGCCAGCTCTTCCAACTGCTCTGTTAGAAGTGTGGGGTTTATTCAGGGCAAATGGGAAGTAAAATAGATGGCACTCCTGAAAGGACCCGGCTGAAGCCCTAGACTTTTGCTGCCTAGGGTCCTGCAATCCTCTACTTAGACCAAGTTTACCCTCCGACCCTCTGTAATGGATAAGACATTACACAAACTTGGCAGTAGTTACATGGGGTTGGGAAAGCTACAATTTCAGTCAAATGTAACCAAAAAAAAACATCTTAGACAAGAGACAAAAATTGTCAGATTTGCAAATGAAACCCATGAACAATTTTTAAAATCTCTCTTCACAGCCAAACTGGTCCAACGTACAGAATTTTGCTTCTTAATTACCCATCCTCAGTTGTGGCTTCCAAATTTAGGGCACAGCTTTAAAGCTGTGGGCTCCAGTTCTTGTCACTTGGTTTCAACATGCGGATTCAAAATTTGAGAAATTCCAGAGAGATGCCATGGTTTTTGTTCCCTTCCAACTTTCCTCTTGCCTACCTCATTGCTCCAAGCTGCCTGGTGTGTCTTGTTTTGGTGGGAGTGGGTGGAATGGGAGCGAGCATATTGAATGTTGCACTATGAATCATCCGGAGGATGTTTTCCAAAAGGATAGCAGCACCGCCCTCACTACAAACGAAAAAAGCAGGTCACATCTGCTTCATGCTTGATCTCTACACCCACCTGGAGACTTAGTCTAATTTCCTGCTGACTTTATTCTTGTTATAGCTGCAGACTGCTCCCATCACTCCAATAAGACTAATCAGGATTTTTTTCTTTTGTGTATGCCAAGCATATACAGAGCATAAACAGGTCTCCTCCTTGAAAATCTCCAACACAAAATTACACGGTTCTACTCTTTCAGAGACATGTTTACTTTATATTGAAAATGCTTTCATATTTTATAATCTTTGTATATTTTTTTGTGCATTTTCTTGATTTTCCACTAATTTGGTTGTCACTATGATCCATTTTCTGTTTTGTTCCTCATCAAATATTACCCACTGGTATAATGTCAAGCTACTAGATTATAGAGAACAATAGTCGCTGAATGATTGACTTTACCAGCTACCTTAGATTCATCAAATTGCGGTTATTAAGGCTGAAATATAGCACATTCAATGACTGCAATAAAAAAGCCGTGCATGGTTAGGGATTATAAGGACATACTGCACTGTATATGTAAATAGGGCGTCGTGCATTATTTTTTAAAATATATATACCAGCTTCCTGAAGCTGCCTCTGAAAGTGTTTCAGGCATTGGAGAGAGAGAAAGAAGAGGTGAGTTGGTTAGTGGGAGTTTAGGAGCTTTTTCAATTGATTGCCTGAGTGAATTGTCTTGTCTAATGTACTCATCCGTTTTCCTTTACCTTTGTGTGTGGAAGTTTTTGTGCGTTTGTCTCTCTGTCCCTTTGTGCGGAGGAGTGGTGGAGTGTTGAGGAGTGAGGAATGATGTGGTGAGTAGAGGATGGATCATGGTAGGCATGGGAAGAGAGGAGGGGAAAGGAGGAAGGAGAGGAGGAGGGCAGGTAGGAGGAGGTGTAGAGATAGGAAGGAGAGAAAGGATAGGAAGAGGTGGGAGGGGGAAAGGTATAGGCAGGTGAGTGTGGAGGGAGGAGGATGGCTGGGTAGGGCAAGACAGAGAGGACAGAGGGATGGGGAGTTGGAGTAGGTGGAGGAGAGGGGAGGAAGGGAGGGGAATGGGAAGTGGGGATAGTGACACCTCTCTGGAAGTGGCAACCCAATCCTCTGGTAGCCAGGCAGTAGCTCAGCTACCTCTATGCGCTTACAAGTTCAGCGTGGAAGACAGCGAGCAGCTCATCGCCGGCGTGCTGGAATATTACCACCTGCTCTTTGGCACCAGGCTGTGTCCACTTCCAAGGGCCGGATATGGCATATTACCTCACAGGCCATATTCCAGCGCAGTGGAATCAAGACGACCGGAGAGCAGGTGGCTCACTGCTCTAAGGACAGAAAGGTCCATTTAAAGAACAAGATGGCACGCAGGAACAAATACATGCAGCACTGGAGGAGCTCCTTGCCCTGACGCTGATGGAGGAGTGCCTGATCCAACAACTGGGACCGGACATATTCAAGGGGATGGATGAAGTCCTGGACACCAAGCAAGCGGCGGCCTGTAAGTCACATCACCTGTAAATATGAAGTCTGTTGCAGATGTCTACTCTTTTTGCATAGGATGTTCACATTGAATGCTGCAAAGTGCACATCTTGTCCAAAACAGTACATGTGCACTTCTTAGCATTCATACTTATGTCTTCTTTGTTTCCACAGCTCTCACCCAGGAAACCTCCAATCCCAGCCGCGAAGCCCCAGGTCTCAGCAGCCCCTTTCAACTGGATACTCAGACACAGTGGAGTGAGGAAGAGAAGGAACAGCAGCAGCTTCAACCCCTTGGGTTGCCCATACCTCTCGACACCAGTCTATGCCTCTGCAGCTTCACAGATGGAAATGTCCTGCCATGGGAGGAAGCAGCCCAGTTACCACCTGCCTCCAGCATGCCACCATGACCAGTGGGAACAAGAGAGCCAAGCCAGCTCTTCCCATGAGCCTCGTGATGCCAGCTTTGAAGCCACTGACAGTACCTCAGAGACTACCAACCCCACCACCTGCAGCACTAGCAGTCTAATGCGCAGGCCCCATTAGACTGCATAGAACGAGGCAGGGGCTTCAACTCCCACCATATACGGGCAGAGTTGGTCTGCTTGAGGGCTCAGGTCGCCCACACACAGGCAGTGCAGCATCAGATAGCAGAACTTACACAGGGCTTCACCACCATCTCCACATCCATCAACAATTTAACTACAGCACTCCTGCAACTAGTTCAGAATTTGCCTCAGCCAGCGCCCATACCATCACCCTCTTCGCAGGAGTCAACTTTAAGAAGCAGTCCCTGGCTCTCGGGATGGAGCTGGGGTAGGCCAGCAAAGGAAATGCCACTCTTAGCCACCCAAAAGCCCCAGCGAGGAAAATGGAGATGAGCCACACAGTTGTAAAGGCTCCAAAAAAAATCACTCAAAGATGACTTGTCCAAACAAGGCAGGCCAGTCCTCTGTACAGAGTTCCTGTGCTGGCTAGATGGAAGATGACTGCTGGGCCCATCCTGTCTACATAGTTCCTGTGCTGGCTTGCTGATGTGGATAATCTAATGTCCACCTGTATTGTCATGCTCCTTAACTTGTTATGCCCTCCTCTATGCTCTGCCCATAGTCCTGCCTCCATGCTGCTGTCTCTTCTCATCCTGCTGCCGCCTCCATGCTGCCTTCTCCAGTCCTGGATATGCTGCCTCCATGCTGCTCTCTTCGGTCTTGGTCCTGCTGCCTGCTACTTGAACTTTGATGCCGTGACCCTTATGCTGTCCCATTTGAGTGCACTCTTCAACATGGACTGTCTGGGCCTTTGCTTACCATCACATGGTTGTGCTGGCATCAGCTCTAACATTAGAGCTGTACTGTATAAATTGAGTTGCAACTTCCACTTTCTAGGTTCTTTGTTGTAATCATTTTGCTAAAGGATAAGATCATAATACATAAGAACATGCCATACTGGGTCAGACCAAAGGTCCATCAAGCCCAGTATCCTGTTTCCAACAGTGGCCAATCCAGGCCATAAGAACCTGGCAAATACCCAAAAACTAAGTTTATCCCATGCTACTGATGCAATTAATAGCAGTGGCTATTTTCTAAGTCAACTTAATTAATAGCAGGTAATGGACTTCTCCTCCAAGAACTTATCCAATCCTTTTTTAAACCCAGCTACACTAACTGCACTAACCACTTCCCCTGGCAACAAATTCCAGAGTTTAATTCTGCATTGAGTGAAAAAGAACGTTCTCCGATTAGTTTTAAATATGTCACATGCTAACTTCATGGAGTGCCCCCTAGTCTTTCTATTATCCGAAAGCGTAAATAACTGATTCACATTTACCCGTTCTACACATCTCATTTTAAACACCTCTATCATATCCCCCCTCAGTCGTCTCTCCTCCAAGCTGAAACAGTCCTCTTTAGTCTTTCCTCATAGGGGAGCTGTTCCATTCCCCTTATCAGTTTGGTTGCCCTTCTCTGTACCTTCTCCATCGCAATTATATCTTTTTTGAGATCCGGCGACCAGAATTGTACACAGAATTCAAGGTGCGGTCTCACCATGGAGCGATACAGAGGCATTATGACATTTTCCGTTTTATTCACCATTCCCTTTCTAATATGTATATATTATGTTGCCATTTGTAACAATGTATGTACATCTCCACAAAAAGTGCTGGTAATTTGTTATAACAAGTGCTATTTGATATCTTGACTAGCAGAATGTGATCATCAAAAATGTTGAATTGCTTTGATTATTGTGACTACAAATGTTGTTTAATATAGTGGTCATATATTTTGAAGTTTAACTTTCTGATTGTGTTTTTTTATTGTGTGGTTTTTGTCTTAAGGCTTGACTAGGTTAGAAGTTTTCGACCCACATGTTCTTGCATGCTAGAGTGCCATTGGCCAATTCACCTAGGCACATTTCTCACATGCAAGATTGTGTGGCCTAGGCCTTAAAAAGGAAAGCTCACTGTATGCTCTCAAGGAAGGCAGGAAGAGCAAAACATGAAACTCCTTACCGTGGAGCTTCACACGTGGCTCATGTTGTCTTTTCCAGAGAACATACTGATAACTAACTATTGGGTAACATGGGCATGTATGTAAGATGAGCACTATCTAGCTAGTTTTGACCTCCATATGCTGTCCAGCAGAATAGATGTAGAAATGCTTGGCTAGAGGTGATGTAGCAAGGTCTTCACTCTGTTAGCATAGCTATACAATCTATTGGTCACTAATGTTATAGTGCCGTTAAAACAAACCATGTTCTCTTCCATTGTGAAAATATATCACCTCTGACCAAACAATGGGCCTTCTCTCTGGGTCTAGCACCTAATGTTGTCATCATATAACTCTTTAGTCAGAAGCCTGCTTGAAAAGTACATCAAGCTCTTGAACTTGTTCATCTCCAATGAGCAGAAAATTGCAGCTGCAGGTACCAGGCCCAGAGAGTAGATAGTACACATGTAACTCATCTGGTCTTAGGTGGAGTAACACAAATAAACCCACAAGAGATAACATTGGGGCCCTTATATTTGTCCTCACCCCACCTAAAAGGCAGGAATTACATTTGCTTTTTTAGGTATGACACTTTAAAATATATATAATTAACTTGCAGCCTGCTAGAACATTGCATCATCCTAGAAAGTAGTCTCTATGTAAAGCTCATATAGCCTGCTGTGTGACAACTGAGGAGTCACGGAGGTGTTGAGGGTAGAGAGTCCCCATTGCCTAAGAGCAGAAAGTGACGAGGCCTGCCTGCTGTGGCTTGGGACCAGGCAGACTTCCACAGACACCCACCCCCCCCCCTACACTGCCTTGGGCTGTTGATCAGTAGATAACTATGAGCTAGGTCTGATCTCTGTGTTGTTTATGTCCCTTACTGGCATACATTATTTAACTACTTGCTTCCATGACCTAATAAATAATGTATGCCAATAAGGGACAAACACAGAGATCAAACCCAGCTCATAGCTAGGAAGCACAGGACTGCTTGTAGTGACTGTGTGAGCAAACTGGGTGCACACACAGTACATGCTCTGGTGTATGCACTGGGGTAGTTAGGAAGAAAATCCCAAGATCTACACAACCCCCAGACATAGATTTAGACAGAGGCTATCACTGCACATTACTCACCCAGACACACACATCTGTTAGGACATTGTTGTTTATAGGACTACCTCCAGCACTTTGCTAACCTACCAAGGCCTTAATTTGCTGTTCCTGGCCTCTTCTTCATCAATCATCAATGTCTGTGCCAAGCTTATCCCTACCTGCTAATGAGGTCTTCATAGTCATTACTATTCACACAACATTGTCTACCCTAGGCAGCGTAATATGGAAGCATATGCGCTCACTGAAACTTTTGTTACAAACATGGGCACCTCCAGGTCTCAGATGCCCAAAAAGGCATGACTTTCTACAAAACAGCACCGAAAGCGCAGAAGACATCATACCTACCTCATGATAGCTCTGGGAGCAGTTTGGCTTTACAATCTGCACAGTGGCAGGCTTCAGAAAGAGGCCTGTTGTTCGCATCAGCTGACAACACCTTCCTCTTGCCTTAATGTTATACACAGAGCTGATTGAGAGTATCAGCACACCTGCCTTGGGCTCCATATCCACAAAGTGTAAAATGGACAACCACCACAAGACACACATCCTATAGGACAGAAGCTCTATGTTGTTCACAACTCATGGCAGCCATGTGGGCAACCAAGAGCCTCAAACCTGAAAAGACCTGAAAGGTGGTGCTTCTGCTTGGAAAATTACCATTCTGATAGCAGGTCTCCCCTAGAATCCTCAGCCTACGTGCTTTAAGGGTGGCCACATACAGGATAAGGTCTGTAACTGTTACTAGCAATCAGAACAAACTACTCAGCAAATTTTCTATGTACCTACATAAAGCAGGACAACATGACTAGCCCTGAGCTGGACAGACAAAGGGTCTTTCTGCACCCTGACAGCTGAAAATTTCCCAATGACTACCTGTGACGTGTCAGGGTAGGTTAATAGCTTCTAACACAGCTTTGCCTTGGGTTCAATGAGTTGAACCTTTAATTCTGTCACATGTGTGTGCTGTTATTATCATCACTAAATAAACTAGGACTATACATTTCAAAGGTGACTTTCTACACCATGTGTAGGCATGTCACCATCCTATTCCCAATCCAACCTTCAGATAGATCAGCAGCCTCCCTGTGCAGCTAATATAACCAACATAACAGACCACAGATCAAGCCCCTCGCCACCTGTACATAACCATGATATTGGACATGTGCTTCCCAAAAGGATCAAAGTGAAGGCCTGCTCGCTGAGCACTACCTCAGAAACCGATGAGGCAGTGCAGACACCTGTGTCTTTGCTGGCCCAGATGACACTATGCATCCGATGTACATGTGGATATATTCGATGCACACAGATGTCAGTTAGGGAATCTGGCTGTAATATGTAGAGTGTGTGACTGATGATTGTAGCTGTCAATTTGCAACTTCAGGCTGTGCTTTTAAGCAGTGAATCTAAGTGTGAAATCTTTAACTTATATAGCAATTGACTCCATTTCATAGGCCTGGCTGGAGTTCCATTATACCTATGTGACTATTTTGCCAACACGTGAGGGCTAGGATAGGGTCCAAGGCATAATAGAGGCCAGTAAGAAGGCGCAAGCTATGCAAACTGTGTTGGCAGTCCTACACGAATGCTATGGCGAGACGTGACTCTTTTTGATTGACAATCACTATGAATACATTAGGACAGCCACATCTCTTTGTGGTTAGGTTTATTTGGTGACTACTACTGTCAACTGCACCTATTGCTCTAGGATCATGATATTGCCTAACTAGGCCAATGTAGTTTCTGTTACACACTGACCCAGACGGAGGACCGGTGAGTTTAAAAAAAAAAAAAAAAAGATACTGATGTGACCAACTAGAACCACTCTGCTGGGCTCTCTCCCATGCAAGTGGAAGGACTAGATGATGACTAACAGGCAAAGTAGCATTGTATAATGCTTTGCTGAAGCTGGCTGCCAGTCTGTGTGGTCTCCCCCAACTTCTGCTGGGGGACATGGGGGATCCTGAGGTAGATCTGGAACAACGTCTAATGGGATGCCATAACGTACAGCAAGATTACGAAATACACAGCAGACAAGCACTCTTTCTGCTACTCTGGCTGGGGCATACATTAAAGCTCCTCTTGTTATGTCCAGACAGCAAAATCTACTTTCGAGAACTCTAAAGGTGCGTTCAATGACACAGCGGGTAGAACATATGGCTTCGTTGTACCTCATATCTGCTGGCGATTTCGAAATAGCGACAGGTGTGAGAAGCCAGGTCCTGTATCCATATCCCAAATCTCCTGATGCATCAGTCACACCCCCGGGACTTTGTTATCTCACTGCCAACCCATAGCATTCTATAAGGCACCAGAAGCTAAGCTATAGCTTTACGTGAGCCATAAAAAGCAATTTTGAAACCCTAAGTCAATGCCACCTTTTACTGTAACACCGTTTGTATGCTATAGCACTATTATGCTGAGTCAGAACTTCATGAATGGAAAAATGCATCTGGGGTGCGTACAAAATGTGTACGTCACTTGCAAGCAAGCAATCTCTACCCAGTTCTAGCACTTCTGTAACACTAAAGCTGTACATCTCCTTTCCCATATGTCACTGCAGAAAGACATCGACCTTGTGGTATGATTGTTTATATCACTGGCTGTTCTGCATTATGTCCTCCAGAGATACACATTTGTCAGACATGACACACTGAATAGGATTGCCCCAAACGGCACATCCCACTGCTTCCATTAAACCCGTGTACCCCTGTGATGGTAAAGATAACCTGTGGCTGGCATTGTGGCTGCCAGAGCAGAAGCACTGCAGACAGGATACTGATATGGGCACAATTAGCTTAGGGCCGACAAAGCACTAATAGGGCACACTTGACCTGGGAGTCCCTGCACTGTACCCAAATAAGTTTGGGTAGACAAGTGACGTTTCAATAGTTTCAAGAGAAAGGATTTGAACTGCCAGTTGTTTTAAATTGACAAGCTGAAAGTTTGTAGTGCTTGGTTACACACTGACCTTAATGGAAAGTGCTTTGTACAGATACATAACATTAGCAGACCTCTACAGCACGGAGAGAGAAATGCAGGCCCTGGCATGATGCCTTGTTGATCTAATTGTGCAAGCCACTTGTCTTGTAACTGATGCAGTCACATCCCTAGCAGCCCCCCATGTCACTGCCATTTGCTGTAAACACATTGCTGGAGAGGGACGACGGAAAGAAGCACCATTCTTACCTATAAACCAACTGTCACCGCAGAGGCCATCTTCAAATTTTTCAAACAGGCCAGATTGCCTAAGTATAAAGGAATCATGCACAGCTCCTGGGTACCTGAAATCACATCGAGGAAGTGCAATCGATCATCACAGACCACGTGCATATTGATGGAGTGGAAAATCGTTTGGTTGTGGTAGATTCTCCTCCCTGCCACAGGGTGGGTTGATGGCTATGTTAGTGCAGTCGATAGGCCCCAGAACATAAGAACATAAGAAATTGCCATGCTGTATCAGACCAAGGGTCCATCAAGCCCAGCATCCTGTTTCCAACAGAGGTCAAACCAGGCCACAAGAACCTGGCAATTACCCAAACACTAAGAAGAACCCATGCTACTGATGCAATTAATAGCAGTGGCTATTCCCTAAGTAAAATTGATTAATAGCCATTAATGGACTTCTCCTCCAAGAACTTATCCAAACCTTTTTTTAACCCAGCTACACTAACTGCACTAACCACATCCTCTGGCAACAAATTCCAGAGCTTTATTGTGTGTTGAGTGAAAAAGAATTTTCTCCGAGTAGTCTTAAATGTGTTACTTGATAACTTCATGGAATGCCCCCTAGTCCTTCTATTATTCGAAAGTGTAAATAACCGAGTCACATCTACTCGTTCAAGACCTCTCATGTTCAGACCTCTATCATATCCCCCCTCAGCCGTCTCTTCTCCAAGCTGAACAGCCCTAACCTCTTCAGCCTTTCCTCATAGGGGAGCTGTTCCATCCCCTTTATCATTTTGGTTGCCCTTCTCTGTACCTTCTCCATCGCAACTATATCTTTTTTGAGATGCGGCAACCAAAATTGTACACAGTATTCAAGGTGCGGTCTCACCATTGAGTGATACAGAGGCATTTGGAAAGTTTGCAATGGCATAAAAACCTCTCCTCAAATCCAGCAAGTCCTGCCTTTCATGACGGAGTCCTATGTAACGATTAATGTGGCTGTGTACAGCTGTTATGACCTGGCCCAGACACTGAGAAAAAGACGTTTGAGACATTCCCCCAATGACCCAGAGTGTTTGGAATGAGCCAAATACCATAAAATGCAGGGCGCACAATAGTTTGGTGAGGCCTGGTATAGCGCGGGACCTTTCTGTGACCGTATCTAGATCCCCTCTAAGTTCTTGTTACAATTCCATGATAGCTTGAGAGCTGATGTGATACCTCATAACCACATAGTCCTCTGGCATCCCCAGCAATGTGGTGTGGGGATGAAAGATGGCTCCTTGTTTTTATTTAATTATGACTTGCAGCTCTTGCTTCGATGCGGATACTTCCCTAGGAGGCATTTGAACCTCCCTTTCCTGTTGTTGTAATTGATCTTGATGTTGCTGAGCAGCATGAAGCAGTCAGTATCCCACTACTAATACATTTCTCCCTTACATTGTAGCTTTAGGAAGACAGAACAGGTAACAAAAGGCGATTTTATTGGCTCAACAGGGCTGTGTTGGTGTGTCCAAGAGAAGGCCTCTATATCGGTGCAATATTATCCTGCGACCTGCGACCATGGCCGTTGTCGCATTATAAAAACTTTTTTCTCCACCCTATCGTAAACCAAAAAGCTGTTATACCCCCCGTTAAATCCAGCATTATGCGATATTTTGCCGCCAAATGCGGAAGAAGTCCCTCATTTGCATAATTTTCCTGGTTTTGCATACTCATCTTATTTAAATACTAATGCGCAACACGATAAATATCACTCATCTATTGTGCTTTAGACCCCCGTTTATAGCACGATGAGGCCCTATTACGGCTTGATGAATGACCCTATTACGACTGTAAAGAAAGGCCAATGAAATACTTTTGCCAAGATGCACTTTCCTCCATTTTACTGATATTTAAGAAAAATACTGTTCTGTAAAATCCTAATGCAGTGTGGCATCAAATGGCCCAGCAGGTACAATTCTGCTGTTTGGAGTGGCAGAATGTATCTGTAAAATTTAGACTTCTCTAGACAGTCCACAATTAGGGCTGTAAACAAATGTCTTCATGTGTTCTGAAAGCAACGATATTCAATGCAGCAGTATTAAAACTAAACGGAATGTTACAGCACATGAGCAGCAGAAAATCACTGAGAAAAGCTGTGAAACGGATCAGCTTTGGATCAATCAATTTGAAGCAAGATTTAAGGTCTCCAGTTTATATGGTGTTGTACATTAAGAAGGTAACTTTCAAAGCGGTGTGCGTTCGTAGGCCCACGCCCAGGGATGTGGCTATTTTATAACATAAGCGGGTATATGCGTGCATTTTATAAAATAGCCTGGCCACACACACAAGTGCGGCCAATTTTAAGTGGATGTGTACTTGTGTGCGCAAAAGTCCCTTCTACCGCGTAAGTGGTGAAATTTTTAAAAAGGGACATATGCCACCATTGCCTGTTTTACCAGTTCCCTCCTCAGTTCCCCCAGTTATCAGCTGGGTCCTCTAACCCCCCTCCCCCCCCTGGTTTTGCTAGCCTTGCACCTGTTACCTCAGATCCTTTATACCTCTCCGAAATGACTCATTATTTTTATTTACTTGCACACAATCCATAGCAGAAGGAAATTATGCAGCAGGGGCCCTCAGTGCGCGCCGGATCACATAAGTATTTACAAGCAAATTTCTGGGTTAAGTCCTTAAATGCCCCTGCCCCTTTTGAGAAGTTCAGAAATGTGCGTCCAGCGGCATTTACGTATGTACTCAGGCAAGTTTTAAAATCCGCTTGGCGTGCGCAAGCCCAACATATTTGCGCATCTCCTA
The DNA here is from genome assembly GCF_901001135.1 of Rhinatrema bivittatum. Classification (NCBI taxonomy): domain Eukaryota; kingdom Metazoa; phylum Chordata; class Amphibia; order Gymnophiona; family Rhinatrematidae; genus Rhinatrema; species Rhinatrema bivittatum. The sequence goes on along the minus strand of NC_042618.1, from coordinate 39,750,465 downwards.
ATTTCAGCACCCGTCGAGCTTTTAAAATTCACTTTTAAGACTGTAATGTTGGTCAGATTAGGTTAGTACTTCTCAAACCTTCTGGTTTCTGAATAGGTATTACTTTTACATTTTCAACTTTTGTTTATGTAGTTGTAGGTCGTACAGAAACCAGGCCATAATGGCATGTGAATCCTGTGCACACTCATTCTCAGGTCCACCATTTTGTTTTTTTTTAAATTTCCCTTATTTTATTCCTCCAGCCTTGATCCCTTCCACTTCACCAGTCAGCATTACCTAGGTGGCTCTGCAAACCTTACCAGCCTAAGGGCTAAGCACCACTCATGTCTGACAGGAACCTCCTTGATACCAGTAGCCCTCTTCTCTCCCTAACTGAGCCTGCCACCTCTGTGGCCTGCCCATGACCAACAAATCCATTTGGATAAGGGATATGAACCTGGATCCCCTGGTGTTGGGACCTGATAAATGAACACCAGCTCAAGGGGCCACATTTTAACCATTTTCTATGCTAAAAATACATCATAGTAGTAATCAACCATGCAAGAAACCAATCACCATCATTGCTTTCACAACTATAGCATGCAAAAAAAGACCTTCAGATATCAATAGTAGTAAAGGGATCTAGAATTATGAAATCAAAATTTGAAATTGAGTCAATTGACTGCTGTTTAGCCACAGTCATATAATTGTAGTACCATAATAATACAGGAATAACAGCAAAATTTTCATTCACATACAATAAGTAGGTTCTAAATGGAGTTCACACTTTTAGAAGCCTATCAGAATACATGCAAAAAATGGTAACACAAAAACATTAATACGGATCCATTGAAAATAGAAGTATGTACCTACAGAGTATTGTCTCATCTTACAATTACTCATCTCAGGTTACTAAAATATCTTGGTCACACATCCCATGAGACATGTAACTGCTGAACAGACAAGGTCTGAAAAATATCTAAATATGAGAGCAAGAAGACCAGAAAAATATGGTTTTAGAAAAAAAGTCATAAAAATATTTCCTAAATTAATGGAGTAAAAAAAAACCAAACCACATAGCATTTTCTCTTTAATTTGGGTGATATATTAGGTCTCCTTTTAGACAGACTCTCTGCCTAGCAGGAAGCTTTATTAAAATGCAGGTTATCCATAGGGACAAAAAAAAACCCAAAAAACTTTCATAGAAGCAGTTTTATGTATTTTGGAAGTTGATTTAGCCTGGAGATGGATTATAAACAGTTCCTCCCTCATAAGCTAGAGCAGTAGAGGCACAATATGAAAAGACATTTGTATGTCACCATTTAGAATCCAGATTTCGGTAACAGCACTTGATTCACAAAATGGTCTTTGGGTTGTCAACAATTATTTTCAAATACTATCTACAAAAATAACATTATATCCATTTACCAGAGTCAGGAAATTGTTCTGAATAGGCAACCTGCTTAATCCTGCCAATTTTGTTAAAGGAATAAAGCCATTGTGCCAACACTTATCAGGCAGGCCTGGTAATCACATGCCTCCTTACAACAGAGTATATTTACAACTGCAAAAACAAGCACTCAAATAGCATAGGACAGAAAGACACCGTGTTAATGCACCTGACTGACTGGCATGTATAGCATGCATAGGAAAAGTTCCTGATGACCACTTAATGTGCGTACATATATTTCATATCTGAGTTCTGCAACCAAGTCTTGCATATGGCAGACAATGGCACCAAGAGCAACCAAACACAAAGGATCCCAGACACAGGCTTGCTGAAGAGGTATTAGCTGACCAGGGAAGAACAGTATGTTGCTATTCAAGTTAGGGATAAAGACATACCCATGTTATTGTGCCTTCCAAACACCCATGACCATGGGATATATCCTAGTTGAAGTAAAAAGCCACAAAAAAACCCCCCAAAACAGAAAACAGTCCAAGGGTCATATGGAATACCTTTAATACATGGGACATGTTGAGAGGTAGAACTTCTCACCAGTTAAGTTTAGAAGACTGTCAAAGCCTGAAGTCCAAGCCCCACCAGCAGCAGTGCAGAAAGTACTTTAAGATATTTTGATATGGGACAGTCAAGTCATAGAAACTTTAGAAATCAGATGTTGATCTATAGAGCCCTTATATTATTCACAGCATATGGTGCGATCATGAAAGTCATGTTTATCATTAACCAAACTTCCCAAGAATTTATGGGAACTTGTACGTAAAAGCAAGCAAAAACTGGTGGAAAAAGTAAATACCATCTTCAAAAGAGCACTGCTCAATGAAGGAGGAGTTCACCAACCAGTTTTCACTGATTTCTGAACTCAAATGGCAGAAAATGTATTTGATTTATTGTTCAACACATTTGACACAAAAAAGTGAGGGAGAGCAAATTTAACATAAAAAATATTTACGTGCAAATGAGTAAAAACTGATTTGTTGATTCCTACAAATACTAAATTAAACAAACAATATCCAAGTTGGTCAAGTCAATCTGGTTTTTTATAAACAAAGTAAAGCTGCATTCTAAAATAGCCAACTTAAAGTCGGCATCATAGGAATGCATTCCCACAGATGTGCAATACTTGAGATGTTATCTTCAACTTCTAAAAAGTGTATTGTGAATATCATTATACACCTGGAAGAGAGTGCTTTAACATGGACAACTTTTGAGTTTGTCGACCTTCTTTAAGCATGAATCAAAAGCTATAATTTGGCTACAACGAAGGGAACCCTGTATGCCATATGCATAGAAAGCACAACACATTTTCTTAAAGTGCCCCTACAATGAAATGTCACTTCCAGATACTGTCCAAGTTCCCTCCATGACTTTCATGCTATATTCAGTTCACTAGTCAAAATGATGGTTTTGTTACTCACAGCTCCTACAGAACCAACCAAGCTGAAAAAAACAAATCTGTTTTTTCTTCATGCATAATCAAGGAACAGAAAAATAAGTTCTAGAGTATGGAATATGTACTGCTGAGGCAGGGAAAAGTGATGGTACCATGACGACAGAATAAGTACCTTAAAACAATTCACCAGGAAAGATTTAGGATTTTAAAGGATTTTACTTCCTTCTCAATATAAACACATGCAAAAATGGGATTTTATTTTGATTCCATGATTTTGTCACAATATGTGCTTGATGGAAACCCATAATATTCTCATGACAACAGAACACAGCTTGATCGTCCCTTGGGTAAGTTGACTCTATAATAGTCAAATGTATGTGATGTCTACACTAAGCAGCCAAGGTCTGAAAGTCATCGAGGAAACATGGTGATCTCACACCATACACTTATTTTAGATTGAATTGACTGGATTGATACTTTAAAACATTGTTTCATATCATTTTTCAAGGAGAGGGTGTGATTATTAATAAAACAGGAAAACAGGGCAAGCAAAATTAAGTAGAAATGCTTCCCCACCATAAAAATATAAAACAAAGCAAACATATGTATGTTAACTGAGGTTGCATATTGCTATATGCTGCTAGTAATAAGGATATATGGATGCATGGGGCAGAAATGTAAATTCCTAAAGTATTCTATTCAGAACTCCGAAGTTCAACAAATGCCCTAGTTTAGGGTGGAAACAATTAGGTTTCTGATAATGATGCACAGCATCGATGAAGTTTTTTTCCCTTAGTAACTGCGTAATAGTGTCATTAACTACGACAAATACTGTATATTGTTGGCTTACATTTCAAAAGAGAAATAACAGCAGGTTGAATAGCTTTCCTTTCTTACCACAAGTGATAACAACTATGTGATATCATAGCTTTCTGCTAAGAAATATCAGCCTATTCTCCATTTTAAAAACAAAATGTCTTCAAGAAACAATAGCTAGTAGAATTTTAAATAAAAATAAGATGTGATTTTGGGTTTAGTGACCTTCATAAATATCTGATCTGGATGTTCTCCTGGACTTCTGACAAATAAGCTGCTACAACAGAGACTAGATGAGGTTCAAAATAGTGACAATATATTTGAGACAAGATTGAAATACCAATTGTTGCATGATGGCTGCAAAGTTTCCTCATCATCCATTCTTGTAATTAACATGCTTGAAGCCCTCCCGCCTTCTTGCCCGCCCACCCAGTGTGAACTTTCTTAATTCTAGTGTTCAAGAGAACTATAATATTTGGCTTTTTATTGAACAAATGTGTTTAAACACTCATCTAACCAACCTATTTATTAAAAAAAAAAGCACCATCAAAACCCATTTGGCAATGGTTATCACTGAAGAGAACAAATCATTGTTCAGATCTCGAGTGTTGGTCATCCTGTCTCCCACTCTGTTAGAAAATACACAGGAATACTGCATATTTTCTCTGAATATGTTGCTACTTTCTGTGGTGGACCCTATGGAGTTATACCTTCAGGCTCTTACTTCTGTTCCACAAGGTCCTTTCCCTTGAGCTTCAGGACCTTTCACTGACGAATGACTGGGACAAAAACCTGGGCTGGCGTTATCATCTGTGTAATATGTCACCCAATTGTGTATCAAGGGTCTGGCAGATCTGATGTATCCACTATGACTTTAATAAAAATAGTATCATCTTTAATGTATGTTCCATTCTCAAGAACAGTTTGAGCCACAAAGACTGGACATCCAGATGCAATGTTCATTTCTCCAGTAGGTTTTTTGAAACTACTGCTGTTTGGATCTGGTTTGAAAGCATCTCCTAAGTGCCGACGAGAAGGCCCCTGGTCCATTAACATGAGACTCACTTTCTGTTTAAAAGGCCAAGGAAGCAGGGCGTCATATTCTCCACGCATGATGACAAAAAACAATGACAGATGCGTCCCTTTTCCCATCCCATCTCCGTTAAGGTAAACTCTGGCGCACATTTTATAACCAAAGTAGCCAGTATAAAAGGGCTGACTGTACAGAGACAGAGTCTTCCCAAGGACTGCCTCTTGCTTCCGCCGTTTATAGTCCCGTATTTTCCAGATCAGTACTCCATTGTAACTGGCTGTTTCCAAGACTTGGAATCGGAGATCCATGTCAGCTAGTCGGATATCGTGAACACTCAGCATCTGATCGTGTCTGTTTATCTGCGTTTCAAGCACTCCTAATAAAGGATATACAAAGCAAAATGGGGATTTTACGCCGGTTAACTACAGAATATTTTTCTCCTGTGTAGTGAAATGAAAAATCAAGACCACTATAAGAAACAGATTAAAAAAAACCCAAAACATGTCATTCATTACACAAGACAGGAATTGTGTAACTGTGCAATGAGAAATTACTTTTATCTGGAAGGGTGATAATTGGTCAGGTCTAGTCCTGACCAACTACCCTTTGATAAATTAGGGTATGCAGTCAACTGCACGGTTATTTAATTTATATGCCTCATTAATAAAAATTAATTTAAGGGACTGGCCCAGTGGCAATGGCTGTGCACTGCCATATAGAAGGTCCCTGGGGGGGGGGGGGGGGGGGGGGAGGAGGGAGGAGCGAGTCATGTTCATGGCCGAAGATCATTCCTACAAATGAGCAGACTAGGTATGTTGGGAGGATTTGGAGTGGAAGAGGGATATACAATAGGGGATAAATCCCTGATTAGTTGCAAGGGAAGTCTCCTGGCACCTGATCTCAGCCCTGGTTCCGATTGAGCTGGAAGTACAAAATAGCAAGAGGAAACAACAAGGTCAAAAAATACATTATTTGTATTGTACAAATTAGTTCCTGCATATATGAAGGCTTTTAATATTAACTGAAAAGGACTGAAATAAAACTCCAGCAGCATTGATATGTCAGGTGTATACATCAAGTTCCTTCTATCTCATTTGGCTTTGTCGTGTAGAAAGTCGGTTTTTTTCATTATTCACTTTCTGCACATCTGATATGCCGGTAACATTTTTTATGACTACAGGACTAGGTCGCACACAACTGAAAGAGCTCTTGGAACCTTTGTAGTGTATTTGCTGAAGGAACATGGACAAGCATCTGCTGAAGTTGACCCTTTTCGGTAGAGGAGCAGGAATTGTATCCTTAAATGCACTTTCATTGTATGGGATGGTAGTGGGGAGTGCAAATAAGGGACATCTGTATCCAAAGCTTCTGAAAATAAAGGTCCCTAAACAGTTTTATATGGAGAACATTTTACCTCCACATGGGATGAACGTTCAAGGCAGTGGGTTTTTGTTTGGTTTTTTTTTTTTTTTACTGTGTAGGATGAAAACTGTTGGATTACAAACCTCCTCATGGGACCATTATGTGAACAGTTATGCTTTTCGGGCATTTTTAGGAACAATTCGCTCCATTTTCTTTAATTAAGAGAGAGAATATAATTGTATAAAAGAACAGCACCAAAGCCTTCAGCAGGACTTTTATTGTCCTGTGAGTGTTTACTGAAATAGCAAATACGGGAGCCAAGGGAAAGACCGCCTCTTTGCATTAGGATAAAGTGTGTTTTGTTTTTTAAGTTTACATAAAAATGGGTCTCATTGTTTCCTCGTTTTGCAGAATGACTCATTTGCTGTTTGTCTTCAGTTATTTATCATTCTTTTCCTCTACAGAACTCATGATGAAATCAACCCATCATCCCCTGTGCTACACACCTTGCCTGTATTTTTCTGTCTGTGCAAGACATGTAATAGGCATGTAAAATTAACTGAACAGATTGCTTTCAGCTGATCACAATACAATAAAAGGCCTTACTACTAAATATTCAAATATGGTTTTCAGATGAAAAAAGAAACATTCAGTTTATAGGCTTTTAACAAAGCCACCTTTTCATCGCTGTCCGATTATGTAGTCGGATGTTTGCAAACATTTGTACCGACTATTTGTCTTGTTTTTCAATAAAACTTTGAAACAGAAAAAAGCCTTTCAGGTTTATTGTACAAATAAACAAATTCTAGCACACTTTCTTTTTTTTTTTTTTTGACCTGGCAGTTTCCTCCTGTTGCTTTCGACTTCCAGCTCAATCGGAAGCAGAACTTGGCTCTAGCATCAGGAGCCTTCAATTTGCAACTACCCGGGGAGATTCCCCCTCCCAACTTACTTAGTCCAATCATGACAGCACCAATCCTCGCAGCAAGGCACATGGTAGCAGGGATCCTTCAGGAACCCTGAATCTGGCCACTGAGTGTCACCATTCCGTGAGGACCGAGACACCCTCCTCCCCAGCAGCTGTTGACGTTGCTTTGGCAGTACCCTCAGTCAGCCTGGGGAGTGGAAGACCCCAGGCCTCTTTCCTTGTGGCAAGTGCACAGTGCTGCCACTGAGCCACCATGCTGCTCTATGGGACACTTTCAATGAGTAATTTACTGTTAAGGAAACGCATTGTAACATGAACCAGTCATGTGTGTACGCTCAGAGGCGATTTCACTTTAGGCACTAAGGATATGCATAGGTTGCAATAAGCAACGCATGAGTTCAAACTGCCAGATAAACAGAATCATCTTAAATTCACATGATAACCAGCTGCTGTCGTACAAAAATGCTGCAAATGGTCAAGGGTTTGGTTTCAGGCATTTTGTGCAGTTAGTTGACTTAAGTATTTACAGATCTAGGTATAAAGTTGTTCACAATTCTGGATGTGCATTATCTTTGGATTTTGTTTTTTTTAAAGAAAAATTAAAATTAATAAGATATTTGACCTTGAAAAGTAGATTCTATGCAAGTGTGGCAAGAGGTTCACATTTTTTACAAAAACATTTCATGAGAGACTTCACACTGCTGTGTGAAGACTGTCCTAGGCATGTCCTGTAGCTAGGTCTATCAAAAGGATGCCATCAATCCCAGATAAAAAGCTCCATGCATGAAAACAAGAGTATTGTGGTAAAGGAGAAAAGCAAAAGGACAACATTGCAGATAGAAGTGTCAGTCCAAGCGACTATTCTGTGGATCATATTGAGACTGAGAAGATCCCCAAGTATCCAATGATGCAAACAGAGCAAGAAAATGTGACAGAAAGATGCAGAAATTGTTCTTATTGTACTGGGTGCCACTGGCCCGATTAAAAAGAACTTTTAGGTGCATCTGGTCACACTGCCTGTGCATAACACCCTACGGTCTCCAGGAGGTGGCTCGCTTTGGCACAAATCATGTATTAACGGATATTAGCTGTAAATTTGAGAGACCGAGATAAGACTCAACATACCCAGATTTACTAGTGATGTTCATTCCTGTCAAGATATGCACAATATTAACTCATTTGGAAATATTCCAAGCTGAGAATGGCCCCTATTTTACATACTCTTAAAATGATTGGTAATTAAGTGCTAAGCTGAAAATTATAGCCTGTTTATAAAGGAAAACAATCAAGTCAGCATCGCATCATAGTACTACAATTATAGCATTTGACTTTTGCTCAGCTTGATCAATACAAATCCCGTGCCTGCAGACCCTTGGGGCTTCCTGACATACAGTACAAGTGTCCTAACATGAGGCTGCCTTACTGGCTTTGTGGTACCACTGCGTACAGCTACTGATCTAGTGGCAAAACAAGTGTTAGTACTTCTGACGCCTATGTTTGAAACCTAAGCTTGTTCTTGCTTCATTGAGAAGCTGGGTTTGGTGCTATCACAGAAATAGTATTCTCAGCTCTCTGTAGGCAGGTGGTCGAGTCTCTTGGTTCATGCTCATGAGTTTCACCAGACAGTAATACAGTAGTAGATGGTAGAAATACTAACTGGCCATCCTGTTCAGTCTGCCTCAGGTATCTTTGTCCAACGTGCAGAGATAACTGGGCAAACTGGATGGGCCAATTTGACTTTTTCTGCCTGATCTCTTACAACACTTAGGAAGAACGTTCACAAGACCACATATGATGGTCTTAAGGGGTTTTAACAGGCTATCCGGGGCAGGGTTGTGGCAAGTGCAGAAATAAGAAAGACAGAAAGATTTTTGCATAGGCTCTCTTTTCAAAACCTAAGAGCATCCATCAGGAGATCTCCATAATCACTTTAAAACTTGTGTACTTCTAGAAGTAGTTTTACCTCCATTTGCCTCTACTCACCGGAATTCCGGGATGATGGGCTTTTATTAATACTTTCCAGCTGTGCTACCCTGGTTTGGAGAGATTCCATACTGCTCTTCATGCTATCAGCCTCATCCCCATTCTGACGTAAATAGCGTATTTCTTTGTCCAGATCTTTCAGTTTATCTGCTTGGCCATCTATTACTCTCTTTATTGATCAAATAAAAAAAAAAAAGGACTATGAGAAAAACATGAAGAAAAATATAACAAAGACAACAGTTACATTATAAAACGCAAATAAGCTAAGGAACTGTAATCCAGAAAACACCAGCAAGGCATAATCAAAGCAGCACTCTAAATCCCAGCATACTGGCAAACATAGTAGTAAAAAAATAAAAATAAATAGAGATTCCCTTATCTTGTGAATAGAACTTGCATACTGCAGCAGCACTTTATTCCAGCACGAGTAGAAACTTCCCTGTTTGACTTATAAATATAAAATATTGCTGCTACTGGGGCACAGCTCAGGCAAAAAATAAAAAATGTTGTTTTCAAATCTTCTTTATTGATTTTATTTTAGAACATGTAAAACATTAACACACTGTGCAGCATACCAAGACGACTGTGTGCAAGCACATCATATCTTCCCGTTTAATATTTAGCAATGATGAAAAATCCAGAGGCTGTTCCAGCACCATAGCGGAGAGCAGCTGTTTCAGAAGTTTTTAAATATGAAAGCCAAAGAAATGGTCACTGGATTGTTTTACAGTATTATACCTGTATGCTATACTGAAATATTTGGGGTGTATACTTTAGTCCATTCTCCCAATACTGTACCAGGAGAGCCACCTCAGATGGCCAAGATATCATCTTTCCAGCAATAGCTAACACTGTCCTGTGGTCAGTCTGGTGTTAGGCCTGAAAATTATCGTCATCTACATATGCAGGTTAGGTAAAGCCCAGAGCTCACTGGGACTTCCAGATCTAATTGCTACAGTGCCTTGCAAACATTTTCACACCATTGTATATTTTTCACATTCTGTCTAAAAAAATACAAATCAAAATGCTTTGAAGTAAGAATTAGTTTCACTGATCTACATAACATTTCTGCTCCTCAGGTTTTTCCACCTCCTGTGCTGCAATGTGCATAGCAGGCACTTCTGCCAGCCGGGGCAATCCTGAACAGTCATCTCCCATAAATTGATGTTGGTCCAATTTTACAGCCTGACCATGAGCCCCCAAAATCATTTTACTTCTTTTGAAGCAGTGCTTAGAAAAAAGTCATTCTTCAAAGTTTTCATATAAATACTTTCTCATCTGTTAAGGAATGGAAACATGGCAACATGACGGCAGAAAAAGACCATATAACCCATCAAATCTGCCCATCCGTCCAATTTAACTAGCTCTTACAATTCCCCTGACTTCCTCAGAGATCCCGTGCATTTATCCTATGCTTTCTTGAATTCAGATACCGTTTTAGTCTCCACCACCTCCACTTGGAGGCCGATCCATGCATCCACTACCCTCTTTATAAAGAAACATTTCTAAGCATCCAGTCAGACGAATCCAGAACAAGTGGGTTATGCACCTCTACCAGCAGACAGAGATGGAGCAAACCGATGTCACAATATATATATCTATGCAGTGACATCAGCCTGCCAGTATTCTCCATCTCCAGCAGATGGTGGTCACGCATCTCCTCACTGGGGATTGTTTCATTTTAAAGGAAAGGAGAAGTAAGGAAATAAATTTGCCCCGCTTTCCTGCAGTGATACCAAAATGGTCCCTTCTACAGTTGAGAATTCCTGAGGTAATTTCTGTGGCCCCTCAGACAAATGCCTTGGTCCATTAGCTGATTTTTCAGCTGGCGTGGCTTAGCTGTTTGAACAGCTGAAAGGCAGCGGGTGCAGGAAGCAGAGCGCGACAATGATGGCACATGCCCTCTCCCCCCGCAGCCAGAGACCCTCTCTGTACTCAGCCAATTTTAAGGCTGAGCTCCAGTTAAGTAAAAAAAAAAAAAGAAGATTAGGGGAGGTTAGCCTTGGAGGTCACATTGGCCGACCAATTCCTCAACCATAACTGACGCCTGGCTGCTGCTATCAAAGCCACCCCTCTGGCTGAAGTGCGGTCCAAATCACAGCCCGCATCTACTAAAAAGGCAGCAGCTGGTTCCACAACTGTCCTGGAGTTTACCCCAGAGTCATCAACCTCCTGGGAGAAAAGCAAATAAGAGCGAGCCACCAAGGAACAACAAGAAGCAATCTACAAGGTCATCGCCACTGCTTCAAATGCTTGCTTAAGGACCAAGGCACTTGTCTGAGGGACTGATTAGCCGCAGAAGAGATCCAAAGTCATTGGAGATCGATGCCCTAGTGCAGGAGTGGCCGGAAGACAAGCTACTGTATGCCTTCTCGCCATGGTCCACATTGGCCAGATTGATTCGAAGGATCAAACGCCACAGAGGGATGGTGCACTTGGTTGCTCGAGATTGGTCCAGGAGATTGTGGTATGCAGATATGCAGAGGCTCCTGGTGGATTCACCTCTTCGACTTCCCGTGCACAGGAACTTGTTGCAGCAGAGACCTGTTCTTCACGAAGATCCAACTTGATTTTGTCTTATGGTATGGCCCTTGAAAGGGCTCACTTGTCGAAACATGGATACTCTGCGGCAGTGATTTCCACCTTGCTAAGAGCTAGAAAGTTCTCCACTTCCTTGGCCTATGTGCGGGTTTGGAGAGTGTTTGAGGCCTGGTGTGATGTTTGATGTTCTCTTCCTTCCTTGGTCAAGATTCCACTCATTTTGGACTTTCTGGAGGATGGCTTGAATAAAGGCTTGACTCTTAATTCCTTAAAGGTACAAGTAGCCGCTCTCACTGTTTCAGGGGTCAGGTAAATGGTGGATCCTTGTCAGCTCATCCTGATGTGGCCTGTTTTCTGAAAGGAGTGAACAATTTTCGGCCTCCTTTGTGGTTTCCGGTGCCCATATGGAGTCTTAATTTGGTTTTGAAGTTTTTGGCAGGCCCTATGTTTACATCGCTACGTACTCTGTCCTTGTGATTGCTGGCCTTGAAAATGGTTTTCCTTGTAGCAATTTGTTCTGCGTGCAGGGTTTCCAAACTGCAGGCCTGGTCTTGCCAGGAGCCATTTCACCTGGTGACTCCAGGGGTGGTATATCTGCGTACTGTTCCTTTCTTTTTACCAAAGGTGGTCTCTGAGTTTCACCTGAATCAATCTATCTCCCTGCTGTCTCTGCACAGAGAGAGGGATGTAGACGAGTATTGTCTGTTGCAATCCTTGGATGTCAACAGACATATTGTCAGGTATCTAGAGGTTACTGAGCCTTTGTAGAAGTAGATCACCTGTTTGTCCTTTATGGTGGTACTAGACAGGGAGAGCCAGCCTCATGGGCTACAATAACTTGCTGGAATAAGGAGGTAGTCATGACTGCATACATGGATGCTGGGGAGCCGTTATCTAGTCAGGTTAGGGCTCATTGTAGTAGGGCTCAAGCAGTGTCATGGACAGAAGTTAAATTGTTGTCTTCTGTCGACATTTGCTGAGCTGCGACATGGTCCTCCTTACACACCTTTACCAGGTAATATCACCTGGATGTTCAGGCCCGGGAGGACGCGTCCTTTGCACGTGCAGTTCTGACTGAACCTCGGGCAGCCTCCTGCCCTATTTGGGAGTAGCTTGGGTACATCCCACTTGTTCTGGATTCATCTGACTGGACACTAAGAAATGAGAAATTTCTACTTACCTGATAATTTCCTTTTCTTTAGGATAGTCAGATTAATTCAGCTTCCCTTCCCTCAGCTGCCGAAGGATTGTGCTTTGATCCTCCTGTGTGCTTACATGTTACAGGGGTTAGTGGTAATTGTTACTCCAGTCCCTAGACTAGTGTTATTACATTCTTGACTGAGCTCAGTTTTGCCTATTGGCTGAGTATTGAAATTATCTGTTTTTAATCAAGTTTTTTCTACTCTGTCCTCAGTTGCTTTTGAAGAAAATATTGGCACGCTAATATCACAGCAGGGGTATATATATACTGTGACGTCAGTTTACTCAGTCTCCATCTGCTGGTAGAGGTGCATAACCCACTTGGTTCTGGATTCATCTGACTGTTCTAAAGAAAAGGAAATTAACAGGTAAATAGTAATTTCTTATTTCCTAAGATTACTTCCAAGTCTATCCCCTTTCAACCTCATCTGATATAACCCCTTGTCTACAGCCTCCTTTCTATTTCAAAGAGGCTCATTTCTTGTGCATTGAAACCTTTGAGATATTTAAATGTTTCTGCCATATCTTCCCCTATTTTGCCTTTCCTCTAGGGTATACATGTTTAGATCTTTAAGTCCATCCCTATATACTTTAGAACTAAGATCACTGATCATTTTAGTAGCCACCCTCTGGACTTACTCCAACTGGTTTATATCCATTTGAAGGTGCAGTCTCCAGAATTGTACACAATATTCCAAAAGAGGTCTCACCAGGGACCTATTCAGGGATATCATCACCTCCCTTTTTCTTCCTATGTAGCCAAGCATCTTTCTGGCTTCTGCCATCACTTTATTCACCTGTTTGGCCACCTTGAGATCAGATACAATCACTCCCAGATCCCGCTCTTCTTTTGTGCTTAGAAGAATTTTATCTCCAATACAGTATCTCTCCCTAGGATTTTTTTTGCATCCTAAATGTATTACTCTGAATTTTTTAGCATTTCATCTTAGCTGCCAGTTTCTATACCATTCCTCAAGCTTCGCTAGATCCCTCCTCATGTTTTCCACACTTTCCTGGCTGTCTACCCTTTTGCAGATTTTGGTATCATTGGCAAAAAGACAAACCTTTCCTGACAATTCTTCTGCTATGTCACTCACTAAAATGTTGAAAAGAACCTGTCCCAGTACCGATTCCTGAAGAACACCGCTAGTAACAACCCATCCTCAGAGTAAACTCCATTTATCACTACCCTTTTATTACCTCTCACTTAGCCAGTTTCTATCTCAGTCAGTCACATTAGGTTCCATACCAAGGGTGCCCAATTTATTTATAAGTCTTCTGTGTGAACTGTGTCAAAAGCCTTGCTGAAATCCAAGCATACTACATCTAGCACTCTCCCTTAATTCCACTCTCTGGTCACCCAATTAAAGAAATTGATCAAATTCATCAGACAAGATTTATCTCTAGTAAAACCATGCTGCCTCAGGTCATGTAAATCCTTTGGATTCCAGAAACTGCACTATCCCTTTTTAGCAGTGATACCATTAACTTGCGTACCACAGGAGTCAGATTAACCGACTTAACAGTTCCCAACCTCCTCCTTACTTCCACTTTTATGAATAGAAACCATATCTACACCTCTCTCCAGTCTCTAAAGAAGCATTGAAAAGGTCATCCAGTGGAGCTGCCAGGACTTCTCTAAGTTCCCTCAATACACTCCGATGTATCCCATCCGGTCCAATTGCCTTATGTACTTAAAGTTTAGTTATCTCCTCATGAACACATGCCCTGCTCCAGGCCCTTCCACAGTGAACACTGAACAAAAATATTTGTTAAAGTTTTTCTTTTTGCTCATCGGCCTCTACATATTCCTCCCCTTCACTTCTGAGTCTCACCAATGCCACTTTTAAATTTCCTTCTATCACTAACAAATCTAAAAAAAAAAAAATGTTTTGTCCCTTCCATTTTACCAAATTAGATATTTTTTCCTGCATTTGAATTTTTGCATTCTTGACTACTTTCCCAGCTTTTGTTGCCTGTCTTCTACTTTCTGTGATCTCTTGTACTTTATGATTGCAAACATTTTCTTCCCTTACCTTTTCAACTGCTTCTTTAGAAAACTATAGCAGCCTCTTTTTCCTTTCCTTTATTTCCTTTCCTAACAAAAAGGTTAGTTGCCCTTATAATATTCTCCTTTTAAGTTTTGCCAATCAGTTAACGCCTCCTTGAGGTACTCCCTCATTTTAACAAAATTAGTTTTCCTGAACTGTAGGAAGAGATGTTAAGGATTGTGTTCTTTACAATTTTGTGGTATTTGCCTCCTACCAGTAGACACTGCTCGGATTTTGAGCTATCAGACTACTACTATTTTTTTTTTGATGCAGAAAGGAACTTACTTGTATACAAACGCCTGTTATTGCTATAAACATGCAAAGTCATGGTGTTTGGATTACTGTGCAAGGGAGTCAAATCCACGGTGCACGGCTGGTCCTGTGCACTTTGGGTTTTGTATGCCAACACAGGGAGAGTAGGAGATGAAAACAGGCCATTTGTGAAACAGATATTAAACATAATCTGTGTCCAGCTTTCCATATTTTGGCACCTATTTTAGTAAAGAAAACTAAACTCTTTGCTGTCCCACAAATGGGATATGCTCATAATAGCTGACAAATTCTATTTGTTTTCTATCTGAATGTATTTCTAAGGCATTTTAGTCTCATTAGGCCTCAGCCTTAATTAGGTAACATCACTAGAAATGTGCATTCTGAACCAAATGAGGTCATTTTGATTTCATGTCATTAAATGTAAAACCAAGCAAAAATGCCTCTGAAAAATCTAAACATTTTCAGAATTTAATTTCAGCAAATATTGCAAACTATATGAAAATAGCATGCCTTAATTGCAAATATTGTGTGCTATTTGCCATAATGAAAAATCTCCCACCCCCAGAAACAAAATGGGCCAAAAACTATCCAAAACTATTTTGCCTGTACATCCCCAAACATCCCAGAAGTAGATCCTATATGAGGCAGCAACATTCTGTTCTAATACAATTCAATTCTTACCTGTAACTGCAGGATTCTGGCTTCGTTACTCCGTAGCATTTCCTTATGCCGTTCAATTTCTACCTCAAAGCTGCACATCTGATTGTGCAAACTTTGGATACTCTTGTTTTTCTCCAGGCTTTCAGACTGGAGCACAGATACCTAGAAATAAAAATGCAGGCAGTTGTTCTGGGTCATCTGCTATCTGGTTTGTATAGGTTTGCATATTTTCTTTCAGAAATCATCAATATGCGGTATTAGTAGTAAGGGCCCGCTTGTTTTCAGAATATGTGCTCCTTTTTTTTTCATTATGTAACAGACAAATCTCTCAGATTTCTGAGAGGATGGGCCCTTTGTTTTAGTGTATGTATTTTTCATGAATAGATTCCATACCTTGCTATAAAAATCTGTGAAGTCGGTGAAAGTCAGCGCTGAATACACTGCTCCATAATTAAGAGCAGCAGGATGAAGGCTGCAGACCTGCTTTTAGCTTCAGCATCATGAACTGTTTCACTTGCTAATCATACCTCGACTTGATGTGGCAGAGAATGTGAAGTCTTTGAACTTATCAAAATACTAGCAAAACAAATTAAAGCTGTTTTAGTTTTCCTTTTGGAGGCAGTTTTCAAATTGCCTGCATGGGGGCAAAGTTAATGAACACTTTTTTTTTTTTTTTACCCATGGTCTGTGACAGTGGCGTAGCCAGAATTGATTTTTTGGGTGGGCACAAGGTTAATATGGGTGGGCTGTAGGCATGTAGGTCTGAGACCTACTAGTTGTTTTCTTATTGATAAATAATGCCATATACTGCACCCTAGAATGGCTTTCTAAGTAATTTGCAACAGCCATTATTAATCATGTATGAAACTTTAAAATACTTTACCTCAATTATTTCAAGCACTTACCAGCATTAAAACTTCCTTATTAATCAGAATTTATTTTATATTTATTGCAGTTTATAAATGTGCAAGTATAGAAAACAATCAGATCCAATCATGTAATAAAACAAAAATGAATGTATTCTTTCATGAACCATCTTTGCAGAAAACCAGAAATCTTCATAAATAAATACAATAAAATATAATTAATCATCAGAACAGGTGCAGCGCAGAGCTAGGACAATTCACATTACAACTAACATGAAAAAAAAAATTCAAATTCTGGTGTCACTTCAGCAAAAAAATAACCCTCCACTGCTATTTTGTGAAGTAACACAAACTCCTGCAAAGAAAGAGGCATCTAGAACCTTGCTATACAATCACAGCACTGACTCTCAGGATTCAAATAATAGCAACCTTATGAAAAAGCAGCAATGCAAATACTACACCAGGCCCTAGAACATTAATACATCACCTACTGGAATAACAGAACAAGCTGGACTACTACTACTACATAGAAACTACACACTAGCAGAAATACTGCATTTCTGTCACACACACAGGCAAAACAGAGACCAATCTTTACCTATTATAGAAATAAGAGACTACAAATTAGAAACATAAAACCAAAATAGAAAGCCTGAGAAACTAAAGTTTCTGAACAGTGGAATACTTAAGAGCAAAATACAAAAATATAAGAAATGCACATTCCAAAACATGTTAGATTTAAATTGCTAACATCTCAAAATAATTTTTTTTTTTTTTTTTAACTTTGTTGTCTGATCTTTGTCTGATCTTTGTATTTTTCTAATCAGTTGGTCCTGGTCTCTTTTTCCTATTTTTTCCCTTGTCACTCGTTTCCTAATTCCTTTTCAGTGTCTCTCACACACACTCAAGCTCACATTCACAGCAGACACACATACAAGCTCTCACTTTCTCACCCCTCCCCAGGCTTACATTCTTATGAACACACAGACACATCCAGGCACCCATTCTCACCAACACACACAAACTCAGACTCCCATTCTCACCCACATATACACACATTCAAGCTCCCATTCTCATTCCCACACACCCATTATCATCCACACATACACACAATCCCACGCATAGCTTCCGGTTCCACTTCCTCCCCCCAGCAGGAAGATCAGTTGGCCTCTCCTACTACCACCGGCCTCCTGCTATCTTCGGGTTGTACGGCTACACCTGGGGGAATTCTGCGCAAAAAAATTTAAAATTTTGCATACAAAAACTGAAAATTGCAAAATTCTGCAAACTTTATATTTGTCAAAATAACAATTTACATGACAGTCTTTAAGTAATTACATTTTAAATTAATACAGAAAAAAGTTATTACTTAAAGTTGTAGAATTTTAAATATTTTGAGCAGAATTTCCCTAGAAATTCACTGTAAGTGTCCCTTCCACTCGCTCTCCCTACTCCCCTGGCCAGTTTGTCCTCTCAGGCCCCAACTCCTCCACCTGCCAGTATCTGTCTCCTCCACCCCTAGGTTCAACCCCTTCCACTCTATTGCCAGTCCCAGAGTTTGACCCTGTTCTCAGAACTGCCCCTCACACAGGCTCCCTCTGTCCCTCCATCTCTCACACACATGCTCCCTCTCTCTAGTACACATACACACACCCTCATATAGGCTCCCTCACTCTCGCACACACACACATCCCCTCATACAGGGCCCTCTCTCTTGCATACACACCCACACAAGCTCCCTTTCTCTCTCTCACATACATCCTCACACAGGGTACCTATGTCTCTCTCTCGCGCAGCCCTTCACACAGGCTCTGTCTTACACATAACACAATCCCTTCACACAGACTAGCACCCTCACACACACACAATCCCCCAATCTCTCACACACATACACACTCCTTCACAATCTCCTCATATAGGCTCACGCTCTCTGAAACCCACAATCAAGCATCCCCCCCCCCACTCCCCCTTACCAACCAAGCTGTTGCTCACCCTCCTCTCCCCCACACCCCCTCCCCTCTCTCACACACATTCTCTCTCACCGGCAAGCCGCGAATGGAGCACGTCCTGCGTGTGCCGCGGGATGTGCTCCATTCGCGGCGATGATGAAGGCCTGGCACGCCATTTGCGGCATACGGGGGCCTTCCATTTTCGCCTTGAGCGGAGCACAGTCTGTTCACTGCACACGGGGGCCTTCCCTTTTCGCTGCGAACAGCGCGCTGGGCCTTCATCTTCGCCGCGAACAGAGCACATCCCGTGTGCTGCGGGACGCACTCCGTGCGTGGCATGCCGGGGTCTCCTCTGCTATTTTCTGCGCAGGGGGGAATTCTGCGCTCCGCAGTAGAGCAGAATTCCTCCAGGAGGCCCACCGATCTTCCTACTTGGGAGGGAGGGGGAGGAAGCGGAAGCTGTGCGTGGCACTTCTGATCCCCCCCCCCCCCACCAAACAGGAAGATCGGTGGGCCATATGGCCGCAGGACCGCTTCCCCATGTGAAATCGTGCAAATGCATGGAATGGCGCACAGGGCCTGGGTCCTCCTCTTTGCTGTCTCGGGGATGGGATCCTGCGATTGCCTTGCAGTTCCGGTGCCAGTTGGGTGGGCCTGGGTCCAAATTGGGTGGGCAGCCTCCCACCCAGGCCACGCCACTGGTCTGTGAACCAATTTTCAAAGTGAAAGACTGCAAGGACATTCTCTTCGAAAACTCCCATAGAGAAAAGCACTTGTGGTCACTTGCACCTGCTTTTTGCACAGGAAGAATTTTGCTTGAAAAATGTGTGTGTAGATTTGAAAAAAGGTATGGCCTTTTCCTCCCTGACCTAAACACGCCTCTAGAAATGCTTCTTCTCAATGTGGACAAATGTCTGTAGGTTGTAAAACACCCTGCGGATATTTAGGCACTTTCAAGGTGGGTAATTTCCAGAGAGAAGACTTGTGGGCAAAAATGCTTTATATACTTGAATAAATCATGTTGAATATCGTTCTTTGGGGAGGTAATTTTGTTACAGCCCACATAAATCTTATAACAAATATGCCCACTTTCCCTTGAAAATTATTCTACCTAAACTACCAACACACAATTACACTTGTTAATTTGTATGCAGAGTTTACTGGGGAAAATTTAAGTGCATACTTTTGCATTTTCAAAAGTATGCAGAAAGTGCAGACCCTTCCCCAGCATACCTCTGCACACTATGGGTAAATTTACATGCATACTGACCCCTACATGTCCAAGTTCACCCACACATTGGGTGGGCATTTTGGAACTGGTCATTTCAGTGGCTAAATGGCACCCAACATGCAGGTAAACTTATGCAAACCGGCTTACTCACAGTGTGTTAATACTGTACCTGGTGGTGGGGCTGGGTACTGGATTGGGGGGTTGCACTTATGTGCATACTCTATTTTTAAATATATGTGCAGAAATTTCTGTGCATCCAGTAGCAGGTGTAATTGTGAATAGGCAGTTTGGTGGAATAATTTTCAAAAGTGATCTCACATATTAAGTGCACTCTGAACATTGGTATAACTTATGTGCATATTTGTCATCAAATTTATGCGGGCTGTTACAATCTTATTCTCGGGGAGGATAACTTTAAAATACCTACCCCAGTATTTTATAACCCATGCGTATCATATATGCGAGCCTTTCGACATATTAGAATTGAGACTAGGGTTTTTTTCAGCTATGGCCCCATATTTGTGGAATAGTCTGTCACCTGAGTTGTGTGAGAAATAGGTATTAATTAAGTTTCGGAAGAACTTAAAGACCTGATTAATGTTGTTAGAGTGTGTATTACTATGTCGAAAGCTGCAGATCCTCTCAGTTCTGTTTTACTTTTTTTTTTTTTTTTTAAATGTCTTTAGTTTTTTTAAGAATTTTATTTTGTGTATGCAGGTTAGTTGTGTTTGAGTTTTATTTTATGC
Source organism: Rhinatrema bivittatum (assembly GCF_901001135.1). NCBI lineage: Eukaryota > Metazoa > Chordata > Amphibia > Gymnophiona > Rhinatrematidae > Rhinatrema > Rhinatrema bivittatum. The sequence continues at coordinate 39,729,992 of NC_042618.1, read as the reverse complement.
AAATTTCATGTGCAGTTTAGACATGTACATCGCTTTGGGAAATTAACTGAAATCTGGAAGGAGATTTATAAATGATTTCAAATAAATAAATAAAATATATGCCTGGGTTATAAAATACACATAATTCTTTCCTGCAACATTCGTGCATATGTAAAAAGTATGCATGAATAGATATTCAAATTAGCTGGATAAGTCTTAAAAGTGCTACTTATCCGGCTAAGTACTGCTTTTTTTAAATGACTTATCCAGCTATCTTAGCCAGATAAGTAGCACTTTTAAGACTTATCCAGCTAAGTGGTGTTGAACTGCTATGCATGCATTTTTCTGCATTATATTTTTTAAATTATACAGATGAAGATTTTACAAGTGAAATGTAAGTAGCACTTACCCCAGGTTAGTCGCTTTTTTATTTATGTAAGTCCGCAAATTTTGTAACATACATGCGTGAGTGAAATTACCAGTTTTACCAATTCTCTAGGCCATCAAGACCCTCTTGGTTCTTCAGCCTGAACTCTTCTCCCACCAGTTTACCCAGCCCTCTCACCCAGTCAGTACTTCACAATAAATATGTTTAATATCAATTACTCCAGAGAATGAGCGAGTCGCCAAACCTACCCATGCAAGTCTCTTATGAAACAGCAACTTAAACACGTAATTGTTGGTCCTGCCTCAGAATGCCCTTAGACTGCCCCCTATTTACCCGGGTATGTTTGAGATTTATAAAATAGCATTTACATGCATATATGCTATTTACATACGTATATGCTATTTACATGCATATATGCTAATTTTTCCTACATGCAACCTTTTGAAAATTCATCTTTTATTGTACAAGACGACGTCTTAGCTTTTCCAAAGCTAGACATACAAGCCTCAGACAATACTAGACTTTCTAGTCTATGCTTGGTAGAAGTGAGACATTTTACATGTTACTGTGCTTTATGGTGAATATATGGTAACTATATTATGCATGCAATCCCCTCCTATAACTATAAAAATCAAAGAATACAAACGAAGAACCACTCTGTTCTGTACCGGAGAGTCAAGACTTTAAAGGCAGTAAATCTTTACAGGCAAATTTCAGAGCTGGGTTTTTTTTTTTTTGGTTTGTTTGTTTGTTTATACACAGCAAACTACTCCACACAAAGAACTCCCTTAGTGCAAAAATTAGAAGTTTTTTTTTTAAAACTCTTTATTTAACAAGTTTTTAAGATTTATATTTTTCTGAATAACTACAATATATTCCTTCCTTCCTATGTGGCCTTCTCTAGCACCTTCTTAACGTCGTGCTACAATAGGCTAACTCACTCATTGGATTAGTTATTTTAATTATAGGGAAGAAATACAGTCAGTCACAAAGGTCTTTAACATTTTCTCTACAATAAAAGCACTTAACATGTGATGGATGGGATGTGGTTAGCTATTCTGGTAACTTGGTATGTCCCGGGATTTCCAGTGATTCAAATCATTCGTTCTGAATAGGAAAGGTGGTGCAAAGCAGAAAGTAAAGGAGATAAGTCAGATGATAACTGTGTGTTATCCTAAAAAACCCAAAAATGACATAATGCTGTTGATATTAATACTTCTGTTCACCGTATCCATATTCCCATTGTTAATCAGGCCCATAATTTGGGGGTTATAAGGGACACCACTCTTTCTTTCTATCCCCATACTAATCTATTAGGAAAGTGATCTATAAACTCTGGATGGTAGGCAGGATGCGTCCTTATTTGATGGAAAATGACCAAAAATGTTTTTCATTCTTCAGTACAATTTTCATTGGATTACTGTAATATAATCCCTACATGATCTCCAATATGTACAAAATTCTGCTGCAAGGGTCGTCTCAGGGACTCCAGTCTGGCAACTTATTTCCCCTATTTTAATTAACTACCACTGGCTCCCTATAGCCTGGCGGATCAAATTCAAGGTTCTTTTAATGATTTTTAAAGGGGTTAATGAATTGGTTTCTTCCTCTTTCCATCCTACTCTAAAGTTCTACCAACGGACCCAGTATGATCTGCATCACAACGTCTGCTCTTTGTTCCTTCATTCAGAAGTATCAGACTAGATGAATCACGTGAACATCTATTTTGTGTCCAGGGTCCCCAATTATGGAATTCTCTACTTACTGAAGTTAAAACAGACTGTATCTTACTGAAATTTAGAAAGATGGTAAAGCCTCTCTTTTTTAATCAAGCACACAATATTACAAGTGCATGATTTAATCATCTTAATCGGTGGTCCTAAATCAGCATTATGCAACTAAGTAGACTCTTTATGTATACGGGGTATTTGTCAGCAATGTAAAGAATGTTTCTGTTTTATTTTATTGTTTTTATTCTTTATTTTATCATATTTTTAAACTGTGTCTTAATATGTATTCAAGACAGTGATGTACTTAATAGTTTTATATTTTTATGATTGTTTCTCTGTAAACCACTTAGAAATTTTGCTAAGTGGTATATAAATAAATATTTTAAATAAATAAATATGAGCTCTGTGCCAATGACATGGACAGAGACCTAGTTGATTTCAGATTCAAGTAAAACAAATGAATTGGTGTCATGGAGATTTTTTGCACCATGAATGACAATGGAAACTTCATAAATGAGGCTATGTTTCACCTCAGCTTTGAGGAGGAGCCTGTTCTAGTGCAGCACTGCATCAACAATCAGCTCTGAGGGGGATGGTCCTGAAAGGGGTCCCCCATACTGCCTGGGCTCCCTTCTTAGAGCCTTGTCTGGCACCACAGGCTTTTTTGCCTCACTCAACCCAACTTAAGGCAGATTCGGAGGCCAGTGCCACGTGGCAGAGCCCTCCCACGCTTATAGGACCATGAGGGGATGTTTCCTGCCTTGACTTCTTGTGCTAAAAGTCTGAGGACGCAGTGGCTCCGCTGCTTGACCTTGCATAGGGGCTTTGGGTTCTTAACCACTGGCACCTTACATGGCGCTTCCAAGGCACGGAACTGCTATACCCTGGGGGACATCTGACCAGAGCTGTGGCAGTTGGAGTCCTGGTCCAGCCACAAGCAGACAGCAGATGGAGTGCAATCCCATGATGGCACCCACATATGCAGATTTTGAATCTGCTTACTGCAGACTTCTTGTCCTTGGGCTTCTCCATGATCTTCAACATCTTATGATTTTTCTATTTTTATATACCTTTTCTTCAGAACTTAAAAAGTTCTGTTTGAGGAGCTGAAAAATTAAAGAATTATGAAGCAAATGGGGCACTAGGCCTCAAAAAGTAGAGAAAATGTTTGAAAGACACTGGGTTATGTCTGTGCAGTAAGCTTGGATGAAGAAAGATCGAGGGGCTCACAAGGCAGTGTGCGCAAACAGGAATTCCCACATTCGCAGAGAGTTGGATCCAAGTCACCCACACATTATGACCAATTTATGCCTGCTTGTTGACAGAGGATGTTAAAGTACTCAACTAGCATAGTGAATAAATCTTATAACTGCAAAATCTATTGTTGCCCTTGAGTTTCTGACCAGCATAAAAAGAAAATGAGAAGACTGACTGCAGGTTATTTTAAAACTGAAGCATTTATGGGGTGCCTTCACCAGTGCTAAAGGTCAAGCTGTGCTGTATTTGTGATGGAAATTAAATAGCACTCCTGCTTGAAGCAAAACCGAGCAAGGAACAGAGTATACAACAGAATTTCTGTGCAAAGAGAAGCTAGAGGCAAAGGGATGGTTACAAGGCAGAGAAGAAATATGAGCTGAAGGTAGATACATTATGAACCACATCAAACATCACCCTGCACTCAAATGTAAATTACACTTTTTCCTCCCCATTTTCTCATGAGGTTGTCTTGGCTGTATCTCACTTTCACCTCCTACAGATAGCATACTCAAGCAACTCAAAGAACCCTTGCTGGCCCAATCATTGATGGGGAGAGAGGGACTGCAGTAACAATCTTCTGGTTGAGACACTTCAGAGGATGTCGTCAGAATCTGGTATAAAACTGGAGAAATTATGAACCTGATAATTTTGTTTTCCTTAGTGTAGACAGATAGACTCAGGACCAGTGGGTTTATGCTTCCCTGCCAGCAGATGGAGACAGAGCAAGCTGATGTCACAGTATATATAACTCTGCAGTGACCCCAGCCTGCCAGTATTCTCTTCAAAAGCAATTGTGGACAGACTAGCAAAAAACTTGATTAAAACATGATTAAAAATAGATAACCAGAACTGTACTCAACCAACCATAAACACTGAACTCACGTAAGATTCTAGGTACCCCAAGCTAGGGACTGGATGAACACTTACCAGTAATCCCCTTGGGACCCACAGCCCACCAGGAGGACTAGTGTCACACTCTTGCGGGAGCCAAGGGTGGGAAACGGAGTCCATCTTTCTACACTAAGGAAAACAAAATTATCAGGTAAGTAATTTCTCCATTTCCTAGTGTGTAGACAAATGGACTGTACCAAAGCTATTCCCCAAGAGGGTGGGAGGCTGCCAGCGGTCCAGTCAACACCGCACATGCAAAAGGCTGCATCCGCCCGGGCCTGCATATCCAGATGATAAAACCTGGGAAAAGTGTGTAAGGAAGACCACGTCGCAGCTTGGCAGATATCAATGGGAGACAACAGACTATTAGACTATTAGACTATTAGAAAAGGAATGATGAATAAAACGGAAAATGTCATAATGCCTCTTTATCGCTCCATGGTGAGACCGCACCTTGAATACTGTGTACAATTCTGGTCGCCACATCTCAAAAAAGATATAATTGCGATGGAGAAGGTACAGAGAAGGGCTACCAAAATGATAAGGGGAATGGAACAACTCCCCTATGAGGAAAGACTAAAGAGGTTAGGACTTTTCAGCTTGGAGAAGAGACGACTGAGGGGGGATATGATAGAGGTGTTTAAAATCATGAGAGGTCTAGAACGGGTAGATGTGAATCGGTTATTTACTCTTTCGGATAGTAGAAAGACTAGGGGACACTCCATGAAGTTAGCATGGGGCACATTTAAAACTAATCGGAGAAAGTTCTTTTTTACTCAACGCACAATTAAACTCTGGAATTTGTTGCCAGAGAATGTGGTTCGTGCAGTTAGTATAGCTGTGTTTAAAAAAGGATTGGATAAGTTCTTGGAGGAGAAGTCCATTACCTGCTATTAAGTTCACTTAGAGAATAGCCACTGCCATTAGCAATGGTTACATGGAATAGACTTAGTTTTTGGGTACTTGCCAGGTTCTTATGGCCTGGATTGGCCACTGTTGGAAACAGGATGCTGGGCTTGATGGACCCTTGGTCTGACCCAGTATGGCATTTTCTTATGTTCTTATGCCTGAGCCCTAGTGGAATGAGCCCTAATTTGAGGAGTCAACAGCTTTCTAGCATCCACATATGCTGCCATGACCACCTCCTTAATCCAATGAGCTATGGTAGCCCGTGAAGCCGGAGCGCCCTGCTTACTCCTGCCATGAAGAACAAACAGGCGATCCGTCTTTCGAAAAGACTCAGAGACCTCCAGATACTGCACCCCAAGACGCTTAACATCCAAGGAGCACAAAAGGCGAAACTCTTCCGCATCTCTGACCTTATCCAGGGGCAGCAAGAAGATAGACTGATTCAAATGAAAGCCCGAGATTACCTTGGGCAAGAAGGATGGAAAAGTATGCAGCTGTAACACCCCTGGAGTCACCCGAAGGAATGGCTCCCAGCAAGACAAGGCCTGCAGCTCAGAAATCTGATGTGCAGAACATATAGCCACTACGAACAATCTTCAAGGTCAACAACCATAAGGAAAGGCTACACAGTGGTCAGAATGTAGGGCCTGCCAAAAAGTCCAGCACCAAATTAAGACTCCACAATGGAACCGGTAACCTCAATGGAAACCTAGGGTGCTCCCCTCAAAAAACAGGCCACATCAGGATGAGACAATAAGGAAATACCATTCATCAGACCTCTGAAACAGGCAAGAAAGAGCCACAACCTGCACCTTCACGGAATTAAGGGCCAAGCCTTTATGCAATCTATCCTGCAAAAAATCCAGAATAAGATGGATCTTAACTGAATGAGGAAGAACACCCTGCTCCTCACACCAGGCCTCAAACTCTCCAAACCTGCACATAAGCCAAGGAAGTGGAGAACGTGCGAGTGCGAAGTAAATTGGCAATCACCACAGAGGAATAGCCACGCCAAACCATAAGAGAATTGAGTCAGATCCTTATGAAGAACTGGTCCCTGCTGAAGCAGATACCTGTGTGATGGAAGACGAAGGGGGGCTTCCACCAGCAGTCATTGCAAATTCTCATACCACGAATGCCTGGGCCAGACCAGCACCACAAAGAGTACTAGCCCCCTGTGGCCTTCGATCTTGCAAATTATCCTTCCCAGCAAAGGCCACAGAGGAAAGGTATAAAGCAATCTATCTTCTGGCCAGACTGGTACGAAAGCATCTATTCCCAGGGTCCATGGATTTCTCCTGTGACTGCAGAAGAGAGGAACCTTATTTCGAGAAGTCACCAGCAGATCTAGGAAAGGAAGGCCCCAGCAATTCACAATCAGCTGAAATACCTCGGCTGACAACACCCACTCTCTTAGGCCCATACTCTCCCTGTTGAGAAAGTCCCCTCTTACATTGTCTTTTCTTGCAGTGTGAGAGGCTGAGATCATCTGCAGATGATCTTCCGCCCATTCCATCTGCTGGTCTATTTCCTGGACACTTGGTGGCTCTTGGGTCCTCACTGGTGACTGATATAGGCCACCGTCATCATCTTGTCTGACATCACTTGAACCGCTTGATTCCGCAGCCTGTAGATGAACTGCGAGCATGCCAGCTGTACCGCCTTGGGCCTCTAGGCAATTGATGTTCCAGTGGGACTCTTTGGCATTCCAGCACCCCAGGCCGTTAACTCCAGACAGTCAGCCCCCCAACCATAGAGATTTGCATCTGTCGTGAGTACCAACCAGGCCGGAGAGAACAAAGGAATTCCCTTTCTCAGATGATCCTCCTGCAACCACCACTGGAGGCGGGAGCAAATTTCCATCGGCAAGTGGAGCCAAATTGCATAATCCTGAGACTACGGGTTCCAACGAGATAGCAGAGAGCGCTGAAGAAGACTCTTATACATCCTTGCCCACGGCACCACTTCCAGGGTAGCTGCCATCAAGACGAGTACCTGTAGGTAGGACCACACCATCGGGCACATGGTGTTCATCAACTGACGCACTTGACATATCAATCTTTGGATCCGAACTTCCAATAGGAAAACTCTGTCCTGTGTCGAACGTACCCCCAGATACTCCAACGACTGGGATGGTTGAAGATTGCTCTTGGTCGGGTTCACCACCCAACCGAGCTCCTACAATAAGGAGATCACCTTGTGTGTCACCAGGAGGCTCTCTTCCCAAGACTTGGCTCGAATTAGCCAGTCGTCCAAATATGGGCGTACCAGGATTCCTTCTTTTCGCAAGGCCACCGTTACCACAATAATCTTGGAAAATGTTCTTGGAGCTGTAGCTAGACCAAAAGGTAGTGACTGATAATGGCATCTCCAACACCGCAAAGTGTAGAAAACGTTGGTGGTCCAATTAGATAGGAATATGAAGGTAAGCCTCTGACAGATCCAAGGAGGTCAGAAATTCCCCCGACTGCACCACCATTATTACAGAATGTAAGGTTTCCATTCAAAAATGAGTCACCTTCAAGTGATGGTTGACCCTCTTTAGATCCAAGATGTGACAAAAGAAGCCCTTCCTGCTTGGGCACAACAAAATACATGGAATATCACCCATACTTTCTGGAGACGTGAGCACCGGAACCACAGCCCTCAGTCTGAGGAGCCTTTGAAGCGTGAACTCCACTGCCTGCTTCTTCTGTGGGGAGTGGCAAGGGGACACCATGAACATGTCCCAAGGAATACTGCGAAATTCCAATGCATACCCTTCACATATCACCTCCAGGACCTACTGGTCCAACATGTCCCCCTATTTCCTGTTCTGGAAGGTGGGTCAGCAAACCTTCATTGGGAAACTCAGTAAGGTCCACCACCAGAGTCCGTTCCTTTCTTGGGCTGCTGGGGTTGAAAGGACTGAGACCTACCAAAAGGCCGAATCCACTGAAAGGTCATTCCTCTGTAGGGACGAAAACGCCTGGAACCCCAGAAACGACCCCTCATACCAAAGGAGAACTGTAACTGTTTCTTATACTCCGGCAACCAAGGCACTGGAGACCTACCCCACTTACTGGCCAGTTTCTCCAACTCGCTCCCAAACAAGAGCGAGCCTTTGAAAGGGCATCTTGGTAAGATTGGCTTTGGAAGCTGTGTCAGCTGACCAACTTCACAACCAGAGTTGACGCCTAGCCGCTATCACCAAAGCCACTCCTCTGGCCAAGATCTGGACCAAATCACAGCCTGTGTCTGCTAAAAAGGCGGCAGCAAGCTCCATAACCGCTCTGGAATTCCCTTCAGACTCATCAACCTCCTGAGAGAGAAGCAGACAAGATCTTGCCACTAGGGCGCAACAGGAGGCAATCTGTAAATTAATCGCCACTGCCTAAAAGGCTTGCTTAAGAATAGCCTCAATCCTTCTATCATGTACATCCTTCAAGGCCGCTCCTCCCTCTACGGGGATAGTTGTCCGCATAGACACGGCACATAGAGCATCCACTTTGGGAAAACGTAAACGCTCTCTCACAAAGCCGGATCCAGGGAGTACAGGCCTTCCAATATCTGACCCCTTTAAAATTTGCTTCTGGAGCATCCCATTCCAGATCAATCAATTCCTGAATGGCATCCAACACTGGGGAAAAAAACAAGAAGCTTTACATAAGGAAACGAAAATGGGATTCTTCCTCAACTGTTTCAAGGTCTGGGAAATCAGGGCCGGTAGTTCATCTCTATGAAAGAATGGCTCGATATGGTTCCAGCCCTGGAGGAATTTTTCCATCTTCGAGGGAATCAGGATCAACCTCATCATCAGTGCCATCCGGATTCCTGTCAGGAACACCTGCAGGAAGCCAAGGCGAGCCCCAGTGCTTACACATAGGACTGGAAGGAGGAGGAGCCACTGGCTGAGGATTCGACTGGAGAGAAATAGGGGAAGCGGAGGACTGCGCCTGAAGACGACTTGTAAGCCTTGAAAAAAGTCCACCCAAGAAAAAGCAGCCGGGTCCAGACCAAGCCCAGAAGGAACTGTAGCTGGTCCCACAGAACTGCCCTCACTAGTGGAGGTGTTACGAATCCGAAGGTGGACCCCTGTTCAGAGGTAAAGTTAGTGCTACCAAAGAGAGAGTCAACCCTCTCTGGTCCCTACCGTCGGAGGGCAAGGCTTGAAGGTTCAGCAGTTGAATGAGGACTTCGCCCTGGAAGCTCGTGGTTCCTCCAGGAGGAGCCCGTAGGAACCCGGCCGCTGGGACTTAGGAGACTCCCTGAAGACTGAAGATGGTCTGGATGCAGGCGCCTCCTGCAGGTCATGGATTCCAGATGGCTGGCGCTTCCAGCAGGTTGAGTCAGTCCAGGAGTAGAAGCCGAAGAGTGGTCAGGAGCCTTTCCAAGGGTCAAAGCCAGGAGAACAGTCAAATCCATTCCAGAATCAAATCAGGAGAATGGTCCGAAGCCAGTCCAGGAGCAAGCCAGGAGAAGGGTCCGCAGCCTGTCCAAGGTCAAGCCAAGAGAAGAACGACAGCCAGTCCAAGGGTCAGAAGCCAAGAAGTAATCCAACGAGGAAGGAGAACAGTAGCGGGACGAAGACCAGGAACGAGGAACACCAGCACTGCTTCCAACTACCAGAAGCCTCAATACCAAGGCAAGGTCTGAGGAGCAGACCTTGCCTTAAATACGAGTCCTAGGAAGGAGCCATGACACTTCCTGTCGTGGTTCCTTTAAATCTTATCTTCAGCCGCGCGCGCTGCTCTAAGTCATCCAGGAGGGGGAGGAGTCGTCCCGGCCGTGCAGGGCCCTGCGGCTGGCCTCAGCAGCACCCATGACCGCGGGGAGAGCGCCGAAGGAGGCTGCCTGCTCCAGCAGGAGCCTCGGAGCTAACCCGACGCTGCGGGTGAGTACTTGGTCCCGGCCGCGGACCGCCGCAGCCGGCGGCCATGACAGTCGCCCCAGTTGCGGCCCGCCACGGCCGACAGCCATAACAGGAGGAGCCAGTCAAGGGAGAATCAAGATCAGCGTCCCCCCAGCCAAGGCTGTGACCAACCCATCATCAGAATGGGAAGAGCCAGGCGTAGCAAAATCCAAGGAAGACAACTCTCCCTGAGCGTCTAAATAGTAGTGACACAGGTTAGAAGTCAGGTCAGGCTGAGAAGCCCTAATATGACAGGCAATACAAATAGGAAGATGCTTATGCTTCTTGCTTACCAGTGCCATTGCTGCGGTAAACGTGTGTCAGAACAGCTTGCACTCAAAAATGAAATGTACCCAAAAATAAAGTGCCTAAAAGAAAGCATGGCATGGCACACACACAACCTGTGCGTCAAGTTAAGCGCGTAAAAAAGTTTGTACCTTCCACGTGGCGTGCAAGAAAAAAGCCTAAGTGCAGGGCATTGCCCACCAGAGGCCACGCACCCCCCAGGCTGCCCAGTTTCCTAACCCCAATAGGAGTGGGAACGAACGTCGGCACGACGTGCCAAGAACTGAAGTCTGAGGAAGTCCTGAAACTTCTCTGTCACTGATTCAGGTAAAACTTTATTTTTTTTTTTTTATAAACCTTACCTGAGCTTAGTGCTTACCAGCTGAGTACAGAGACTGTCTCCGGCTGTGGGAGGAAAGGGTATCTGCTGTCACGACCAAACTCTGTCTCCTGCACCTGCTGCCTTTCAGCTGAATTAGCAGCTAAGTTCTCGCCAGGAAACCCAGCTACCGGACCAAGGCACCCATCTGAGGGACCATGGAAATCACCTCAGGAATTCTCAACTGGGGGAGGGAACTTTAGGTATCACCGCAGGAGAGGAAGGCTTTCTTGTCCTGAATTTAGAATTTCAAATTTCTCTTTTCAAAAAGCTCAAAGCAATCCCCATAAGGAGATGCACATCCACCATCTGCTGAAGACGGAGAATACTAGCAGGCTGGGGTCACTGCAGGGTTATATATACTGTGAAGTCAGCTTGCTTCGTCTCCATCTGCTGGTAGGGGAGCATAAACCCACTGATCCTGAGTCCATCTGTCTACATGCTAGGAAAATGTTCTTTTAGCCAGCCAGCCAGCTAGTGGGTGTCGCTCTTGATTGATGGCTGGAACTCCCACCCTGTCACTGACACTGTAGCAAAACTGCTGTTATTTCAACAAGCTTAATTCTGAAATGAGGTATTATGTCCTGACTAATGCTCTTTTCCCATTCTGCATCTATGGGGAAAAAGCTTTGTGAATCAGGTTCTATGAAGCCATCATGACATCACTGTTAAAGAAAAGTTCTCTCTCCATCTGGCCGATACAGTAAAAACCGCGGGAGAGCCGGCACTCCGAGGCAAGCGCCCGCTCAGGCCACTCTCCTGGGCGCGCAATAGAGTATTTAAATGAGGGCCTGCAGTAAAAGGAGGCGCTAGGGACACTAGCGCATCCCTAGTGCCTACGTTTTGACAGAAGCGGCGGTTGTCAGCGGGTTTGACAGCCGATGCTCAATTTTACCAGCATCTGTTCTCGAACCTGCTGACAGGCACGGGTTTGGAAAACGGATGCCGGCTAAATTGAGCATCCGTCTTCCAACCTGTGGGCCGCGGGCAGATTTTAAATTCTTTTTAAAAATTTTTTTTTAATTTTGGGGCCTCTGACTTAATATCGCTATGATATTAAGTCGGAGGGTGTACAGAAAAGCATTTTTTTCTGCTTTTCTGTACACTTTCCCTGTGCTGGCCGAAATTAACTCCTACCTTTGGGCAGGCGTTAATTTCTGAAAGTACTTTCTGTATTGCGCGGGAATAACTAATAGGCCCATCAACATGCATTTGCATGTTGCGGGCGCTATTAGTTTCGGGGGGGGGGGGTTTGGCTGCGCGTTTTCAATGCGTTATTACCCCTTACTGTATAAGGGGTAAAAATAGCGCGTGAAAAACGCGCGACCAAACCGGGGCTATACTATACTGTATCGGCCCGCTTGTTAGCTAGATTGTATGCCATGTACAATTCATTGTACAAACACAATTATACATATTTTTCAAAATCTAGAATATTACAAACACAATAGATCTGAGATTTTAAGCAAAAACTATATAATTTGTCTTATTTTTACATCACATTCAGTACTTACCTTTGTCTCTAGAGAATTACTCCATTCTTTCATTAGATTGACATGCTGCACTGCTGAGCTAGATTCATGAGCTTTAATTTGCTGTTTTGTTCCCTGTAAAAACAAAAAAAAATTAAATTTTTAGGACAGTGTGTGAAACAAAATGCAAAGAGAATTTGACATAAGAAAAAGTAACCAAAATATATTTTGATTGTCTGCTATTAATTATAGTGGTGTATATGTCAAAGGTCACTGTAACCAATATATATTTTGTGCAGCATTTTGAAAACTCCAAAGATAAAGAGTAACATCCACGCTGTATAAATCTTTTACTGAAGGTTGAGTCAAGGACAGGCTGAGCTAGACCTGGTTTGGCCCCATTGCATCTATGAACTTGTATTTCCAATTTTTCCAGGGGAAAGACATGAACTGGCTCAGCTTGTTCCTGATGACCTGGAGTTATATGTTAATCCTACTGAAAGTCTATAAGCAAGCCTTTGAAATTCACAATAACCTGTGGGACATCCATGTATCAGAACCATGTTTAAATTAGATCTGCTTGGTCGCTGTGACGTCACTAAAGAGCTTACAAATGCACATACAAAAAGCAGGATGAATCTGACACCAGTGGGTGTGATGAACAGGTCAGTGTTCCCAATGAGATGCTCACAGCAGCTCTGTGCAATTATAAAGGGGCTGTTTTAAAGAAGTTCAACTTAAGAGAAAACGCTGCAACAGATACATGGTAAGTGCAGCTGCTTGGCACATGGACTTCTAAAATATTACTGTGCATAATAGGTGCAGTTTTCTAGTTTAGTTCAAACACACAGGCCCATTATTTAGCAACATCAATACATCTCAGTACTAGCAATGAAGGGGTTCTCACCAGCTGTAACCACTAGGTTAACTGCTTCATTAACATAAAAATGTATCAAAGTGCCCCCCCCCTCCACCACATCAGTGGCGTACAGTCCTACAGAGAACCGCAACTACCAAAGATTAACTGTATGATAAATTCCACCATTTCCATGTACGAGGACACAAATGTCTCATGTGTTCAGATATACCAGGGTGCATACTGAGCAAGGGCCTTACTTCCAAATTCATATTTCAAAAGTTTACAACTGCAGTTGAGGATCTGAGCCAAGACAATCGACTGAAGGAGATTTTTGGTGCAAGGGAACCAGTCAGTCAATCCAGGCTCCTCTTTGTCTTCTTTCTTGCAGCCTTGGGGGTGTGCCCCTCTTGCTGGCGCATAGCTGCTCCTCTACACCGCACCGTAGTGCATTTTAGTATTTCTTACTATAACCAATTTTGATTCTGTAAGGAAGCCATTTTTTTTTTGCCTCCGTTAGCTCCTGTTTTTCTATACAAATGTAGTTTTTGTTAGACATGCTGATGTATTGTTTACATTATACACCCTTCTTTCCCTCTATAGTTCTAATTTATACAGGCAACATGCACAATTTACTAGGACCTGGTATGTCTACTGTGGCAGGAGAAAAACAATCAACAGGGGTGGGAAAAAAAAAAAAAAGCAAAGAGTTAGCATCTCTACAATAGTACAAAATCAATCTCTCAGCTTTCAGGGTAGATTAAAACAGGCCTTCAAGCTGATTGGCTCAGATGTTGGCTAGGCTGAAATGCTCCCCACAGCTGCACAGCGATAAAATCCAGCCCTACACAGGCCTGCCATCTTAGAGAAAAGACACTTACTAATACAAAGTTATTTTCTTGCTAATTTCAGGACCACCATCTTGGTGTTTTGTTTTTTTTTAATTCCCCACCAAGCCCTGAGAGTACTGCTGCAGGTGTGCAGGTCTCCCCCAACAGACTTGGCAACTGGAACACTGCTTCAAAACTATGCATAACAAAAACTTTTGATTGTTTTTTTTTTCCTGAGTGCATAACACATTCTATTACTCTAGGCCCATGGGAAGCATTTTGGCACTGCAATACTCCTCCTCCCATCAATGTTGGGAGTTAATTCATTCCAAGGGCACTCTACCACTACATGATTTCATTTTTATTAATTCAGTAGAGAAAAGCAATCTAGGATGCTGCACTCTTTGAGTTTAGAAGTAGTATTTTCGGTCTGATTTTCAAAGCAGCTTACATGCATGAAAACAGGGGACTGTGCACATTAAAAGTATGTGTGTAACCTGGTTTCAGGTGTGCTTTTTAAGTGCACTGGAGTAGCCGCTACAGAGGATGAAATTGAGGCATACTTTCGTATTTTCAGAAGCATTTTGTGAATTTTCAAAAGCTGTGCATGTAAAAATCAGCACATGTGCATGTAAATAGCATGTACTCGGGTATATATAAACCTCGAACATACATGCATAAGTAAGGGTTTGCGAGTCAATTAGTGCGTGAAAAATTGGGGTGGGCCGGGGCATTCCCAGGCAAGTAAGTTGCTATTTTATAAGCAATTTATGCATATAGATTTGGCAGCTTGCTTGTGTATATTTATACCTGCTCTGGATCGGGAGTAGGTGATCATAAACGTGTTAAAAGTGAAATACTGTCTGGATGGAGTGAATTTAGGCTGAAGAGCCAGAAGTGTCTCGATGACCTGCAGATGGACTGAGTTTATGGTTTTATTCATTTTATATACCGTTGTATCGGACAAGACTTCACAACGGTTTACAATCGTGTTAAGTAAGAAAATACATTGGATACAATAAATAATGATAACAGCTAAAAAAAACTATAAAAGAAAAAGAAAGTCCTTAATATAGCTGTTAAAATTATCTAAAACTATAAGAGAAAAAAAAAAAACATCCTAATGTAAAAGCATACAAAATATAAAACAAATTATCAAATTGCAATATTAACCTAACATATTAAAAGCTAGAAAGATAAAAGATAGACAAGCTTGCAGGTGGCTGTCATTCATTCTCTGAATATGCATGTTTAAAAAGCCATGTTTTAAGTTCTGCTTTGAATTTCTTTTTGTCCTCTTGTAACCGTATTTGCGTAGGAAGGGTGTTCCAAAACTTGGTGCCCGCAATCGAAATTGCTCGCTCCCTTACTTGGCTGAGTCGCACCGACTTTATAGTTGGAAACAATAACAACCCCTTATTTGCTGACCTCAAGTTTTTTTTGTGGAATATGCAAATTTAATGAGGTATTAAGCCATTCCGTTCTTTGACCATAAATTAAGTTATGAACTATACGTACAGTTTTGTATTGTATTCGATAATTGACCAGTAGCCAGTGCAAAGAGATCAGGATAGGTGTGATGTGATCACACTTCCTGTTTCCAGTTAATATCCTGGCGACAGCATTCTGCAATTCTTGTAGGGGGGCCTAATGGTGGATTGTGGCAACCCCAGAAGTAATGCGGTGCAATAATCGACGTTAGCAAAAATTAAAGCTTGTAGCACAGTCCTGTAGTCATTATGATCCAAAGCGGTTTCATTCTTCGCAAAGTTAAAAGTTTAAAATAGCCATCTTTTAATTTATTGGAAATGTGTTTTCTTAAATTGAGTTCAGTGTCTATTCTCACTCCAAGATCTCTGAGATACAATGAGGGTACTATCTTAATATTATTTTCAAAATCAAGAATATCAGTTTTTTCCATATTTAAAATCAGTTTCATATGGTGTAAAAGTTGTTTGATAGTGGTTAGGTAAACTGTAATGATTTTATACGTTTGTTCTAATGTGTCTTCAATTGGGACCAAGAACTGTATATCGTCAGCGTATATAAAAAAATTTAAACTAAGACCATTAAGTAGTTGGAAAATAGGCAATAAATAAATATTGAAAAGAGTAGTAGAGTATTGATCCCTTCAGGACCCTGGTTTCGAGAGGGATTTTCTTGGAGATCGAATTTTTAATTTTTACCTGAAAAGTGAACTGGTAGACTAATTGGTAAACTAGCAATTATTGCCATGCACATGTTGGAAAATCTCTCGATTCAATGTGTAAAACCTGACTTACAGGAGGTAAATGCAGATAAAATCTCCACACATTTCTTTTAAGTTATATATAAAAATACCTGGAAGTTGCGTATTACTTATCCAGATAAATTCTGATTTATCTGGCTAACTCTTGAAAGCAGAACTTATCCAGACAAGTTACTATTTATCAGGCTAAGTAGCAGCAAAGTTGCTATTTAGCCAGATAAGTCTAAAAAGCACTACTTATCCAGCTACATGACTTAACCGGATATGTAAAGAAGTCATTTTTAAGATGTATCTGGCAAAGTAGTGGCTTTGCGGCTACTTAGCCAGATAGATCAGAACTTATCCGGATAAGAGTAATTAGGTGAATTTTAAAAGCCCGGTGCAGACCAAAACTGGGAGATACATGCACAAGTTGGGCTGGCGCATACCGAGTGGATTTCATAAGCTACCTTTGTACGCACATATCTCCTGCTTCGCGCACAAATAAAACGTTACGAAAAAGGGGTGGAGCATGGTCTGGGCAGGGCCGGTCAAGAATTAAGCGCGTAAATACTTATGCACACTGGTACACACAGGGGTCCACGGCCACGTAACTTTACTTCTGCTACGGATGATGTGTAAGTGTTAATGGAGGGGAAGGGAGGCTATTAAACTAGGGGTGGCATGGAAGTCCTATCCCTTAACTGGGTGAACTGGGAGCGAACTGAGAAAATGGCAAATGGCGTTTGCATGTGTCCCTTGTAAAATGTGCCCACTTACGCGGTAGATTCGGGATTTGCGTGCACATGCGTGCGTCCATTTAAAATTGAACACACGTGTACGCACATCCAGGCTAACATATACGAGCTAATGTTATAAAATGGACACGTCTCTGGGCGTGGGCCAATGAATGCGAGAACATGTGCGCGCCTGCATGCCTGTTTAAAAGTTACCATCAATACCTATCTGTGTGTTTTGTTTTGTTTTTTTTTACATGCGCGCACATGTTGTAGGGTACATGTGTGGATATTTTGCAATCTGCTGCTGTTTGGAAGTTATTCTGCCTGTGTGTAAGTTACCATGCACAAGTTACACCCTACTTGGAACAGGTGCAACTTTCTGTGCACACAATTCTGTGTCTACCCGGACAATTAGGTCTGCATTGAAAATCCTTGGTAAAAACTTTACTACTATAAAGGGAGTTCTAAAAATACCTTCCCTATTGTATTACATCACTTCCCCAAAACTTAATTCATGACTTTTCATGGTTTCATCAGTCAAAGGTCTAGCAAAGGTCTTTTGAGGTGAGCAGTGCTTTTGTTTAATTTACCTTTGGAGCCTGATACTAGTTCTCTAGAGATGAAGGTATATATTATTGTACATGTGATATACTGTTCATGCCAGAACCTTCTGATACAGATATATATTATTGTACATGAATTAAATGCACTAAAGACACTTTATAAAATTAAGGACTACAACATTGTTTCTTAGCTTAATTTTGACTTAGTTAAGCGCAACTGTTACCTGAGCCCGAGAAATACCTTCCTCATACTTCTAACTGAATGCTTACTCATAACAAATAGACTATGAAGAGGCAGCAAATGCTTATCTGATCTGAATCTAAAAGTGCTAACAACTATAACTTAACATGCATAGGTAGAGCATGGACAAAGAATATATGTATTCCAGATCTTGAATATGTAAAAATATCTTCTTTGGAGATCATTCAAAACTTTTCTATTCACTGCTCCATACTGTAGTCTAGCTCTCAGTTGCACACGGATAGGTAGTGTATTTCAAACTGTGTGGCTGAAAGACAACTACAAGGTAATGGGAATATTCTGGATGGTGTCCAGTGTACCTAACTTCTGTACATAGAATATGCAGGCTCCATATATATACACAGACACATAAAGGAAATACTCAGTATACACTGTACATAGTGGCACATTTACATACATAAAGAGAACGATTTGTAATACATAAGACAAAGTACAGGGATATAATACTATTTTATTTATTTATTTATTTATTGCAGCTAAGGGAGAAACCATGGGAACTGTCTACAAATATTAGATGCTTCAATCCTTCTTTAACCAACTAATGAATAAAATAGTTAATTCTTTGTAGGGCATCACTACTGGACCAATGGAAGGATTTTCCAAAGATAAAATACGTGACCAGTAGCAACCGCACAGGTTCTTTGCACGTGATCAATGTGATCTCAAAAGCTTTTTTATGATCATCATATTTGGATAATCCTTATGTGCGAGTTAATAAAAGGCATCACAACCTAGAAGGAAGCCCATTTTCTCCAGGACCAAATTACGTGTACTACAGGAAACATGAAGTACAGCCACTTGCACAGCAGCCCTCCAGGAAAAAGACTGACAAATGTAAGCTTCCCCTCCACATTTCACTTCTTTATCATGCTTTACCCACTATTGAGCTATTAAAGGGATTTAATGAAATAATTTTTTCAAAGCATCAGGTCTTTGGGATGAAGTTAAGAAGCTCCTGAGATGATGAATATATAGATAACATCTGTGTTATACCTGTACTTGGGCAACGGATATTATTTCTAACTTTAAAAAGACTACAAATTAATCTGCCATTAGTTTAAAAAAATATATCATATGTATAAATATTTTATTGCACAGTAGAAACTGTAGCATGGGGTTTGATGCACAAAAAGATAAATCTCAATGCTTATTTTCACATTACAGTTATAATTATGTGCAAATACTGGTGCATAAAAAGATTCTTCTCATTTAATTTTGTATTCTTTTTGGAATTTGTTTTGTCTTCAGACTGCACAAAGATGTCTCGCCATCACTGATACATCAAGACATTAAAGCGCTACAAACAGCAGCTAGAGTGCACATCGCTTGTGCCATTCACAGCCACTGCAGAGTTCTGTCTCTTACCAGAGACCTCAAAAAACATTTCTAAGAGGCTGTTATAAGTACTTACTATCGACTTAAGGAAGACGTTATAATTCTTATATACTGACCTTAAAACTGCATCCATAACGTTTAAAACTACAGGTACTTGGGGCATTAACACATTCTGACAAATGTGCATTCAACTGCAATAGGAAAAAAAAGTGAGTTTGGTATACACAGATAAGGATGCAAGCTAATGCTTAACATACAGTTACTACAAATTCTCTCTTTTGCACTATGTAGGACATTTAGAAACATACATATGGGTATATTCTGTTCCAGCAACACAGACCTGGCTAATCCGCATTTTCTGGGGACCAAAAATAGAGTGGCAACCAATCTTACAGGGCCCAGAGGCTTTTTTAGTTTTTATTCTAAACTTGTTCTAACCCACACAGAAATGCTTTGGAATACCCAAGTCTGCATGTAGTAACATATAATCTACAAATAGCATATTTAACTTCTGGCTGGGAGCATGCAGTTTGCAGTGGCAGGTGAAATAAACACATTTAAAAAAGCTCAAATGCACACACAAAAGAGTAGAAATAATAGGGTATGGAAGACAATGAAATTGCAGTAGGACCATAAGATATCCCACCAATATATACTCTATTCTACTCCATCTTCTTAACATAATAAAACACTTGTATCAAGGCACATTGCAGATCCCCTTAACCCATTTTTGAAGGAGACACCATTTTACAAGAGAGAGAAAATTCCTCTCCATTAATTTTGAAAAAGGCTGTGCTGATTTTCAGAGCATCTATCAAGTTATGAGGTGAAATCACACATTTCAAGAGATTTTAAATATGAACACAATAAAAGTCAGGGTAATTAACTGAACATCAGTTAGTATTTCATGCCTACTTAAACTGAAGCCATTTTTTCTGTTTCATGCTCTAAGTAAAACCAGTAATACAAACTGGAAGTATCACCGCTAGAAACAGTTGAATACAACATAAGCTAATACTAGTCAATGCCTGTTTTGTTAACTACTTACAGCAGCTGGGGCCTGTGGGCACTAGTGCTCAGGGAGCATAATTGAGAGCAGAAGTGATGATATAGCAAAATTGCTTACCTTGTAATAGGTGTTATCCCAGGACAGCAGGATGTAGTCCTCACATATGGGTGACATCGGTAATGGAGCCCTATGTACGGAAAACTTCTGTAAAAGTTTCTATGAAACTTTTGACTGGCACCAGAGTGCCTACTGAGCATGCCCAGCATGTCATGATATTCCCTGCCACAGGGGTCTCCCTTTAGTCTTTGTTTGTAGCAAATAGCGTTAGCCAAAAATAAAACAATAAAACGTATCGGACCCAACTCCGCGGGGTGGCGGGTGGGTTTCGTGAGGACTACATCCTGCTGTCCTGGGATAACACCTATTACAAGGTAAGCAATTTTGCTTTATCCCAGGACAAGCAGGATGCTAGTCCTCACATATGGGTGATTAGCGAGCTAGAGGCTGATTCATTCGGTGCTGAAACGACTGTAAGGTATTGTTATTGGAATGAATCAGTCGAAATCCCAGCAGGTTGGATGAAGAAGGAGTTGGGGTTAAACTGGAAACAAGTTCTTTAAGACAGATTGTCCATATGCTGAATCTTGTCTTCCCTCTTTGTCTAGACAGTAGTGAGCTGCAAAGGTGTGAAGAGAACTCCATGTTGCTGCTTTACAAATGTCCAGAATAGGTACAGAGCGAAGGTGTGCTACTGAGGTTGACATTGCTCTGACTGAATGTGCGTTTACTCGCCCTTGGAGAGTAAGGCCTGCTTTTTCATAACAAAATTGTATGCAATCTGCTAGCCAGGTTGACAGAGTATGCTTACCCACTGCTTTACCTGGTTTGTTTGGATCATAGGACACAAACAGCTGATTTGATTTTCTTTGGGCTGCAGTGCGGTTTAAATAGAAAGATAACGCACGCTTACAGTCCAAAGTGTGTAAGGCTCTCTCTCCCTGGTGAGAGTGAGGCCTAGGAAAAAATGTAGGTAAAACTATGGTTTGGTTTAAATGAAATTCCGTGACAACCTTAGGAAGGAATTTTGGATGTGTACGGAGGACTACTCTGTCATGAAGGAACTTCGTGAAGGGTTCGTAAGTTACTAGGGCCTGCAGTTCACTGACCCTTCTAGCTGATGTAATGGCTATGAGAAATACCGTTTTCCAAGTAAGGAATTTAAGGTCACAGGTATTTATGGGTTCAAATGGAGAACGCATAAGCTTGGTTAAAACTACGTTCAGGTCCCATTGAATGCTTGGGGAATGAATTGGAGGTTTAATGTGAGTTAGGCCTCTCATGAATTTACTGACGAGAGGCTGCGTGGAGATCGATGCATCTCCTAGCTTGTTATGATAAGCTGAGATTGCACTTAAGTGTACCCTTACAGATGACGTCTTAAGACCAGAGTCTGAGAGATGGTAAAGGTAATCTAGTAGCGAGGTAGTGGGGCAAGTGAAAGGATCTAAATCTTTCTGAGTGCACCATAAAGTAAACCTTTTCCATTTGTAGGAATAATTCTTTCTAGTGGAAGGTTTACGTGCAGCTATTAGTACCTGAGATATATTAGTTGAAAGGTTGAATGGTTGTAAGATCAGGCTTTCAACATCCATGCTGTCAGGGACAGGGATTGAAGGTTGGGATGGCGCAACTGACCCTGTTCCTGAGTTATGAGATTGGGAGCTACTCCCAGGCGAATTGGATCCCTGACTGAGAGATCTAGCAGTGTGGGGAACCATACTTGTCGAGGCCAATATGGGGCTATGAGTATCATTGTCCCCTTGTCCTGTTGTAGCTTTACTAAGGTTTTGGTTATGAGCGGTATTGGTGGATACGCGTATAACAGGCCTGAGTTCCAATGGCGGGCAAACGCGTCCTTTGGTAAGCTGTTCTGCCGGAAGAGGAGAGAGCAGTAATTGTTCACCTTGTAGTTCAGATGTGACGCAAAGAGATCTATTGTTGGTTGACCCCAGCGTTGAAATATCTTGATTGCTAACGCTGGGTCGAGGGACCACTCGTGTGGTTGAAAGTGACGGCTGAGGCGATCCGCTACTGTGTTGTGGATGCCTGCTAGGTAGGTGGCCCGTAGTAGAATTGAGTGTGCTAGGGCCCAGTCCCATATTTGAGCCGCTTCCTGGCAAAGGAGGTACGAGCCCGTACCACCCTGTTTGTTGATGTACCACATGGCTACTGTATTGTCCGTTTGGATCAGAACAGTCTTGTGTGAAAGGCAGTCCTTGAATGCATATAGAGCATAGCGTATAGCTCGAAGCTCCAGGAAATTTATCTGAAAGGAAGCTTCTTGCTTTGTCCACTTGCCCTGTGTTTTCAGATGAGCAATGTGCGCTCCCCATCCCAAGGTGGACGCATCTGTAGTTAAAGTCACTTGTGAAACTGGTTGTTGAAAAGGTAGGCCTTTGAGCAAGTTGAGTGGTGATGTCCACCAGAGAAGGGAATACTTCAGCTCTGGTGTTATCTGGATGTGAGTGGACAGTGGTTGAATGGCTTGAATCCATTGAGATTTGAGTGTCCATTGCATTAGTCGCATGGTCAGTCTGGCCATGGGAGTGACGTGAACTGTTGAGGCCATGTGTCCGAGTAGGATGAGGCACTGATGAGCTGTGACTGTATATTGATTGCGAATAGAATGTACTAGGAGAACGAGCGATTGAGCCCGGTCTTTCGGAAGAAAAGCCTTTGCTGTGATGGTGTTGAGATCTGCACCTATGAACTGCAACTGGTGAGATGGTGTGAGATGGGATTTGTCGTAATTGATGAGAAATCCCAAGGAGTGAAGCAATCTTATTGTGAGATGGAGAGAAGTGACAGCTCCGCTCTGTGTATGACTCTTGATGAGCCAATCGTCCAAGTAGGGGAACACATGTACTTGTTGCTTGTGAAGATGTGCCACCGCTACTGCTAGACACTTTGTGAACACTCGAGGTGCTGAGGCAAGGCCGAAAGGTAGCACCCTGTATTGGAAGTGTTGACCTTGTACCAGAAATCGTAGGAACTGTCGATGAGGTGGAAATATGGGAATGTGAGCGTAAGCGTCTTGAAGATCCAGAGAGCAGAGCCAATCTCCTTTTTGAAGAAGAGGTAGCATGGTGCCTAAGGACACCATCCTGAATTTTTCCTTCTTTAAAAATTTGTTGAGATTTCTTAGGTCCAGGATAGGACGTAGACCCCCGGTTTTCTTTGGAATGAGGAAATATCGGGAGTAGAATCCTGTGCCCCACTGAGGCCTGGGAACTCTTTCGATGGCCTTGGCAGTCAGGAGGGTAGATAATTCTGCTTGCAGGATTGTGTAATGATGAGACACTGTCCAAGACGGAATAGGGGGATTGTCTTTTGGTACAGTGAGGAAGTCCAAGTGGTACCCCTGAGATATGATTGAGAGTACCCATTGGTCTGTAGTGATGGAGGTCCAAGTTTGAAGATGGTGAGCAACTCGGCCTCCAACCGGTACTTGTGGATAGGGATTTTGATAATGACTCATGCCCTCTGGTTGAACTTCAAAATCCGGAAGTGGACGCCGCAGGCGGAGGTTGTTGAGGCCTAGCAGGTCTTTGGCGAGGCTGAGACCGTTGAGCAGGTCTTTGTTGTCTGGGCCTGGCTACTGGCGGATAATACCGCCTAGGGCGGTAATATGGCTTTCTTTGTTCCCTTCTTGGAGGCCTCCTTGAAGGTTGATGTACCTCTTGTGGCAGCTGAGAAAGCTGTTTGAGGGTTTCTGTATGGTCCTTGATGGTGGCTACTGCCTCCTTGACCTTATCGCCAAAGAGGTTCTCTCCTAAGCAAGGCAGGTCCGCCAAGCGCTCCTGTACTTCTGGTCTGAGCTCTGATGATTTAAGCCAGGCCCATCTTCTCGCCGTTATTCCAGCTGCAGACAATCTGGAGGTTGTCTCGAATGAATCATACGTGGCCCGAACCTCGTGTTTCCCTGCCTCTAGGCCCTTATGTACTAGGTTTTGAAAACCTTCCAGAAGATGGTCAGGTAACTGCTGAGACAGGGATTCAACTTGCTTCCATAGGTCACGCTGGTACTGGTTCATAAAAAGCTGGTATGAATTTATTCTAGCTACCAGCATAGCAGCTTGGAAGATTTTTCGACCAAGATTGTCCAAGAACCTATTATCCTTTCCAGGAGGTATGGAGGCGTGTTGCTTTAATCTTTTGGCCTTCTTTTGGGCCGACTCGACCACCACTGACTGATGCGGTAGTTGAGTTTTTTGGAACCCCGGGATGGGTTGTACTAGGTAAGTGGCATCCGCCCGCTTATTAACAGCTGCCACCGACCCAGGGTGTTCCCATATCCTGTACATAAGTTCTTGTAAAACTTCATGAACAGGAATAGCAAGAATTTCCTTGGGAGGGTCTACGAATTGAAGCACCTCCAAGGTTTTTTGTCTGCTGTCCACTTCAGAGATGAGAGAAAAGGGAATTGTTTGAGACATCTCCTTAATAAAGTTGGAGAAAGAGAGATCCTCCGGTGGTGACTTTCTTCTATCTTCTGGGGGAGAAGGCTCAGAAAGGAGGTCTTCATCCGAGGAGAATTCTTCGTCACTATCATCCAGAGGGAGCTCCAACGGCCTAGTAGGCTTAGTTGGCATTTCAGAAAGTGGAGTCTGAGGTCTGAGGGGTGGTGGGACACCCGAAGGACCTGGTATTGGCTCTTGACTGTCATCTACATCTATAGGATGTGGTAGAGATGAGAAGCAATGTATTAGTGAGTCCAGCTTGTCCATCAATGGTTGAAAAATGGACTCTTGAGAAGGCATCGAAGGTGCCATCGGGATCGATGGCCGTGGTGGAATCGATGGTACCCGGGGAATCGGCAATGCTGAATCCGGTGGCTGCGGCCTAGGTAGAACCGGCAATGGAATCGGCGCCATCGAGGAGAGCGGTGATTTCCTTGGCATCGGTAGTGAAGGAATCGGTGATGGAACCGGAGATCCTCCTATGACCGGTGTCGATGGCAGAACCGGAGTGGCAGGCCGTGGCATCGCCTCGATAAAGGCATCCTTAACCGCTTGACGTATGTAACTGTCAAGTTCCGCCCGCATGGATGATGTGAACAGAGCACCCATGGGGGGAGGCGGTGGTGGCGACAGTAGTACGACCTCAGGGCCCTGAGGAGGTACGATTCCTTCCGCCGGAATCGGCGAGGGTTGGCCTGTCGGTGGCTCGGAAGCCTTACTTTGGAGCCGGGCTTTCTTACTCGGTGCCCCGTCTTCCGCCGATGGCTCGCCGGGTATCGGAGCGATGGTTGCTGGTTGCGGCCTGCGATGCCGATGGCGATGTTTATCTTTTTCGCGCCCTTTTTCGCTACTCGATGTGGACGCTCTGGACGATGGTGAGGGGGAGGAAAAAGGAGCGTCTCCCGAGTCACCGGAGTGACGTTTCTTCAAGACCACTTTCCTAATCGCCCCAGCCGGAGACGATTGTGTGGAAGTAGATGGAGCAGTAATCAGTTGAATTTTGAATAATTGCTCCATCTTGTCCATCCGTAGACGTCGACCTTTCGAGGTCATCGTAGCGCATAAGGGACAATTTTTTACATCATGACCTTCACCAAGGCAAAGTACACAGTCTTGGTGAGGGTCTGTAATAGACATATTTCTCGCGCATTTCGGACATTTTTTAAAACCTGTAGCCATTTTGTGGCCGGGCAGCCGTCGACGGCCTAAGGCTCAGGTAAATTTTGTTTTTAGTCAAAAAACGGCACGGAACCGCGAGAACGGGAAAAACTCACCGCGATGATCAAACTAAGGGAGACCCTCTGCGGTTGAAGTTTTTTAAAGCTTTCCGTAAGGAAAATATGTGGAGAATCCCACAGGACTCCTGATAACCGCGAGGCTAATTGCTTCGCGGAAAAAAGAAGACTAAAGGGAGACC
Organism: Rhinatrema bivittatum; assembly: GCF_901001135.1. Classification (NCBI taxonomy): domain Eukaryota; kingdom Metazoa; phylum Chordata; class Amphibia; order Gymnophiona; family Rhinatrematidae; genus Rhinatrema; species Rhinatrema bivittatum. The sequence continues at coordinate 39,704,052 of NC_042618.1, read as the reverse complement.
CCTGTGGCAGGGAATATCATGACATGCTGGGCATGCTCAGTAGGCACTCTGGTGCCAGTCAAAAGTTTCATAGAAACTTTTACAGAAGTTTTCCGTACATAGGGCTCCATTACCGATGTCACCCATATGTGAGGACTAGCATCCTGCTTGTCCTGGGATAAAGCATTTTATGTCCAGCCTCCTCCTGCAGCAGCTCTTCATCCCAAGCTGAGCACTTCTCCAGCAATTAACGATTTGAAATCTGCATCTCTAACGTTTTATTTAAGGATGGATTTACTAAGCTTTTTTCCCCCATAGACACAATATGGTAGAAAAGTTTTCGTAAATCAGGCCACTAGTACCATCTACTAGGCTAAATACTAAACAGATCAACAAGTCTGGCACAGGTAAGCAGCATACCCAGAACACACATGCAAGGAAGGAATTAGCAGAACAGGCACAGATGGTAAAAAGAATACTCCGCTGAATAACCTCTGGAATGTAACATTGCTGTATTTCATAGGGTAGCTTTCACAGCCACTCAGAGAACGTGTCTCCCAAATGCTGCACCAGCAGATATCCCTGCGTCCACTCTGCGGCATACCATTTCCAGGTTATTTCAGGTGTAACGATTTGTCTTGTGAAGACCAAAGCCCCCTGGGCCAATCTGATATAAGATGGATAGCTCATCACCCAGAGGCTTTGCCCATAGTGATCTGCAGGCTACAGTGTGGCATCCTCCGAGGCAAGGGCCTGTCTAGATTGAATCCATTTATCTACGAGAGCCAAGAATCTTTAACCTCCCTGGTTCAGGCTCCGCTGAAACGGTAGATCTGCTCTGAATGAGGACCAATTGGACATGAACCAATACTGCCTGGTTGTCGTATGAAACCTGGCCCATGGAACTCTCTATGGCAGACAGCATGAGTTCCAACATCAGAAAGCAAAGACTAGCAGAGTCCACTTCCAGTGCGCTGATGTGCCAAAAACTTTCAGCATAACTGTGACACACCCTTTGGTAACCTAATTCCAAACAGATACAGAATCTCTGTAAAGGCCCTACTTACCAAAATGTGGTAGCATGCTAACATGTTATACAAGATAATACCATTTTGATTTGTATCCTGTATTACCACATTTTAGTGCATACTGCATTTAGCAATTATAGCCCTAAGTAAGAGAGATCCTGTGAAAGATCCACAGAAATCTTGTCCCCTTGATAACCCACCTGTGCTTTTGCAACAAGAAAATTGTTTTGTTTTGGACCCTTGCAGCACTCCAGGAGCAAACAACAAAAGAATAGATGCCCAAGAAAGTCTTTGCCAATTCTTTAATAGATGGAGATGTATAATGTTAGTTAAAATTGCCCGACTCAGGCCGAGTTTCGCCACATTCCAGTGGCTGCCTCAGGGGCTTAAATTTGAACACACTGAAAGATTCACAATAGAATTCAAATTGCCATCCGCAGTATGGACATATCTTATGTGTACTCCAGGAGCATCCAGCCCCTCACAAACATATTAATCAGGTGCTGAAAAATAAATAGTCCCTGCATCCTAAGGTTAGCAATCAGTTATTAACATATCTTAGTGAACGTTCTAGGGCTTGAAGTAAGGTCAAGTGGAAGAGCCCAGACACAGGGCAGCCGGAATGTGCAGGTCTGCATCTTGAAGGGCCAAATACCAGAGAATAAACGTATCTGCACAAACCTTTTCAGCTCTTTTTAGATTCTGAAGAGGCTTGAAGGATGACTCAGAACCAACATCAAGAAATATTCTTTCACTGAGAGGATGGTGGATGCCTGGAATGCCCTTCCGGAGGAGGTGGTGAAGACGAAAATGGTGAAAAATTTCAAAGGGGCATGGGATAAACACTGCAGATCCCTAAAGGCTAGAGGACAGAAATGAGGAAAAGAGGGCATGGGGGTAACTTGCTGGTGTGGTGGTTACTACCCTTAACCAATAAGCCTTTATACTGTTGATGCAACTCCATTATTGCTCTCTGCTTCAACAGCAGGGGGAAAAGAGGAAAAAGGAATTAGTTTCAGACAGCAACCAACAAGGACATAAATTTAACGGTCTGGGAAAACAAATAAGCATGGGGGTAACTTACTGATACGGCTGTAACTACCCTTAACCAATAAGCCTTAGACTTGTGATGCAACATTGCTCTCTGCTTCAATGGCAAGAGGTAATGGGGAATTGGACTCAGACAGCAACCAACAAGGGCACTGACTTTGACAGTTTGGGATACTAAGTGTGGGGGTGACCTGCATGGCTCAGCAGATGCTACCATAAGCTTGCTGGGCAGACTGGATGGACCGTTTGGTCCTTTTCTGCCATCATTTCTATATTTATGAAGTTTCTGGACTTATTTGGGACTACAGAGTTGTAATAATTCCCCATTTTCCTTTCCATCACAGGGACATGTACCCTGGGGTCCACAATCTCACAAGCTGATTCAGAATTTATCACAGTGCTGCAGCCTAACCTTTTTCTTGGAGCATTCTTGACTTCATAAAGAAGTCTCTCAAAAGGCTTGAGAATTCTATGAAGTTACTCTTTGAATTGACATCCAAACACCTGATTTATTTTTCCACGTTGAAAAACAGATCTTCAGACTCATGCTGGCTGAGAAAGCTATTTTTGGGAGTTAGAACTTGCTCCTCTGCTATAAAAGCCTCCATTTCCTCATGGTTTACTTCTCAAAAGGAACTACAATAGCTGGATCTTGTACAGCTGGGGAAACAAAAAGGCTGTCATCCCCCCCAAAAAAGTTTTATTAGGAAAGCTCAAGGGAACAACTCGGGTCTAGATTTTTCCTCCGGCAGGAAGGTCTCCTTTCCTTCAAAAAATTCAGGAAACATCAAAAGAGATCTCAAATAATGGCTCCAAGAAGTGTTTACAAACTAGATTTTTGTCTACAAGTTTCTTCTTACTTGCTACTCTTAAGGCCATAGCTTTGAAAGAGAGAGCGAGACTGAATCCTACACCACATCTGCCAAGCCATAGGTGTAGGTTAGCTATGGCAATTTTACCTTTCCTAAGTTTTACTTCCTTAATGTTTCTATAACTATTATGGCTCTAGACACATTTAGTAAATGCAGAGAGGACTGCCATGTAGTAAAAGGCTAGTAGTCTTATAGGTCTTTTATAGAGCTATCGTCATTCTCTTTTTGGTGGCATACTTCAATGCAACAATGCTCTGTACAGGGGCAATAGTTTAAGAGCATTAGCAGAATCCACATTAGGACCTTGACCCACAATTCCATTTTATCCTTATGTAGTTTGTTTAGTTTCACCAGGGCTGGCTTATTCAGATAGGCCTAACCCTTTATTAATAAGACCCTGATTAGTCAGGCATACAAGATATACCCTGCTACTCATATCCTTTGTGCCATAAAAACTGGGCTTATCTAGTTAATTGGGGGAGGGGTGTACAGCTACCTGTACTAGAGACAGGTTCTCTAAGCACATGTTGTCCAGAGGCTTTTTAAAAGAGCACAGCAGCAGATAAGCGAATTATTTTTTTTTATTTCCAAAGTCTGTTATTGAACTGAGGAACTCAGAACATTGGTTCTACTAGAAATTGGGGGTGCTGTTGAAAGTAACTTGAAACCAAAGTGTCCACTGTTTAATTTCCCTCCCACCCCTAGGCTTGTTCTTCTAACATAGTCCACCTGGATAAAGAATTAGAAACAAGAATTTAGAAATTTAACAATTCCTTAGGTTCTCCATCACAACAATTGAACAAAATGAGGACTATCCAATGTAACAATTGTGGAGCCTTTATTTTGCGGCAAACCATCTGGAAACTTAGGGCTTGCCCCATTTGTTCAGAACTCTCTTCCATGAGAGAGGAATTGGCTCACCTTAAAGCTGAATTAGCTGCAATAAAGAGAATATCAGAAATTAACAAGAAATCCACACCCACTCTACAGTATAATTCAGGAACTGTTTCACCATTACAGAGGAGAACTCAAAAGCCTATGAAAAAGTGGTTTACAGTGGGCACAGGTAGGACAAGACTTGTGACCCATAGACACTCAACCTTCACAAGTCTGAAGCCCATATGTGTCCCACCCCCCCACACTTACAAGTAGTGTACAGCAACCCAGGGACAAATGGATTATTGTGGGCTCTGGTAGAGTAAGACCTGTGATAAGGAGAGACACGCCCTCTCAAGTGACACAAATACAAAATGCCTTCTCTGTACTACATAATGAAGAAGCTAAAGTGAAGGAGACTGAAGAGGCATTTGACAAGAAGGAAGAAACCCAGTACATGCAAAAATTCCAAAATACAAACAATAACCATCAGACCAAGCTCATTGTGCTAGGAGACTATCAGAGGCACCAATTTGGGAACTCTTTTTGAAGGGAACACTATAGCCAAAAGCTTTCTGGGATCTTCAGCCGGTAAAAACGTTATTCAAATAGTCAATGCAATCAAAGAAGAAGGCAAGTACTTTGAAGTTGATATTATTCATCTGGGAACCAATGACCTTGCTAGAAACAGCATCCAAGTGGTACAGAGAGACTTCCAGTCTCTGGCGAAGCAGATTGGTCACATGGCAAAGACTATTGCCTTTTCAGAAGTCTTACCAGTTCATGGAAAGGGGAAAGAGAGACTAAGCAATATACATAAATTCAATGCATGGCTCAAAACTTGGTGCAGGGAACAAAGTTTTGGATATATTGGAGGCTGGGGCAATGTATGGAATAGAAAAGGTCTCTATGTCCAAGATGCCTTATATCTGTCTGTGGCAGAAAAAAGGATACTAAGGGATAAATTCAAATCCTTTGCATAAGGCATTTAAACTAAACAACAGGGGTGGCAGGAGGAGAGTGGAGCGTCACCGCCGAACAACAAAAGCAAATATAATAACAAAGAAGGATGAAGGGGATAACAAAGGTCAGCTGAATAAGGCAAAAACCAAGCCTAAGAAAAGCACTAATCAGATCAATCAAAACTGGAGTATTATGAGCACTAATGCTGGCAGTCTGGGCAATAAAATCCCAGACCTGCAGGCCTTAATGGTGGAGGCGGACTTGGTTGTTTTTCATGGAATCTCATGATTGGGATACGGTCATACCGGGTTATAACTTGCTAAGGAAGGCCAGAAAAGGGGGAGTAGCAGCTCTTTATGTCAAAAATAATATCCAAGCAACTGAACTGCAAGGATTTAGGGGTAGAGAAGCAGCATTATGGGCAGTTCTAAAAAAAGAAAAGAAAAGATGACTGTACATCCTTTTTTACCGGAGTGGTTTACAGGCCTTCAACTCAAACAGAAGAGTTAGACAGAGAGTCGATAGAAGACATACAAAAGTTGAGAAGGAAGGAAGATGTGTTGATTGTTGGAGATTTTAATTTGCCGGACGTGGACTGGAGAATCCCTTCTGCAGAATCTAACAGAAGTAGAGAGATAGTGGATGCCCTGCAAGGGGCTCTGTTCAAACAAATGGTTATGGAACCCACGAGGGAGGGAGCTATACTCAACCTAGTGCTCACTAATGGGGATAATGTCTCTAATGTCCGCGGGTGGGTGCCCACCTGAGCACCAAAGATCAACAAACGGTATAGTTTGATATCGCAAATAGGTTACGGAGAAGTCATATGAAGACCCGAGTTTTGCAGTTCAAAAATGCAGACTTTGCCGAAATGGGAAAATTCCTGGAGGTGGAACTTGAAAATGGGAGAGGTGGAACAACAGTGGGCCAAACTAAAAGGAGCAATTACAAAAACAACAAATCTGTATGTTAGAAAAGTAAACAAAAGTAAGAGAAATAAGAATCCAATCTGGTTCTCAAAGGAGGTGACTGATTTAATAAAAGCAAAAAAAAAGCAGCTTTTAAGAAATAAAAAAGAATCCCAAATAGTGGAACACAGGGAGGATTATCTGGCGAAACTGAGGGAGATGAAAAAAGTAATCAAGAAAGCAAAAAGTCAGGCAGAGGAAAGAATTGCCAAGGAGGTAAAGCAAGGTGACAAAACATTTTTCAGATACATCAGAGAAAGGAGAAATGTTCAATGGCTGGAGAGAGATGAAGAAATGGCAGAAATACTAAACAAATACTTCAGTGCTCACTAAGGAAGACCCTGGAAAAGGACTGTCACTTGTTAACGTAACTGTAGAAGAAGGTGGAGTAGACGAAACTCCATTTATGGAAGAGAATTTATGGGAAGAGCTAGGAAAACTGAAAGCAGAACAACAGAAAAAAAATATATTGTTGGCGAAACCGAAGCAGGTGATTGCAAAAATCTGAGGTAAGGGGATTAGGAGGAGTGGTAATAAATCGGTTATGAAGGAATTTGAATACATGAATATCTATGGTATATTTTTTGTGTGTGTTTATAGAGAATATCATAAGAAGAATAAGGGGAGAGATTAGTGATCCCGGTGTGGAGGAAGTAGAAGAGAAGATAGAAGCTGGAACGAATAAGCATTGAGAAGAAGGGGAATTGACATCATTAATGGAGAATGTGATCAAGAGAAACATGTTAAGTCTGTAGTTAAAAGAAACATGTAAAATCTTTTTGATGTAAAAATAATTGTTGGTATATTCCCTGAGGAAGCCTGATTTATGCGAAACAGATAGATTCCTAATTTGTTGGAATTTTGAATGAATGTATGAGTGTGTATGAAAAAAATGGGGGATGCTTTTTAAAATGTATTGTTTACATAAAAAAAACCTTTTTTGTATGAATAAAAAAATATTTTGCACATAGTGAATTGTGTTTCCTCGTGTGATGGTTGTAATAATTGATTAAGGAAACAAGATTTTACCTTCTGCGATATAGAAGCTGAGATTCAATGCCAAGAAGTGCAGAGTTGCGCATCTGGAGTGTGGAAATCGAAAAGAACTATATGTGTTAGGGGGTGAAGTGCTGATGTGCACAGAAAAGGAGAGACTTTGGGGTGATAGTGTCTAACGACCTGAAGTCGGCGAAGCAATGTGACAGGGCGATACCTAAAGCCATAAGAATGCTGGGCTATATAGAGAGAAGAACATCTAGTAAGAAAAGGGAAATAATTCCCTTGTATAGGTCACTGGTGAGGTCTCACCTGGAGTACTGTGTTCAGTTCTGGAGACCATATCTCAAAAGGGATAGACAGGATAGAGGCAGTCCAAAGAAGGGTGACCAAAATGGTGGGTGGTCTCCATCGAATGCCTTATGAGGAGAGGTTGAAGAACCTGAATATGTATACCCTGGAGGAGAGGTGCAGGGGTGATATGATACAGACCTTCAGAAACTTGAAAGGTTTTAATAATTCATGGTCAATTTAATAGAACTAGGGGTCACGATTTGAAATTCCAGGGAGGAAGACTTAGACCATTGTCAGAAAATATTTCTTCATGGAGAGGGTAGTGGATGCCTGGAATGACCTTCCGGAGTAAATGGTGAAGACAAACTGTGAAGGATTTCAAAGGGGCATGGGATAAACACTGTGGATCACTAAAGGCTAGAGGATGGGAAACAATGAAAAAAAAGCATAGGGTAGTGGGCCTGGGGGCAACCTGCACGGAGCAGCAGTTGCTAGCCTTAACAGAATCATGGGGTGATCTGCATGGAGCAGCATTTACTGCCGTGGGAAGTTTGCTGAGCAGACTGGATGGACCATTTGGTCTTTTTCTGCCGTTGTTTCTATGTTAGCAAAGATCCTTAAGACTATTAGTCTCCAAATAATCATTTTCCAGACTGAAGGCCATACTGGCTTTACACTTGTGAGAACTTACTAAGGAACTGAGCCCCATGAGCCTGGCTGCTTCTCCTTGGACCAGCTGAGATCAGGGATGTTGCAAAGCCAGTGATTAAAAGTCCTCAATGGCAGGTAGCCACAGCCTTTGCACAACTATAACATGTACTGGCCAAACTCAGGATGCATGAGAACTGGATACAGTGAAGAAGTCATGTTTTGTAGTCTCTGGCCAAGGAATGTTGCTGTGATGGACAGATCAGATGAAAGGGGGCTAAAATAAATTGGAGTTAGCCCTTAGGTATCTGCAAATGAAGGTTCATGGCACTATAGTCCAGTAGAGGCTGTCTCCATTTGACCTGTAAACTCAGAGGAGGAGGAGGAAACTGCTGGGTCAAAAAGAGCCCAGCCCTTTCTACAGATGGTGGCACCAGTTCATCATCCACATCATAAGAACATGCCATACTAGGTCAGAGCATGGGTCCATCAAGCCCAGCATCCTGTTTCCAACAGTGGCCAATCCAGGCCATAAGAACCTGGCAAGTACCCAAAAATGAAGTCTATTCCATGCTACTGATGCTAGTAATAGCAGTAGCTATTTTCTAAGTCAACGTAATTAATAGCAGGGAATGGACTTCTCCAACAACTTATCCAATCCTTTTTTAAACCTAGCTACACTAACTGCACTAACCACATCCCCTGGCAATAAATTCCAGAATTTAATTGTGCACTGAGTGAAAAAGAACTTTCTCCAATTAGTTTTAACTGTGCCACATGCTAACTTCATCGAGTGCCCCCTAGTCCTTCTGTTATCCAAAAGAGTAAATAACCGATTCACATTTACCCATTCTAGACCTCTCATGATTTTAAACACCTCTATCATATCCCCCCCTCAGCCGTCTCTTTTCCAAGCTGAACAGTCCTAACCTCTTTAGTCTTTCCTCACAGGGGAGCTGTTCTATCCCCTTTATCATTTTGGTCGCCCTTCTCTGTACCTTCTCCATCGAAACTATATCTTTTTTGAGATGCGGCGACCAGAATTGTACACAGTATTCAAGGTGCAGTCTCACCATGGAGCGATACAGAGGCATTATGACATTTTCCATTTTATTCACCATTCCCTTTCTAATTCCCAACATTCTGTTTGCTTTTTTGACTGCGGCAGCACACTGAACAGACAATTTCAATGTATTATTCACTGTGAAGCCTAGAGCTCTTTCTTGGGTGGTAGCTCATAATATGGAACCTAACATTGTGTAACAATAACATGGGTTATTTTTCCCTATATGCATCACTTTGCACTTATCCACATTAAATTATATCTGCCATTTGGATGTCCAATCTTCCAATCTTGCAAGGTCCTCCTGCAATGTATTGTAATCCGCTTCTGATTACTCTGAATAATTTTGTATCATCTGCAAATTTGATTACCTCACTCACTGAATTCCTTTCCAGATTATTTATAAATATATTGAAAAGCACGGGTCCCAGTACAGATCCCTGAGGCACTCCACTGCCCACTCTCCTCCACTGAGAAAATTGTCCATTTAATCCTACTCTCTGATCCTGTCTTTTAGCCAGTTTCTAATCCACGAAAGGATATCGCCACCTATCCCGTGACTTTTTACTTTTCCTAGAAGCCTCTCATGAGGAACTTTGTCAATGCCTTCTGAAGATCCAAATACACCACATCTACCAGTTCACCATTATCTACATGTTTATTAACCCCTTCAAAAAAGTGAAGCAGATTTGTGAGGCAAGACTTGCCTTGGATAAAGCCATACTGACTTTGTTCCATTAAACCATGTCTTTCTATATGTTCTGTGATTTTGGTATTTAGAACACTTTCTACATCCTTAGAAGATTCCCTGACAATGAGGGGCAGGACCATCAGAAGTAGCAGGTAAGCTTGCTCAGGGGCAGGGCTCCAGCACTTCATAACAGCCACTGCAGTAGCGGTGGAAGAGCTATAAATCCTTAGACTAACAGACACATTATTGAGGGAGGACCCATGCTGGCTGTCCACATCATTGGAGGGGGAACTTCCCCATCCTCCTTGACTGATCATAGCAACCACAGGCCTAAGGAGGGACACAAACTCCTCAGTGACTCTGATGCCAGAATCAAGGGACACTATTTTGCTTTGCCAGAAGAGTCTTGAGAACAACAGGATCTTTCTTATACATCTGGTTGAGCAACTGTACCACCTGCTGACTTATGTATATCATCGCAAGCACTCCATAAATTCAATCTATTATTCTACCTCTCAGAAGCTATCATTAGTCTTTCCCATTTAAGAAACCATCTTCACATAGCAGGCTAAAGGACCCAATATCAGAAGCTTAAAGTCTGATCTCATAAACCATGCAGCATACTTGCCCCAGCCCCAAGGGATAATAGTGTGTGGGAACCCCAATCATGCAAGCATTATACAAAGGTATGTCCCAGAGTCCTCTAAAACCACGATTCTCAACTGGTGTGTCGCCAAGCAGCAGCAGGGTGTGTCGCGTGCTACCGGTCTCCCGCTGCTCTTCCCCCCTCTTCCTTCACCGAGCGAGAGGCAGGCTATCTTCCATTGCTGCCGTTGCCGCCCGGGCTATCAGCACATTCAAGCCTGGATGGGAACGGCAGCAGTGTCATTGGAAGCTGGCAACTGCGGCTGGGCCTTTTCTTCTTCCTGCACCTGCCCCCACCCTGGCCCGGAACAGGAAGTGATGTGCAGTGGGGTGCACGGGAAGAAGAAAGAGCCATGCTGCATGAAAAAGTAGTTGGGATTCTTCTTTCTTGGCCTGCGGGGGCTAGAGGAGGAGGCTGCTGCAGCTACCATTTGTGCTTTGGGGGGGGGGGGGGGGCAGGAAACGAGAGAGAGACAGCCAGCCAGTCTAAGTGAGAGAATGTGCATGTGTAACTGTGACTGAGAGCCTATGTGTAAGTGAGAGCATTTCATTGAGTTCATCTATGTAAAGTGTGTGAGAAAGAGCATGTGTGTGATTGAAAGAAACTGTTCAGAGAGGTGATGTGCGTGTATAGGAGAGACAATGAAAGTGACTGGTCAGGGAGATGACTGGAGGGTGTGTGTGAGAGAGAGAAAGTGATTGTGGGAATGAGAAACCTGTGCATGTGGAGAGAGCTAGCATAGGAGTGAGAAGCCTGGGTGTGTGTGAGACACAGCATGGGAGTGAGAAGCCTGTATATGTAAGATAGAACATGGGAGTGGGAAGCCTGTGTGTGTGTGTGCACATGAGAGAGAGAAACTGATCGGGAAGGTGACTGGTGTGTATGTAAGAGAAAGACTGTTCGGGAGATGTTTGTGAAAGACAGAAACTGGTCATGGGGGTATAACTGGTATGTGTGTGTGTGTGAGAGAGAGATAGAGAGACTGGTCATGGGCACTAAGGAAGAAGCCACAAGCAGCCGAGCATCAGCCAGCATTCAACATACTGTAAAGTCACAACAAATGCTGGATAAAAGTGATACAGTCCCAGGATTCAAATGGGTTTATATGTCCAAAATTCTTTATTCAAAAGGCAGCAACTCCACTGTATATAATCAACATTATTTTGCGTGTGAAAGATAATGTTGATTATATACAGTGGAGTTGCCGCCTTTTGAATAAAGAATTTTGGACATATAAACCCATTTGAATCCTGGGACTGTATCACTTTTATCCAGCATTTGTTGTGACTTTACACTAAGGAAGAAGACCATGAGTACAGAGCTTCAGCCTCTACTGCTTCTGGTGTGTGCTAGTGGCCTGCATGGAGAAGGAGTAGGAGAGCTGCTAGAGGGGGTTAGTAAAGGTGGCTTTTTAAGTTTATTTTTCTTGATTGACTGCCATTTTAATTACTGAATATTATGTGATGTGTCTGCTGTTTTGAAATATTTTATTGGTGTTTGGAGAATTTTAAATAATTTTTATGAGTTTTTAATTGTTAGATATTATTCTGTTAATAGTTGTTGTGAAACATTTATTCTGCTTATTAGTATAGTTATACAATTATTTCTGTGTTGGGATCTATAGCTGCTTGGCTAGTTCTGTTTTCCTAATAGGAGGTGTATTGGTGTTTAGGGCCTGATTTAATATTTGTAGTGTTGTCTTTTCATAGGTAGGGTTGTTACTGTTCGAGTGCATTCCATAATACAAGTGTAACTGTGTGCGGATTAGTTTATGTGCATTACTGCAGATCCTGGGAGTATGTTAGGTCGGTTCTGTGTATATGACTGAGGAGAGGTATTTTACTGTATCAGTCTTATTTGTATTTTCTCAAGAGGACATGCATTAGTGAAAAACTGCTGTCTTTTCATAAGTAGGGCTATTGAGCCTGGTAGTTGGAGTTTGTGTTGCTGTTACTGAGATGACCCTAGAACCAGAATATATATTTTGTAAGGTGAGTTGTACGGGGAATGTCATAATTCTGCTTTACATCCATAACTGTGGGTCAGGGGGGTTCCTGTGGATGCAAACTGTACTTTTATATTTAGCCCTATGATGGTCATGTGTTCAGTGTGTCACGCATGTGAGAACCATCTGTCGGGTGTGACCCAACAAAAAAAAGGTTGAGAACCACTGCTCTAAGACTCTCTTGTTTATCAGAGAACTTATGTATGGCCTACCCTATACACGGGAACCAAGAGTTGGGTCTAGGGAGCTGAACCTGATGTCCTGCTTTAACCAAGAAGTAATGTAGGAGGCTCAGATCCAAGAGAAAGAACTTGCAAAGAACTGGTCAAATGCATAACTCACTTTCCTTGGCAAATTATGGTAACTCCCATTTACTTGGATTAAGAAAAAAGTTATAATTTGTTTTACCCATATTATCAGGTCAATTTTCAATAAGGCACAGGGAGGGTACTTTTCAAAGGGACTTCTGTAGGTAAAACACTGTTTTACGTGTAGAAATGGCCTTTTACATAACTACCCATCTGATATTCCGGTACACTAACACAAGTAGGCTGTGTTTGCACATAAGTTTACCCGAACTGAGTGCAGGCATCCCTGGGAGGAGGGGGGGGGGTGGAACTTGTGAAGATCATGTGATTATGTGGATAAAAAGCTCACACGTACTTCCAATAGTCTCAAATGAGTGTAATGTATGTGTGTTGACCATGTTTTTAGATTTTTTAAATTTTCATGTACACATACAGTTTTCTTTCTCAACCAAGTTATGCCCCTGGGAATCTCTTTTCTTGCTGCTAAAATAATACATTGTAAAATTGTGTGCAAACTTTTATCTGGATGAAAATCCATAAGCAGATTCATTCATTCTACCTGCATATAACCCCCGTTTTAAGAGACCTACACTGGCTTCCAATAAAGTGGAGGGGTACATTTAGGTTGCTAATTATTGTGTATATAAATGTATTCATAATTTCTTATCATGTGTACTAAGAGATCTTATAAGATCTTATATTCCAGCACGTTCTTTGCAATCCATGAATTCGCAATTGTTAGAGTTGCCACCAGTCAAGAAGTTTAGGTTGGCTAGAACTAGAGGGCATGTGTTTTCTGTTGTTGCTCCTAGCGAGTAGAATAAACTCCCTTTGGAAGTTGTTGCAGGATTTTAAAATTTTTAGAAAAGCATTGAAGGCAGAATTTTATGAAGTTGCTTTTGGTTGAGGTGTGGGATCCAGCTTTTTTTTTTTTGCTTTTTAACAATTGCTACAAACTAAAAAAAACCTATTTTTTTTATTTATTAGGTTTTTATATACTGTCATTTAGACTAGCCATCACAACGGTTTACAAACATTTCATACAAAAAAAATCCAATAAAAATATAAATAAACATAAGATGAAATATAACCATAAACAGAGGTAGTAAAAACATTTTTGGTTTCTGTCTGATAATATTTTATGTCATTTGTCTATGTTAACTTTTATCTATTTTATGATTGTTACTTTGTAATCCGCGCCGAACATCTAATGGAGGTAGCAAAATATAAGTATTTTTAAGTAAATAATAAATAAAAAAAATGTTTTACCTTCGTAGTTCCCAATTACATCTTTGAAAATGTATCCACAAGTCCTAACCCACAAGACGTCTTGCTGCCCAAAAATAGTCATATATCGGTAAGATTGGACCGGTATACTCCATACCTGCCTCCTCCCCAATAATTTGTTTTGAGATGTGTAGAAAGCACTCCAATTCCATGCAGCACACACTCTCTCTCCTCCTCCACTGCCTATCCCAGTTCAGTCCTCTTTTCCTATGTTCCCCTTTTTACACAGATGAAAAATTAGAAGGACAAAGGCATTGCAAAGAACTTCAAAACAGAAGAAAATCCCTGGCCTCTGTTTGCAAAACCTGGGGACACTGAGATCACTCACTCAGTACGTTTGTTTTTCTTCACTACCAGAAGCATCAGTGGGGTCTGATCAGGTTTCAAGGTAGCATTGCTTCCAAGTTTCCAAGGCTGCTGTGGCAGTCTCCCTCCCCACCTCCACTGGAGCCCAGAAGCAGCACTCTGCAGGAACTGCTGCAGCTTTCCACGTCCGAGATCAGCATGGGTGAGAAGTTCCACTGGAGGAGAATACAAAGCACTATGATGCAACTTTCAGTCAATGCTGGTCTCAATTATGCTCCAAGAGTAATAGTGCACAAAGGTCATAACTGTTGAGAAGCGTAACAGGAAAGGTACTTTTCATCTAATGAAGAAAACCGCTTCAATACCCAAGGGCCATATTCTAATAAATGAAAAGAATTAAACTGTCTATCTGGTGGTTCCATTCTGGAAAAAGAAGGACCCTTAGGTTCTACGCAGTGTCCCCAGACTCCTGTGATTCTGCAACCCCCAGATGAAACCATATAATTAGCTGGTTGCCTCAATTTGTGTAAACAAACTTGAAGCTCCTTCATGCTAATTCAATAATCTGAAGGAAGCTACCTGCAAGACTCATTCAACAGCTTTCTGTATCATCCACCTGCAACTAATCTCTCTGCTTCATGTTCCAGCCTTTTCCCTCCCAGAGACTTGCAGAGAACAGGAGAGGAGGGGGTGAGGCTGAAGATGCAGAAGGCAAGAGCCAAGCAACACTGCTCCCTAATCCAGATCCTCTAAACAGAGCAGGAGAGGAGGGGGTGAGGCTGAAGATGCAAGCAGGCAAGAGCCAAGCAACACTGCTCCCTAATCCAGATCCTCTAAACAGAATAGGAGAGGAGGGGGTGAAGTTTGAATAGACAGAGCCAGCAGTCTGTGTTCAATCCCTTAAAAATCTCTTTTTAAATCAAATCACAAGACAATATTAATGTAATTCCTGGACGGAGCGATGAACTTTAGAAAAAATTCATCTTTATACAGAGCACCTGCATAAACTACCAACCATACAACTGTTGACAAGGTCTGCAGCTGCTCCTGTCCCACAGCTGGCAAAGTTAGAATTCATTTCAATTAACAGCATGACGAACTCTGTTGATGCGGTGCACAGCTTCAACATACATAAGCTTATGTACTTAGAAAAATGTAAAAAGGATGGCTGCATTGTATTTCAATCCAAACCAAATGTGACATTTCACAGTTAAAGGTTTGTAACCAATATGTCTTTGCTTGAAAAATACTTGATTGCTGTACATAGGAAATTTTGTATTTGTGTATAGTTTACATGTGAATCTTTATGTAAAATTGTGTAAACATCCACATAAGAGCCACAGAATTTTGAAAAATTTGCCGCAGAATTTGTGAACGTTTGCTGCAGAATCTTGAAACATCTGCCACAGGAAACTGAAGGCCATGGTTATATACAATCCTTTTCTATGACTTGCAAGAACTATTTGCTTAGGTTTCAATGATATTTTCACACACACACTTAATGAACCTAATGGAGGCTGTATTCTTTCCTCTGACATTATTATGCAAATTCAAACATAATGATGGTGGAAGGACTTTTCCGGGTCCCCAGTCATATTAAATTGTCACGGTATCCCTAACATGAGGCTCTACTTGTCTGCAAAGTATTTGTGTGTGTGCATGTAGGAGGCTCTTAACAAATCATAATTTGTGCATCTGGGCATCTCTGGCTGGGAGGACACAGTTGTCACTGCACCATCTCTCTCTGGGGACTTCTCCTATTATAAGGCATAAAAAAATTATCAGTCAATTAGCTTGATCTCTGTACTCTCTTTTTCAGAGAGAGAGCGACTCGTGGCATCACCCACACCAACTTAAGGTTTAGAGATACCATGAGAAAGTGAACTTTAAAAGCAATCTCGGTCAATTGAAATTTTAGCAAATAGAATTTTAACTTATTAAAAAATGCCTTATTTCCACAATAAACATGTCAACGGGCATTCTGAGATTAAGAGTCTGTGCTTCTAGTCAGATGTTCTGAGCCAAATGCAAGAATCTCCAGCAATGGTTGATTACCCGAGAAAGCTTACTGCCAAACACACAATCACTATTAGGAAATGGAAAAATAATTTCCAAAATAAACAAAACACAATAGTTTGACTAGACAGCCAGATTCAGCAGGGCTTCAACTCATTTTCATGCAGGCTATATGGTGCTACCATTAGGTCTTCTAATATCTAAAACAAAGAGTACATGGAAAGCATAATAGGAATCTTGAACATGGGCAATTCCCCTTTGCCCTTCTGAAAGGAAGGGTTCCTTTATTTACTCGGAATGCAAACTTCTTTCAGGATCATGCCCAAAAACAAACAAAGAAAAAAAGACCAAAACGTTTTGAAAAGCACAGTGTCAAACACCAGGTATTCCACTGGCCACATATGATAATCTATACAGAAATAGCTCCACAAATACATTTACGGTAAATGCGCCATGCGTGGGTGCTTACAGCTCGTGTGTACCCAAGTTTGAAATTTAGAGCTTTTTACAAAGTATAATGAAATTAAATGTCTGTTCAAACCATGGGAGAAAGTTGCAGAATTTGTTTTAATGCTTTGGAAGTTAAGGTTCTAGTACACAGGAGAAAGCTGCACTACAGCACTGGCACACTATCTTGAGTGATTTGGTTTCTGATCTCAAAGAAAGCAGAAGGAAACCTTGGTGGTAGATGACCTGACAATCTGCAAAAAATGCATACTTTTCTTTAATGCCTGTTCATTTTCCATTTTCTAGCTTAATTTCAAATTGCAGTGTATCCATTAAAAATGATATATTTAGTAAAAGCACAGTACTAGGAATGGTTGTAGGTGAAGTCTTATACTTTAAAGGAGAGTGGAGTCAATTTTCACACTGAGCATACAATCTTTTTAAAAACATTTTTTATATTTTTGATTTATTAATATCTGTACAGTAAAGGTGCTTTTAGAATGGTTTCCTGTCACTCACTACTTTAGTTTCTTTGCATTTCCTGATGCAATGGCTTCTGGGTACAAACAAGGAGTCAGTACTGTGCTCTGTGCACTTACTGGCCTTGTCTACAGATTATGAGGCTTTATTATTATTTTGAAAAATGATCCCTATCTGAAGTAGATGCAGCCACTAAAAAATGATTTCACTTCTCCCAAACTCACTGTGAAATGCCATGATTAAAAAAGTGAAGTGCTTGCATACAATTTCTAACACCAGCAAATCTATGTGATGAACACTACTGATGAAGCAGCATGCTGACATCACTGAGAATGGTGTATCCTGGGATACGGCTTAGCACCAGTAGAGCAATGCTTACAAGCAAAAGGAAAGTTAAACAAACAAAAAAAATACACAACACACTAGGCCAGTATAAAGCAACACCATTGCTCTTTGCAACGTATACTAGGAAAGGAACACATTTTACCATATGGAGATCATTTTCAAAAGGTTTTATGCACGTAAATGGGCTTTCAAAAATTTACTATAACGCCTTTGAAAATTCACTCCACAGAACTGAATTTTCAAAAGGTTTTACAAGTGTAAATAGGATTTTGAAAATTGCTACAATATATCACATATAACTCCTTTGAAAATTCACTCCTATGGGAATGATTCTTCCCCTTTAAACAGCATGAAGGCTCCTTGCCACACCCTTAGAAAGGCCATCCATAACGAAGATGTTAAAGTCACCAGGGCCAAGGACAGCCAGTCTCATCTGCTAATATCCAACCTTGTCAGCTTTGTAACATCTTACCTCGCTTCTCAAAAGGCTTTTAACACTACAGTTATGAGGGCATGAAACTACAACGGATGGACACTCCATTTCTTCATGTTTCTACACAGAAAGAGAAAAAAAAATACCCCTTCATTAAATTATTATTATATTACTATTTTAGTTAATTTAATACCACCATCTAAGAAATCTCAAGACTCAAGTTTGGTCAAACTGCTAATATACACCTGATATAAAACTGCCATATACCAAGAATGATATATGGCTCTGTTATATGCCAGATATCAGGTGGTGATATGTGGCAATAATATAACATTACCATATATTACCAAGCCAACATTTTCTGGTGATGACATAAAAATACATTAGCATGCCACTTTTGGCTTAAAACATTAAAACATGACTACCATTTTTGTAAAACTGAAAAGCTTTAAAAACAAAAAACTGTGGTTCGTCTTTTCACATATTAATATTTGTCCTGTTCCTTATTCCAAGCACAGTAGGAGATATTACCGCTGTAAAAAAGGAAACTGAAGTCCCTAGAATTATTCAGACCCTTATAAGTCAGCTATAAGGAAGAGAAATCAGGGACTACCAGTCAATAGACTGTACTTCAAATCAAAGGGAGAAGCTAATTCTGATTGAAGGGGGAAGGTGAACAGTAGCTAAAATTAGTGTGACCACGCTATTCTGTATTTCTCAACACTTTGTTAAAAAACTCACAATTGATTACTACGATTGTAATTACCTAGCATACTCTGTAAATTATAAATTCATTATTTAAACTCTGTAGGATTCTGAAAAGGTATAATGTATGTTGATTTATGTCTTATAAACAGAGATACTACCAATAAGAGATCAAATCTAGTTTGGCTGCAAGACTAGCAAGGGTGAATGCAAGCAGATAAATTAAGATCTGCACTGCTGCTTATTCATGAAGGTTCTTCAGCAGTTTGAAGCACATGTCCAAACATCTAAAAATTGTGCTGATCCTAGCACCAACAGCAAGCAAACACAAAAGGGATGTAATTAGTTTCTGTGACAAAGAAGAAAGAGCATGCAAGACCAAACTTCTGAGAGAATGATTGTCAAGCAGGAAGTTAATATTAAAAGGTTATTATTACTGGTAAGGAGGCTCTGTAAGAACTATGACATTTTAATAAAATGATAATCAAATTGGATTAATTACCTCTCATGCACTCATTCCTCTCAGCTTCCCACACCCTCTTCCCCATTCCTTTTCCTTACCTTCCCTCCCCTTCCAATACCTGCAGTTTCCCCCACCCCATCAGAGCAGTAGGAACTCCTTCCTCTCTGCTGCTCTCCACACCTCTGGCAACATCACTGGCACAGAACACTGTGACTTGTGGTTATTGCTTTCCAAATTCACATGGCAATACCAACAGTCTTTTTTAGATAATTCTGTTTATGGTTGATCATTAAGATCCCCCTTATTGTTCAGATTTTATTTAATTCAAGAGAAAAAAATTAAGTTTAAAAGTTTTTTTTTTTTTAAGTACTTCTTAAATTAGCCACCACTCAACTATTGTGAAGCTAATTAAACCTGGGTAATGCAGTGCCGATCATCAACAGATCATCACACTGGTAGAGTAACTCCGAACCTAGTCAACTGCTGGGCCATACCTAGCCAGTTGGATTTCCAGAATATCCACAATGACTATGTATCAGACAGATTTTCATAGAATGGAGGCACTACATATAAATCTATCTCGTGCATATTCATTATGGCTATCCTGAAACCCCAACTAGCTAGGTATGTCCCACGGACGGGGTCAAGAACCACTGCACTGGTGCGTATAAGTGTGAATACCACAGGAAAAGAGAACCCACGAAGGGCGTTTCAAAATTTGGGAGGTGGGAGAGAAGTGGCTATAATAAAAGATATACATTTATTTCACAAAAATGTGAAAATGTGGCTGTTAGCTCTGAATCCGAGGGATAGATACGGAGCTTGCCCTTCCGTTTTGCAGGCATCTTAGCAGAAGAAAATTTGCGGTATCGGAGCTCAGCGTTTACACGTCTGCCTACGCCGCCATCTTTGGAGTCAGGTGAGATTTTTGATAGTTGATGAGAAATCCCAGAGAGTGTAGGAGATTGATAGTGAGTTTGATAGCGTCAAGAGCTCCTTGCTTGGATTGGCTCTTGATGAGCCAGTCGTCCAGATAAGGAAAGACGTGTATACTTTTCTTGCGTAGATGGGCCGCCGCCACTGCTAGGCACTTTGTAAATACACGGGGTGCCAAGGCAAGTCCGAAAGGCAGGACCCGGTACTGAAAGTTTTGATGTGGGGATATTGGAATGTGAGCGTAAGCATCTTGAAGATCCAGAGAACAGAGCCAATCTCCTTTTTGCAGAAGGGGAAGCATGGTGCCCAAGGACACCATCTTGGATTTTTCTTTTCGTAGAAATTTGTTGAGATTGCAGAGGTCTAAGATGGGGCAGAGGCTGCCTGATTTCTTTGGAATGAGAAAGTAGCGGGGGTAGAACCCTCTGCCCTGCTGTGCTCGAGGGACAGGTTCCATGGCCCTGGCGCCTAGAGGGGTAGACAGTTCTGACTCTAGAAGACCTGTGTGATCTTCTTGCATCCACAGAGGGTTGGGTGGTAAGTCCGGGGGTACCATGAGGAAGTTTAGATGGTATCCGTGGGTTATGATAGATATAACCCATTGGTCTGTGGTTATGTTGAGCCAGTTGGTGATGAAGTGGCGAATTCGACCTCCTACTGGCAAATCTGATTTTGGTTTTATGGAGCGACTGCTGTTCTATGGATATGTTTCAAAATCCAGAGGCCCGGCCTGTTTGTGGTGGTGGCTGAGGCCTGGATGTCTTGGCCCGTCGAGGATGTATTTTCTGAGACTGTCTAGTTGGCCTCACGCAAGATGCAGGTGGGGAGTATCTGCGTGGGCGATAAAATTGTTTTCTAGGGTCCCTTCTAGTGGATCTTCTTGCAGAAGAAGGGGTCTCTGTTATCACTGTAGAGAATTGCCGCAGGGTCTCATTATGGTCTTTTAATTGAGCCACTGCATCTTGTTGCCGAATAGGTTTTCACAGCTACATGGCAAATCGGTGAGTTTGTCTTGGACTTCAGGTCTCAAGTCAGCGCATGCAGGCGCTGATTCCCGTCGCCTGCATGCGAGGCGCTGATTCCTGTCGCCTGCATGCGAGAAACTGTTTCAAAGGAGCATGAACCTCATGTTTGCCTGCCTCAAGGCCTTTATGTAGTATGGAGTTGAGACTTTCTTGTTGCTGTTGGGGAAGAGTCGGCTATTCCCTGAACCTGCTTCCAGAGATTTCTTTGATACTGTGTCATGTAAAGTTGGTATGCAGCTATGCGTGACACTAGCATAGAACCTTGAAACATCTTCGACCTAAGATGTCAAGGAATTTTTGGTCCTTGCCAGGAGGTGTTGAAGAGTGTGGTCACAGTCTTCTGGCCTTCTTTTGTGCAGATTCAACTACCACCGACTGATGGGGCAGTTGTGGTTTTTGGAAACCAGGAATATGATGGACAAGATAAATTGCATCTGTCCTCTTATTCACAGGCTGAACAGCACAAGGATGCTCCCAGAGATGATGTTGCAGATCTACTAGCACTTTGTGTACTGGTATAGCCATCACTTCTTTTGGTGCATCCACAAATTGGAGAACCTCTAATGTTCTGTGGCGTGTGTCCTCCTCTGTAATAAGTTCAAAGGGAATTCTCTGACATCTCCCTAATAAAATTGGCAAAGGAGAGATCCTCTGGGGGAGATT
The DNA here is from genome assembly GCF_901001135.1 of Rhinatrema bivittatum. Classification (NCBI taxonomy): domain Eukaryota; kingdom Metazoa; phylum Chordata; class Amphibia; order Gymnophiona; family Rhinatrematidae; genus Rhinatrema; species Rhinatrema bivittatum. The sequence continues at coordinate 39,682,559 of NC_042618.1, read as the reverse complement.
TTCTCCTTTCTTCTGGAGGAGATGGTTCTGATAAGATATCCTCCATGGATGTGTCGGTGTCAACATCTTCCCATGTATCAGAAAAGGTCTCTTGTTGAGATCCTGAAGGAGGGAAGAAGATTGTTATGGGAGGATGGATTGGCACAGATGGGTCCTTTGAAGGCCTCGATGGAAGATGCGGTGGCACCAATGTGGGTTTCGGTGGCACCAGAGGCATTGATGGAAAACGAGGGGCTCTCGGTCCCGAGAGCCCTGATGGACCAGCATCGGTGACAGAGGACTGGAATCCGTGCCTTCGTCGTCTGAGGACCCCAGAATGGGAATTGGGGATTTCAGAGGCTTTGTAGGTTGCTTTGGCATCGGTAGCCTGGGTTGTATTGGAAGGGCACTGATGAGTGTAATTAGCCTGGTTAGCAACGGTGCAAATATCAATGGCTCCGGTGTCGGTATGGGGGCCGGCATAGATGGCTGTAGGTCTCGGAGAGCATCAAGCACTGCCTGGCAGATGAAACCGTCCAGTTCCTCCCTGAAAGCTGTTGTAGATATCGCAGCTACAGGGGGTGGCAGGCTAGGTGCTACTGGCACCTCCACAGGGACTTGTGGGGCTCAGTACCAGGCACCGATATCAGTGAGGATCGCCTTGGTTTTTCGGGAGGAGAGGGTGTTAGAGGCTCCTTTACCCGTGTCTTCTTTGCAAGTGGCTCGATAGCAATTGAAGCTGATGCGGGGTTGGTGCTAGCACTGGGAGTTGACTCGTGTCGTTGTCTGGTCTGGTCTTTCCCTAGCACCGAGGTAGATGATGTGGATGCCTTAGACGGAGTCAGTGATGGAGGGTCACCGCTGCCCTGGTGCTCCCGGCAAGGTTTTATGACTAACTTTTTCGATGGTCCTACCAGTGACGATTGGGTGGACGTCAATGGAGTCAACTTGATTTTGAACAGAGTCTCCATCTTGTCGAAGCGAGCCCGCCTACCCTTCGGAGTCATCTGGGCACAACTTGGGCAGTTAGACACATCGTGTGATGAGCTGAGGCACAGCATACAGACATCATGTGGGTCGGTAATCGACATGGTTTGGGGGCACTCCAGACATTTTCGGAAACCTGCTGCCATAATGGTAAATGTTGAGGCCCAAAAACGGTTGATGGCCTGCGGACACCAAAAAAGGTGGGAGCAGGAATCGACCGGGAATAGTGAACTTACCGAACGATGGAAAAACACTATCCCGATGGGAGACCCCTATGAGGGAATGTTTTTTGAAGTAAAATATTAATTTTTTTCTGTGAGGAAAATTGTGTGAGAAATTCTCACAGAGCTCCTAACTGCGAAGTAAACTGCAGCGCGGAAAAAAAAAGAGACTGAAGTGAGACCCCTGTGGCTGCAGGGATCATGGCATGCTGGGCATGCTCAGTGTGCCAGTCAAAAGTTCTAGAAACTTTGACAGAAAAGTTTTCTGTGATAGGGCTCCATCCAGTGATATCACCCAAATGTGAGGATTACCATCCTGCTTGTCCTGGGAGAGCTGGCAGTCACAAACAACACTGAAGATGAATAACAGAGCCAGCGGTCTGCAACACAATGAATTCTCCCTTCTGTTGCATTTCTTTATAAGGAGATGGTCCACTGTGATAAGTTCATGGGTTCTCCCTTGGTTTTAAAAATTTTGAAAAAGACCGGTGGGGCTTTCAATGCTTTCCTAGCTCATCTTTTGGCCATTTGAATATTCTCCATGTCTGCACTGCCAGCTCCGTGGATGCTGGTATGCCACACAACTTGTTTGTTAACATAGGTGTGCCTTGGGCTTGAAAAGGTTGGGAAACATTGCTCTAACTTTCCCAGCCCTACTCTACAGCATGTTATAGAGTTCCCTTGCACTGTGTCAGACAACTTATAGTAGCTAGCTCCCAAAAATTAACCTGGAAGACAATAAACAGAAAAAGCAGAAGCCATGGGGGTCAATTTTAAGACCTGTGTGCGCGGTTCCTGGCATGTGCACATGGATGCGCCGATTTTATAACATGCGTTTGCCAGCACATGCATATTATAAAATCCAATGGCCACGTACGTGCGGTGACATGATCGGCTGGTCCCCAGTTCCATCCCAGTCCGCTCCAATTAAGGAGCGGATTAGAAGGGAACTTTCCTATCCCTAAACCTACTCTTCCTACCTTTTCCCCTCTCCACCCCGACCAATAAATCTATCCTAGCTATCCCTTTTTTTTTTGTTTTTCAGCTTACTTCATGCCCAGAGTTGAAGAATGCTGCACCCGTCAGCCGGCTGGCAAGTCATCCGAACAGTCCAAATTGGCGCTGTCCTAGCCCTCCCCATCCCTTTTGCAGGGCCCGGCACTTCTGCGCATAACAGGGGTTATATGCGTGGACAGGCTTGTTCTAAAATGCACATGGCATGTGCAAGTCCCGGTCACATGCGTAACTCCCAGTTTTTACATGCATAGCCCTTTTAAAATTGGGCCGATAATGTTTTAGAGTGCTCTAAAGCCCCAGATCTGATTTTAGTAAAACATGAAGAAAGTATACCTGTAGTTCAATAATTGGAACGTGACTCTTGCAGTATTTACATGTCGTTTCTCGATATTTACAGGACTTTTCAATGTGGTCAGACAAGTCTTTTCTCAAAACTTTTTCTTTGCAGTCTGAACGAGGACATGTGAGCTCTTCAAACTGGCAGTCACTTTTTAAATGAACCTAAAAGAAATAATCTACAGGATTCAGTCTTCCTTTATCTTATCATTCTCATGTTATTCAAAGATTACTAACAAACATTTTTGTGAGCTTCACAATTCTTATTTTTTTTAAACTAAATATTTAATCTTAACACAGATTTTTTACATTTTTTTTTTTAATATTTTTTATGTAAGACTGTTTATTAATAAAGACAAAAACTTTTAACAATCATGACTCTGAAGCATGTCAAACTACAGAAAACAGTGTTAAGATTTACTTGTTTTCCTCCTGCTCCATCCAACTTTATAAAAGTAATGTAAAACAAGCAATATAATCATAAATTTATATAGAAATCAAACAGCTACTATCAGATCAACAGCAGGAAATGCAAAGAAAATGGAAATTAAAACAAGTGGATTAAGACATAATGCAATGAGGTGGGCACCTCACGCAAAGACAGCCCTAGGATAGTGAGAAGTTGGTCAGCTAAAGCTGTAGAAGGCACTGTGAGAACAAAGACAGATTAGCTCTAAATAACAATTGTGAAAGTTTGACAGACAGGAGGCTTTGGAACTGGTAGTTTATTTTTTTTTTTTTTTAGAGGTTTTATAAACCATCATTCCATGTGAAAATCACTAGGTCACCCCAGTTTACAGTGTTGATATTCACTAATTAAGGTATATACCACGAAGCACAAACTTGATTACAGCAATATCATAACAGCAATATCATTCACAATTATAGGTGACTAGACAAAGGGGAACAACACGTATTGATTATTCGTAGAGGTGTAGTACTCGGACTATTTATTTATTTAATTTTTAGTTTTATATACTGTCATTCGGTAATGCCATCACAACGGTTTACATATTTCAACAGGGGATATTAGGATTAGGAATGAAGGGGATGGTAAAGACTTTGCAAACTATCAGATTTTTTTTTTTCATGGGGGTCATTCTGAAGGGGGTTGTTATTTATATAATATCGGTTTGAGATCTCAGGCAGATTGATTACATAATCTCTTAACAAAACAAACTGGTTATTTTGTACTATAAGCATTTTGGAACAGCCAAATTTTCAGGTCTTGTTTGAATTTCTTTTTGTCTGTTGTAGTTCTTCTGGCATAGAGTTCCATAGCTATAGATAGCGCTTTATCTCTTGTTTGCGACAAGTGGGAGGTTTGTAATGTTGGGATAGAGAGGAGACCTTTATTTTGTGATCTCAGAATTCGTTGTGGTTTGTGTTGTTTAAGTGATACTCCAAGCAGGTCATTGTTATTATTGTTAATGTTACTGAATATGATCGTTAATGTTTTATATTGTATTCTAAATTGTATTGGTAGCCAGTGTAGGAGTGATATGATCGCATTTGTCTTGTGCATTTTGCAGGAGTTGTAGTTGTTTTATGTGACAAGCATCCTGTTTCCAACAGTGGCCAATCCAAGCTGGCCAGTACCCAAAACACTAAGCAGATCCCATGCTACTGACACCAGTAATAGCAGTGGCATGTAGATGTTGAATAGTGTAGTCGATAGAGATGATCCCTGTGGCATGCCAGTATTACATTGGAAGGTGTCAGAAATCTGGTCATCAAATTCTTGGAATGTTCTCTCGTCTAGTTCTAGTTCTGGAAAGCTATAACCTAGAGCCAGTCTGAAGGCAGGAACTGACAGCAGGGAGAGAACAGTGGTTACTGGATCCAGCTGAACCAAATGAAGAGTTTATACATGGAAAACAGAATCTCCCTAGCAAACAGACTTCAGAGGCAGAAGGCTGCAGGAAGGGGTAGCTGCCTGACCAAACCTGACCCCGATAAGTCAAGGGCTACCACCTCCATGGGAGATATCCTGATAAGCAAACTGAGGAAGTCCTACTTAAAGACCACCTCTTTGAGAGTGCTTTTAAAGCCAAAGACCCTGACCCTTCCTGATCTTGACCATCTCACATTAAACATGTTTTACTATAATACTATAGAAATTACTAGAAATTGTCTTCTCTGTGTGACTCAACTAGATTGAAAGGTCAAAGATGCAGGAACAGTTTCTTTTTTACATCTCTGTACAGCGCTCCATGTGTCTTGTAGTGCTACAGAAATGTTAAGTAATAGTTGTAGAAATCTGCTGCCAAGGTTAGACATTGTAAAAGGCTACAATAGATAGGAGGAAGGCTGCTGCCAGGCTTAAGTCAAGCTAGATAGGAAATGCCTGTTTTAAAGTTTACTTTGGCTTCTCTTCATTGTATATAAATGTCTTGCAGTTGCAGGGCATGAAGTTGTGTTATTGTTTGTGAAGCAACAGGTGCTATGAGAAAATACAGTAAATGCAAATGATTGGCTGTATGCTGTTCACACTTTTATTCAATTTATATAGTGAATGTTTAATCTCAGAAGCTCTGGAAGATCAGAAAGACAAACATCAATGGTATAAATGTAACAGGTGATTTGCTGATGATACAAGTGACACCTAAAAAAGAAGCCCTGCAAGAGATGATAAATAGATTTACGCATATTCTGTAACGCCCATAGAATGAGCTTGAATATTACAATGACAAAAATGATCAGCAAAAAGAATATCAATGCTATAGAAATATTTGCTGATGAAATACTGGTACAAGTTCAAGAATATGAATATTTAGGTAGCTAGATCACAGAAGGTGGACCATGACCAACAGAAGTGAAAATAAGATTTGGAAAAACAAAAAATGACTAAGACTATATGGAGTTTTGTTAGCAGAAACAGATTTAAAACGAAAAAATTGCTTCTTAGTGCATACAACTTCTGAGTAGTAGGATACGGAAGTGAAACATGGACTTTATAGCAAAGAGATCATAAAAATATACATGTATTTGAAATGTGTGTTAGAAGAATTCTGAAGAATAGCTGGATGGACATGATCTCAGATTAAAGAGTGCAAGACATGATGGGAGGTGGAACATCCTCAGAAGGTGGCCAAAAGGATAACTAAACTTGTTGGTTATGTATTCAGATACTGGAGGGCATGAAAGAGGACAAAAGAACCAGGAAAGCAGAGACCAAATCTGGGGCAATTGCATAAAAAAATGGCGTGGAGGAGTAGCCAAGTGATTAGAAGAGCAGGCTGCAAACCAAGAAAACCAGGGGTCAAATCCCATGTCTTCCACTGATGCGCCTTGTGACCTTAGGCAAGTTAGTTACCCTCTATTACCTCAGGTACAAACTTAGGGGGTCATTTTCAAAGGCTTATCACGTGCGATAGCATGCTGGGGGCGGAGTCGGGGCGGCGAGGGGAGGAGTTGGCGATGTCTTCGCTGGCGGCAATAAGGTTAGTAACCTTATCGTTGCCAGTGGCTCGCCGAATAGCATCACCTTTCACGGTGGCGCTATTCGGTGCGAAAGACTTAGGGAAATTCTCTGCTTATCTTTGGGATAAGTAGCATGGAATGTATCGACCTTTGGGATCCTGCCAGCTACTTGTGTCCTGGATTGGCCACTGGTGAAAACAGGATTTTAGGCTTGATGGATCAAGCCTAAAATCTGACCCAGTATGGCAAATCTTACCAGTATGGCAAGATTGACCCAGTATGGCAAAACTGACCCAGTATGGCAAATCTTATGTTCTTTTTTTAAAGCAATCTTTGAAAAGTTTTTTCATAAGCACATTAAATGAATACTGACTTACACATCTATGTGTTGTAAGACATTTAAAATCAGTATATTCCCTTTTTGAATCTTACCAGTATGGCAAGATCTTACCAGTATGGCAAATCTGACCCAGTATGGCAAAACTGACCCAGTATGGCAAATCTTATGTTCTTTTTTTAAAGCAATCTTTGAAAAGTTTTTTCATAAGCACATTAAATGAATACTGACTTACACATCTATGTGTTGTAAGACATTTAAAATCAGTATATTCCCTTTTTGAATGGGGCAAATGAATCGGTGTAGCCTACCTGTCAGTTCCATCTCTTAGAACAGCTTTGCTTGTTTGTGCAAGTGTGACAGCTTTATCTTGCTGTTTACTCATATTATAGAACACATTGCCAGCTGAAGTCCGATCTGCCAAAGACTTTGGCTGTTTCAGAAAAACTGGTCAAGACTTGGCTGTTTGCACTAGCCTTTGGTGTTGAATGTCCTGCTTAGACAAATGATTGTTATGCTACATCATTTTTAGTATGAATCATTGTTTTATTTCCTAGGAGTTTGTAATAACAGCCTTTATTTGCTGAATGCAATTTGTGTCTATTTGGCAGTTAGAACTCTACGACCTCTGTGTGATATAGCCTGGTTTTAATGTATATAGTCAGCTTGATTTGGTTCAATTGTATTTTCCCAAATTTATTTTAGGTTGACTGTATTTTGTGTGAAAGTTAATTATTTAAATAGCTGACAGAACCTGTATTTTATTTCATTATTTGCCTGTTATACAGTTTGCTAAATTTTTAATTAATTTTTAATTTCGATATTACTGTAATGATTATTTTATTTTGTTTAATTTTATTCATTAACTGTTAATTTGTTTTGTTAAATTGTACTGTGCTTCTGGATTTTTTTATTCTTAAACAGGTAAAATGATCTGGTAATCAAAACACTAATTTTTGACCACTGAATACTGCATGTGTCAGGAGGCTTTGAGCATTATAAATTACTTGAACTTACTTAAGACTTTGTGTGCTTCCCCTGAACATGTTTGGTGTTAATTTGTCATTGCTTTAAAGTAAGATATTTGTGCCTAGGCACATACAGACAATTCATCATCATTCGTGACAATACTTACCAGTAGATTACCCAATGCTATTTGTTCATTGCAGCCTCGGTTTTCATTTCTACAGTACATTTGAAGAGCAAGGACTTCTCTCCTACAGCAGTTGTCCTTAAATACCTGAAAATGAAAGAGTCTTTTAAAAAAAACAAAGCATCTAGAGATATAAAAAGATTACAGTAATCTGCTGTGATCACAAGACAAATGAGTTCAGTCGTGTAAGGTTATCCTAATGGGTGTTTGTCCACATCATGATCTGCATTGATTGTGCCTGCAATATTAAGCCTGAGATACTCTATGGAAATATTTTGGCAAAAACCATAATTACTACTAATTACTATGGGCCTCCTTTTCAAAAGTGTTCCAGTTGGCATATTATGTAGGAAACAAAGTAAAAAAAAATAGAGCTCTTTTAGTTAATCTGGTTTCTACCGTTGCATGTTTCATAATAACTATTGTTAGGGTAAACACTTTTTGCTTTCACTATTTTCTTTTGGTATAAAGACTTCATGCGTTTCCAGATAATTAAGATTCTATCCTATTTCTAAATCGAATGACCTCATTTTCCATGTAAAAATGCCAAGATACTAAAAATCTCCGCTCACGAGAATGTTCCCGGGCTACATGGTTACTTCCCCAGCTCTTCTCTGTAGGATTCAAACATGTAAATGGGATCCTGTCAGGAACTTGTAGCCTGGATTGGCCATTGCTGGAAACAGAATACTGGGCTTAATGAAACTTTGGTCTGACCTAGTATGGCAATTCTTATGTTCTGATGTAATACCTCAAATTTTGTATTGATGGGACCTTTGGTTAAAAGATGTAACATTTTTTTTTTCAGGGCTTCCTTGAGTACATATGTGCTTGTATTCACTACAGGTTTCAATACCTTGTCTACAATTAATCTTGGGTCTCTCATATGACGGACAAGGCTTTCCTGCATTATTACAGATGTTAAAATCTAGAAATTAAGCACGGACAAGTTCTCATGACAGAAGCTGTATTGATAGTACTCTCCTGAAAAGAAGCCTATGGAAATCATAATACTCAAGAAAATGCTGAGACAGAACCAGATTCTGCCAGAGCACGGTTAGAACTTTACTCCCCAAAAAGAGTGCTTTATTCATCTCAAGAGATACTGCCTATGATCCCTTTCATCTCTGATTGCAGACTTGCTAAGAAAAAAAAAAGGGGGGGTTTCTGTGATAGGTCCTACATTTTGGAACACTATCCTAGAGGAATCAAAGATGTAAAACTGCCCTAATTTTAGAAAACATTGTTTCATTTAGAATTTAAATAACGTAATAATACATTTTGTGGAGTCATGATAAAGCTGCAGGCAGGTAGTAGATAAATCATTTTCTACAATATTGTGGAAGCCAGGCCTACAGGCTCAAGAAAAGTTTGCCACCTATTGTCCCCCCTCAGATTGAAGAGCAGATCATTATTTCACATCATCCTGCTCAATCGAGGCAGGCAAATATTCCTTTGCATTGTTTAGCAAATAGTCCAAAAATGTTTTGTCAGGTAAAAAAAAAACCAACAAACAAAACAAAACTAAACTAATTTTTGTTTGAATGAAAAATTTCAGAGAAATGGAAATTACAAAACTCCGAAAGAACTGTGAAGCAAATCTGCTAAATACTGCACTAGTCCAATTTTTTTTTTTTTTTAAATCATCCTCCATATCTACAAAAAGTCAAATCTTTCAACACTATTGACAAGGCTTGAAAAACCCACTCATTTGCTGTTGAATGATTTAGCTTTCAGGGCTGATTTGTAGGGTGCAAATTTCTTCCTATCCAGCAGTCATCTCCTGACAGGGAGAGTGCAGCCTTCCTGCAAGCAGATGACGTGAGAACTGAACATTCCTTGGCTATAGAATGGCCTGGACAGTGACTGGAGCCCTTCCTACTCCCCCCCTCCACAGCCACCAACCCCTCTCCTCTCTTCCCTGAGCTTACCACCTCCCTCTCTTTCCCCTGCAGCTTCTTAATCCCTCTCCCCCTCCATCTCTCAACTTCTCCTGGAGCAGCCAGAGCCCATGTCACTCAGACTCCTATACTGATAACAAGATGCTGCATTTTGCAGTCACTGCTTTCAAAAGTCACTACGGATGTGCATTCATTTGATTTGGTTTCGTTATTTAGTGCACACAAAAAAAAATAAAAAAAAGAATGTGCACTAAACAGAACAAAAATTAAACAAAAATCCCCAAAATGAATAGGAAAGAAAACAAAACAAATAGAAAAAAAAATCGACATGAAAATTTTCCAGCTGCACATATCAGCATGGGTAACGCTTGACATGCACGTTTCAGCAATCTACACCAGCAGAGCCAATAGAGATGTTAGACACAGGAAAGATGTGGGGGAGAAGGGAATCAAGAGGCCTTGGGGAGGGGAGGCAGAGGGAAGCAAAGAGAGGACAGGATGAAAGAGGGTGAAAGGTCACAAAAGGAGAAGGGGTGCTGCAAAGAGAAAGTCATGGCGGGAAGGGATACAGATTGCCGTTTGGTGGCGGGGTGGGTGCACGGTGAAGAGAAAGGAGAGAAGATGAGCTGGCAGTACCTTTGGTATTACTCTAAAAGCGACTTGAGGCTTCCAGGGTGTTGGGAAGAGCATGCTTGCATCTTACCGGTTTGGTATCATTAAACAGATTATAAAAGGAACAGGGTCTCCTTTATATCCCTCCCTCCACATTATACCTACACTCTCATTGATCTGGGTGGGAGGGAGAGTGCATAGTCCTAGCTTTCGCCTCAGTGAGAGCGGTGGGGGGGGGGGGGGGGGGGGAGGACAGACAGCTTATCTCACATCACCTGTGCCTTGGGGGGGAAGAGGTAGCCTGTTTCTTTTCTCACATTACTCTATGCTGAGGGGACTGGGGGGGTGCAATAAAAGTGAACCCAAGCATAGTGATAGAAGATCAGGATTAGGCATTATTAGGAAAGGAATGGACAATAAAATGGCAAATGTCATAATGCCCCTGTATCGCTCCATGGTGAGGCCGCTCTGGTCACCACATCTCAAGAAAGATATAGGTGCTTTGGAAAAAGAACAGAGAAGGGTGACCAAAACGATAAAGGGGACAGAACAGCTCCCCTACAAGGAAAGGCTAAAGAGGTTAGGTCTGCTTAGCTTGGAGAAGAGATGTCTGAGGGGGGATATGATAAGAGGTTATACAAGCATGAGTGGAACAGAATGGGTAAATGTAAATCAGTTATTTATTCTTTCAAAAAATACAAAGACTAGGGGACACTTCCTGAAGTTAAGTAGCACATCTAAAACAAATTGATGAAAATTCTTTTTCACTCAACGCACAATTAAGCTCTGGAGTTCATTAATGGAGGACATGGTTAAGACAGTTAGCTTAGCCGAGTTTAAAAAAGGTTTGGACAAATTCCTGGAGAAATCAATAAATTATTAATCAAGTAGACTTAAGAAATGGCCACTACTTATCACTGTGCAATAGCAGCATGGGATGGATCTATTTACTGTTTGGGATCTTGCCAGGTATTTATGACCTGGATTGGCCACTGTTGGAAAAGGATACAGGGCTCGATGGACACTCGGTCTGACCCAGTGTGGCAGGTTCTTATGTACTAAAGAGAGATGGGGGGGAATGGAGAGAGATTGCTAGAGGAGAAAATCTGACATGATTTTTTTTTTTCTGGGACTATAAGCCTTTGGTATACTTCCGACTACTTTTCAAGTCCTATTCAAAAAAGGTCCTGAGCAGTAATAACAGAAAGCTTCAAGTATTACAAGCACACACACACTATGGGCATGGCTAAAGCCTAATCAAATGATACATGACATTTTAGCTTTCCTCTTCCATAATTATAATGCATGTCACTCCAGCTGTGCACGTACTGGGAAATACCCTCAAGATTAGCACACTTTTTTTTTCTTGCCTTTAGCTCTTAAAACATTTTCATTAGCTTGTCATCATATCACTGTTACCAGCAGACAAAACCTGTGCTGTTTTAGAATCACCCTGCCTCTCTCCGAAGACAAAGAGAAGTCCTCTCAATATTTGTACTTGTGTTTAATAAAGAAAAAAAGACAGACATGTTCACAATACAATGGAATTAAAGATTCTTTTAAAGCCTTACTCATGTACATAATTAAAGATATGATAGCAGCTATGAAGTTTTCTTCATATAATTGAACTTTGTTTGACAAGGTCCTGGCACTGTGATATATTTAAGAGG